>NW_009259786.1:573365-622653 GCF_000687185.1 Egretta garzetta | reverse complement strand
TAGAGTTAATTTTTTTCATAGTAGCTAGCATAGTGCTGTGTTTTGGATTTATTACCAGAAGAATGTTGATAACACACTGATGTTTTCAGCTGTTGCCAAGTAGTGCTCAGACTACTCAAGGACTTTTTGAGCTTCTCCTGCTTGCCCAGGTGCATAACAAGCTGGGAGCACAGCACAGCTAGGACCGCTAACCCAAACTGTCCAAAGAGCTATTCCATACCATATAACGTCATGCTCGGGGGGGTTAGTCAGTCGGTCAGTCACAGGGAGAGTGCTCGCTGCTCGGGGAGTGATTGTGGCTCGGGACGGGCTGGGCATCTGTTGACAGGTGGTGAGCAATTGCATTGTGCATCATTTGTTTTGTATATTCTGTATATTCTGTTATCATTCTCATTATTACTATTATTATTTTCTCTTATTAAACTATCTTTATCTCAGCCCACGGCTCTAACCTTTTAATTTCTTCCCGATTCTCTCCCCCATCCCACTGAGGGAGGGGGGAGTGAACGAGTGGCTGCGTGGTGCTTAGTTGCCAGCCAGGTTAAACCACGACAATCACCCGGGTGGATTTTGATTACTTCCAAAGAAGGAGACTCTGCAACCCCCCTGGGCAGCCTGTTCCAGTGGTCTGTCACCCTCAAGGTAAAGTTCTTTCTCATATTCATCTGAAACCTCTTATGCTTCAGTTTGTGCCCATTGTCCCTTGTCCTGTCACTGGGCACTAATGAGAGGAGACTGGTTCCATCCTTGTGACATCCATCCTTAAGATATTTGTAAGTATTTATGAGATCCCCTCTCAGTCTTTTCTTCTTCAGACTAAACAAGCCTTTCCTCATTGGAGAGATGGTCCAGTCCCCTGATCATCCCACCTCTGTGTCCCTATGGGCACCTGCATCAGGATGCAGCAACCTCCTACCACTCCCAATCTTCCAGAGCACTCTTGTTAGGAAAAGCCCATCTCCCTTCAACTCCTTCCTCATGCCACTTTCTGGGCATTACCTGGGTAATCTCTGTGTTTACTAGGTCAGTTTACTATTACAGCAGTTCCTTACTGCTAGTTTAATTTCTGTGAATCAAGAGCTTTAGTTCAGGCACTGACTTCAGGCAAGAGCAATCTTGTCACTGGGGTTTCATCCGGGGAGGATGAGAATGAATACTGCTTTTGCCACAGCAACGTTTCAGGTGAAATGGGTCTGGATAAAATCAATCATGCTCTCTTCTGCAAAGCAGATATTTTTGTGTATGAATGTATGGGATGGACAGAAACTTAAGGGGAAAATAAAGTAAAACCACTACATTCTTGTTTGGAATTCCATGTGTAGTCATTTATCATAATATTATGAACAGAATAATGACATGGCTAAATGTAATGCAATAATAGCAAGAGCTAGCACAATCCGTCTTAACAGTTTGAAGAAATTTCTGTAATGTCTCATGTCAAAAATGCACTGAAGTGCGTCAGTGAGCAGCTAGTCCTGGCTCAACCTGACAAACTTCAGAGTATTATGGCAGGAAATAAAAAGGAGATGCCTAGTAGTGGCCAAACTTGAACAAGCACTGTGCTTTGTTTCTATATTTAACACTAAATAAGAAAGAAAAAATGTAGCTATAATGGTGGGAAGAACAAAAAAAACAAGGAAAGGATAGTGGTTATTGGTTCTACAATATGCGATCTGAGAGACTATACAAATTGTTGCTCAAGGGTTTGCTTTCCAAAAAAATACTACTGGTGTGGTATAATACTTACACTGCTTTTTCTATCTTTATATGCAGTTTCCCCTGGATTTCTCTCATTTGCATTTATGTTACTTTGTGTCATAAGCAAGGCAAAAGACACAAAGGAATGGATAAGCTTACCATTTTTGTGTAAAACTTCTGAATGTATCTTATTCTAGCTTCTTGTTCTCTGAATCTGTGTTACTTTTTGCAGACATTTGATTTTGTATAAAGACTTTTGTCCTTTGACTGAGCCATAACAACAACTGAGATCCTGCTGCCTACATCCATCCCAACATGATGGACTTCCAGGTCTGCAAATATGACCTGGTGTTTTTCCAGTTTCATTCTTTGTGGCGAAGCATGCAATTATGCGTATTTACCATGTAAGAAGGATTGTTAATTGCTCTTCAGTTCTTCTGTATCCTTTTGTATCTACATGACTTTATAAAACTACAGTATGATAAGTGGCCAGATGGTAACAGAAAGTAAGGTTGTCCAGCACTGGAAATGGTGTGACCCTCCCCATTTAGACACAGAGAAGACCCAATCCATAGATGGGCCAGTGGAGCTACTGTCCCTCCACATCTTTTTTTGGGAGGAGAATAGCTTGAGATTTAACTGTTTTGCTGAAGATAGCATTAGGCTTTTTTAGCAGCACTCTGAATTGCCCTAGAAGGGAAAAATAGTCCTCTTGCATTATCTTATAGGATCCCACAATTTGGCTTGTAGGCAAAACTACGCAAACATTTCAAACAAAAGGCTATTAATTGGTAGCAAATATTACTTTATCCTGGAGCATTTTCTAATGTTTGCTGGTTTTTCTTTTCAGATGAATCTCTTGTCATATAATAACCTCAGGGGTTGGAAACACTCATGTTTCACGCAGCTTTATCTTTCTGTGCTTGAACAATTTTGATTTTTAGAGAATAAAGTATAATGCACCAACCCATCAATAGTAGGAAGTCTCTGAAAGGGAAAAAATACAAGGAACAGATAGCACAAAAATTGAAAAAAGTAACACTGATATGGCCAGATTTTTCTAAATAAAATCTTTTGCAGAAGTCTTTCTCTTTTTTGAAAATAAATGTGTCCCTATTTCAAGGTTTCTTGCCCTTCATTTTACACAAAAGTGGGATTATAAATCTCACTAAATATCTTTAATACACAGATTCACTAAGAAAAGTGTAGTATGAATGTTGTTGACACCACATAAATAGAGTCCATCACTCCTTTTCTGTATTCTGCAGCTATAATTTAATTTGAGTTACTCTCTGTGGTCGTTGTCCAGCATTATGTGCGCCATACAGGTTTTGGCAGGTTGAAGTGCTTATTTATAAATGATGTTGATGTACTTGTCAGGGAAGAGAGTTCAACAATTCTTATACTATTAACGTCTTTACAGAGATAAGAGGGGTGGATCTATTTATTCATCGGTACTGAGAGGGGAAACACATGAACAGTCCTATATTGCAGGTGGGAGTTGTTTTGAATTTGGCAAGAATATTATCTCTGAAATCTCTGGTACTGACACATGGAAAAGCTGGGGAAAAAGCAAATGTGTAATATGTTTAAGTTCTAACAAAGAATAACTTAGAATCTTGGTACAACAAAAAAGATTATACTAGTATTTTCTTTTAATTGATACTATGTTATCATAGTAAACAGTAATTTAAAATTAGAATAGAATAGAATAGAATAGAATAGAATAGAATAGAATAGAATAGAATAGAATAGAATCGTCATAGAATCATAGAATCATAGAATCACAGAATCATAGAATCATAGAATGTTTTGGGTTGGAAGGGACCCCTAGAGGTCATCTAGTCCAACACCCCCGCAGAAGCAGGGACACCGCTGACTAGATCAGGTTGCTCAGAGCCCCATCCAACCTGACCTTGAATGTTTCCAGGGATGGGGCCTCCACCACCTCTCTGGGCAACCCGTTCCAGTGTTTTACCACCCTCATTGTAAATAATTTCTTCCTTATATCCAGTCTAAACCTACCCTGGTTTAGTTTAAAGCCTTTACCCCTTGTCCTGTCACAGCTGGCCCTACTGAAAAGATTTTCCCCATCTTTCCTATAGGCCCCCTTTAGGTACTGAAAGGCCGCAATCAGGTCTCCCCACAGCCTCCTCTTCTCCAGGCTCTTCTCCAGGATATACATATATAAAATAAAATTTTACATGAAGTTAGACACATGAAACCACTACTTCCCTAAAATACACATGAACTATAAGAAACATAAGAAATAAGGTAATCAAAAAGGAACACTGTTGTGGTTTCCAAGAGTTTGTCTTTAAAATAAACCACCTTTCCTGGTCCCTTCACAATTTCCACTTCACAGTCTCACACAGCATCTCATGTACCCTGAACAAGATGCTATCCATAAATCCAAGGTCATCATTTTCCTACATGCCCTCCTCACACCTCTTGGTCAGTACAGCCAAAGATTCAGCCAGCATTCATGACCCCGAGCTGGCTCTGCTTTGTTTATGAATCCAGGTTCAGGGTTGTTACAAATGTAGAAGGTGTTTCAGGATGCTTAAAGAAAAAAAAGGCTTTGTCCAATTCTTCTTAGTACAATAAAACAGTAAAATGAGAAACCCTCAAAGAAGTTCTAAATCTGCTGTTGTGTCATTCAGTGACAAAAGATCACTAAGAAAATCATTGTTACCACTGGGCTGAAAAAAGTCTGAAAATGTGGTCTTTTAAATTGGACAAACACTAAAACATTAGTGTGTGTGTATTTTTATGTATACATATATATAGTCACTTGATTAACCAATATTTTCTAGAAGGACTGAACCCTACTCAGCACTGAACTGAACAATGTTGAATGACTCAATGAATTCTGTGGAACTGCAAATTGGTTCTGAAAATACCCTCTAGGATGATAAAGGAATGCCTGTAGCAAGCAATCCCCAATTCAGAAAGATGTTGCAGGCAAAAAAAAAGCTTCATTGAAGATACTATGCCATGACTCAGAACCTTTTCTGTATGCTTTTCAAATATTTTCTACTGCTGCATCTCTGCATGTGAAGAAACCTCTGGAAAGATTTTACTGACAAAAAACCCCAAAAAATCCGCACATATAATAAATGATGAAAGTGTCTTTTCCTGTTTAAAAGGATGAAATGAAACATCACTCTTGCAGACTTCTTTCCAACAGAGAAACTCATTGCTGTACACATTTTTGTTCTTGCTGTGGTGGTGAACAGTTCCTGCAGAGAATATTTTCTTTAACCCCAGAGTGCTTGTAAAAGCTGGAGAGTGAGGACATTGATGGATGAAGGTCTTTTGGAGGCTTGACATTCATTTTGTGAGAAGCAGTGAAGAATGCAAGCAGATTACTGCAAGGAGGGCATGGGAGGAATTAGCCACAGTGCTGAGAGCTGTTTTGGAATCAGAAAGTTCATTCCAGAGTCCTAATCAGGGACAAGAACAGAAAACCACAGAAATAGGACCTCAGCGATTTTAGCCAATACATCTTTCTGGTCAAAAGAGAGCTATCACCCCACAAAAGTATTTTTCGATAATTTAGTTTCTGCTGGTTTCTCTGACTAATGTTATACAGGTGTGCAGTTTTAGAGCAAAATGTAGGTTTACATAATTGCCTTTATTCTAATGCTGTCATTTTCAGATAACTGTGACCTTGTTAAACTTTCATCTTTGGGAGCAAAATGTTTCTGGGCATCCTCTCAGCTTTCAAGTACATTTCTGAGAAAAGTTGTTCATCCATATTTATCTGCCAGGAGATTAAGGGAAATGCTTTTGTCTGTAAGAGAAAGATAAATTCCTGTAACTCTTACTTGGACTATATGATAGGGTAAAGGTGAAATTTATAAAGGGAATATCTGCCACGAGCTTGCTTGCTCTTGTGACAAAAGAACCTTAACGTGTTATGTCAGCTAACATAACATTTGCCATAACTTTATGTGTAGGAATTAATAACTTCCAGTGAGATAGTGTGGTGTAACACTTGTTTGAGATCTACCAGAAGTGCATGTTTAAATATGGTTTTCAGTAGAAAGTGTTGGTCTGGGTGCAAAGAAAGTGCAGAAGAATATAGTTAATCTTGGGAACTGGATTTTTCAGGAACTGTCATAGAATCATAGAATAGTTTGGGTTAGAAGGGACTTTTAATGGTCATCTACTCCAATCCCCCTGCAATAAGCAGGAACATCTTCAACTAGATCAGGTTGCTCAGAGCCCTCTCCAACCCAACCACTAATGTGTTCAGGGATGGGGCACCTACTCCTTCTCTGGGCAACCTGTTCCAGTGTTTCACCACCATTGTTGTAAAAAATGTCTTCTTTATATCTCCTTATATCTAGGCTGAATCTACCCTCTCTTAGATTAAAACCATTATCCCTTGTCCTATTGCAACAGGCCCTACTAAAAAGTTTGTCCTCATCTTTATTATAAGCCCCTTTTAAGTATTGAGAAGCTGCAATATGATGTCCCCAGAGCTTTTGCTTCTCTAGGCTGAACAAACCTAACTCTCTCAGCCTTTCTTTGTAGAAGAGGTGTTCTAGCCCTCTCATCATCTTCGTGGTCCTCCTCTGGACCCACTCCAACAGTTCCATGTCTTTCCTGTGCTGAGGACCCCAGAGTTGGATGCAGTACTCCAGGTGGCGTCTCACCAGAGCAGAGTAGAGGGGCAGAATCACCTCCCTCGACCTGCTGGTCATGCTTTTGATGCAGCCCAGGTTACGGTTGGCTTTCATGGCTGCGAGTGCACGTTATCTGCTCATGTCCATCTTTTCATCCACCTGCAGCCCCAAGTCCTTCTCAGCAGGGCTTCTCTCAATCCCTTCATTCCCCAGCCTGTATTGATACTGGGAATTGCCCAGGACCTTGCACTTGGCCTTGTTGACCCTCATAAGTTTTACATGGGCCTACTTCTCAAGCCTGTTCAGGTCCCTCTGGATGGCATCCTAGCCCTCAGGCGTATCAGCAGCACCACTCAGTTTGGTGTTGTCTGCAAAATTGCTGAGGGTGCACTTGATCCTATTGTCTATGTCACTAATGAAAATATTGAACAGTACTGGTCCCAGTACTGACCCTTGTGGGACACCACTCATCTGATCATCAACACATCACTGATTTCCATGCAGACATTGAGCCCTTGACCACTACTCTCTGGATGTGACCATCTAACTGATTCCTCAACCACCAAACAGTCCATCCATCAAATCCATATTTAGAGAGAAGGATATTGTGGGGCACTGTGTCAAAGACCCTACAGAATTCCAGATAGATGACATCTATAGTTCTTCCCTTGTCCACTGATGTAGTCGCTCCATCATAGAAGGCCACTAGGTCGGTCAGGCAAGTCTTGCCCTTAGTGAAGCTATGCTGGCTGTCTTGAATCACCTCCTTTTCCTCCATGTGCCTTAGCATAGCTTAAGAGGGAGCTTTTCCATGATCTTCCTGGGCACAGAGGTGAGGCTGACAGGTCAGTAGTTCCCAGGGTCCTCATTTCTACCCTTTTTAAAAATTGGTGCAATGTTTCCCTTTTTCCAGTCACCAGGAGTCCCTGACTGCCATGTTTTTTCAAATGTCATGGAGAGTGGCTTGGCATCATCCAATTCCTCCAGGACTCTGGGATTTGTCTCATCAGGTCCCATAGACTTATGTGTGTTCACGTTCCTCAGGTGGTCACAAACACGATCTTCTCTTACAGTGGGAGGGACTTTGCTCCCCCAGTCCCTGTCTTGCAGTCCATCCACTTGAGAGGTGAGGAAAGAGAGGTATCGAGTGAAGACTGAGGCAAAAATGTAGAGTACTTCAGCCTTGTCATTGTCCATTGTTACCGGTTTTCTAGTCTTCAGCTTAGGGGTGTTTATAGGCATATGTGTTTGAACAGAAGTTGTCAAAACAGTAACCAAAAAATTAAAAGAAAAAAAATCCTGGTTCAAGTTTAGAACAACTTAGGGATGAGATTTGAAATTCAGAAAATGACTTTGAGGAAACCAGCCGGCATCATGCTGGACATGATTTGCAAACTCATGTTCAGCACTGCATTAGAAACAGCAAAGCATGTTAAGTGCTAATTTAGCATAATTTTCCCCTGCAGGAAGGCTCAGCCAGGTAGAGCCTTGTTTTTGAGCTGACAGAATTGTAGGAAGTAAAAATCATACATGAAACAAATTAGTTGTATTTAAGGGACAAAATATACATCCAGGTAAGGTGATGGTTGGCATTCTAGATTGGTTTTGTGCCTCTTCATACATTCCCTTGCCAGTCTAACATTCAATCTAGCAAGGGATTTTGTTTCATTTACTAAAATGTATAGGGCAGAAATGAGATATTTTTGTAGGCTAGATATCTTAAGTAAGGACTCTGTGAGAAAGGGAGAGAGGGTGCTAAGCTCTGCTTAAGTCAGAGTTTTCTTCACAAGTATGTTACTTATTAAATGTCTCAGCTAACAAAGTTCTGTTCAACTTCACTGCCATTTACAGCCATAAAAAAGTCAGTGGAGCCAAATGTAGCAGTCAGATGTTGGATGTCATCTGCTCTATTTCCATATTTTCCTATTCAAACATGGTGTGTCAGCAAAAGAGAATGAGTTCGTGTTTGTCTTAGTGGGAACAGAAAAAAAAAAGGATTGTTTACGTAGTGTTCTCAGACAATTACTGAGAATAAAATATCAGAAGCTAATAAGAAGGGTGTTTGCCTTATAGAAAAGGAAACCATAAACCATGGCAGGAGCATAATTCTTAACAGGAATCAACTAACCCCACATGATTTGCTGCTGATCAGGGCTAACAAACCTTTCTTGCTTTTTTGACTTTGACAGGTTAGGCAGCTTCAGAATTTTTGATTGTTTGTTTAAAAGATATAAGCTAAAAATAATGCTTTTTTTTTAATATCTTGTTTTAAAACCATCGCCAAAAAGTATAGTAAATAGCACATAATTGTTATTCTTTAGAGAATGGGGCTCCTAAATAATGAGATAAAGAGCTTGTAACCACCTTGACAAGTCATCCTGAACCATGTTAATTAATAGGGATAATATTGTGCCCATACAGATGAGACACCCAGAAATCCTAATGCTAAGAAGAGATCATCAGCTTAAGAAACTTTCTATCTTTGTATATGTCTGTGAAGTCCTAAGTGAACATCCTGAGTGAAGAAGATCCTGAGGGTTATTAAAATTAATCTTTGATCCAGATATAACCAAAACTTAAACCATGAATTTAGAAAAAATATTTAACCAAAGAAGTACATAAGCACACAAAGTAACGAGAAACTTTCAAGTGGTTTTTCTTAAAAGTGCAGCTTTCATGTCTCTTCTCCCTGAAAGCCAGAGATGACCTTAATCTGTCTACTTTCTTCATCCATAAAATTCAAACAACCATGAAGAAAAGATGTTCCTTTGCTTTGGTCACTTATCTAGTGAAGAGTACAGGGAAATATAGTCAAGACTGTTCTTATTTTAAATAATGTGCTCTAGCACGCTAAGCTGCTTTGGACATCTTTTCAGAGAATACTCTTCCAGATATCCTATCTGCAGGACAGGACCTGAAGAGTGACCAAGGAACTTGTGAAGGTTGGACTGTTACAGTTTTCTATCAATCAACAAGATAATCAGTGAAATCCATAGAGAGAGTGCTACATAAAGACTTGGCTAGGTTTAACTAGAAATGCTGGAGCTGCTCTCATGCAGTGAGTTTAATTCATTTACCTCAGGCAGTTGGTGGGGAACTGAGGTGGGTAGTCAGATCTCTGAAGACTGGTGATGTGATGTGATGTGATGTGATGTGATGTGGGCATGGATCCTTTTGCAGCCCATTCTTTGTTCCCAGTGCTTGGTCTCAATCACGGCCTTTCACACACACACAAGTGCACATGTGCCCCATGCCCATTCAGGGAGTCTCTCTCACTGTATGTATGTTTTCATGTACATATATACATGTACATTTTATGCACAGACACACACATACATAGGTTTACCCCTTGTTTTATGGGAGAAACCACACTTGACTAAATCAGCCTTAAACCAAATCTTTAAATATTGGTTTCAATGTTCAGGTCTAAATTTAAGGTGAAGTGGGGTCTTAGATTCACTTTCATTTTGGGTACTATTTCAAAGATTAAATGAACTCCTTTTAAAGAAAAGAAGGTTATGACACCATCTTCTTGCTATTAAGTAACTGTTTTCCTCTTCTCACATCATTTTATGGGGAAAACTTTAATGATGGAACTGAGCACAAATAATATATGAGCTATAGATCCAAATGCTGGAAAATTCCTGGTGTATTAAGATCTGGAAGCTTCTTTTGTTATCTTCAGAATAACAGTAAATCTGCTTATGCCTCAGCTGCTTTCAGGTTGCCAGCTTGGTCTTGGTTTCTCTGTGACTGCAATGGTGAACTACAGCAAGTCGGATGCTTTACAAAGTCTTGATCATAGCTTGCATCAAAAAAGTGAGTGATTATGTATTTAGTTTACTGCCATAGTCGGAGGAGAAGCCAGTTTCTATTCTACTGTGAAGGAAAAGGACAGCAGTGAGGTAGGGAACTTCAAACCACACTGGTGTGTCTGTGTGGTCTTTGGCCTGGGAAATACTGGTGAGTCAGAAGATTTGTGGGAGACTGAGGGCAGGTAAAGTTTCCTCATGTAGTTTTCCTGCCTCCCTGGAAACTTGATGCCAGCCACTGATAGAGGCTGCAGTCCTGGGTGGCTCGGGGTCTCCCTGCAGCAACCCAGGCTTGAAGAAGAAGGTCTTTCTTCGTGTACTGCCTGCTTCGTTGCCCCTTCCCTGTACAAGATTTATGGACCCTCGCAACTTGATATCATGTTTGGCTCTACTGCTTGGCTATGGACAGGAAAGAGCACTGCCTCGTGCTCCAGCCGGTCTGTTGCATATGACTGGTGCTGCAATCGTGCTCTTCCAGCTTGTCCAATGGTAAATGCTGGGCAATTGAAGAGTCTTTTTTCCTCCTGAACCCCATCTCTGACTTTCATTTTAACTGCTGAACTCTGCATCTGGCAGAACCATCAGAGAAGCTAGCCCGGGGGAAAGGAGGCAGCCATGCAGGTTGCAGTGCAGTGCTTGTGACTGTTTGATGTTGTTTAGCTAATTAAAAACATCCTCAGTGTTGAATGAAAGAACTGTGGGCTGGCTACAGCTGCAGAACATATCTCTGATTGGAGATTGCCAGCTGACTCCCTGGTATGACAGAACTGGCTTTACAGACTGCTGATGGTGCTCTCTGGACTGCAGTGCAAGAAATGCTTTCCAGCTCACCAGCCAGTAGTCTTCATTGTAATTCTGTTTTTCTCTTGTGCCTGTACAACTCCAGCTGGCATCTGGGAGCTCTACATACTAATTCCTTGTCCCTAGTATCAGCCTGTGATACTAGAGATATTTTTATTTACTTTTCATTAACAGAATGATTGCAGTGCTATAAGGTTTTTCTTCTGTATGTTTTTATTTTTAAGTATGTGAATGATAGACATATTGCAAAAATAATTGATTGTATCTGTGCTCAAAACAGGAACTGACATATGTTAGTCCAATACCATCTCTAACAGTTAAAAATTTTTATCTTTGTATTTTTCAGTCTATATCTACATAGGAAGAACTGGCTTATGCTTAAGGTCTGTACTGATAATTGGAATTTAGGTTTTATATTCAGCTTCTTATTTCCCTTGTAATTTCAAGCAAGTTGCACAGCAAGTTGCAGGAACAGCAGATGTAGGAGTGCTGAACTTATGTCTTGTTCCCATTATGAAGGTACGGAGTGAAGTGCTAAGGCTCTCCGTAAAGTAATGCCAAGTATGTTAGGCACCCTCTAACATATTTCAAAATAACATGCTAAGAAAAACCAGTGCTATCAGCCTATTTCTGCCTGGAGACAGACAACAGGAAAAGTGAAGAATAAGGGAGTGTTGTTGAGCTTTGTCTACGCCATATCAAGAACCTGAAATCCTTTCCATGTTCAACCTTTCTTTCAAAAAAAGAAAGGTACAAAAAAAGAGGGAACATGCTCTTTTCTCTTATATGATAGTCTTGTATTACAGAGCTCAAGAAATGTTATTCCCAAGATAAGGGATTTAAAGCCTCTTTAGAGAATGCCATAGACATGGA
The DNA here is from genome assembly GCF_000687185.1 of Egretta garzetta. Lineage (NCBI taxonomy): Eukaryota > Metazoa > Chordata > Aves > Pelecaniformes > Ardeidae > Egretta > Egretta garzetta. Next base: position 610,835 of record NW_009259786.1, on the reverse strand, counting down.
TATTGTCCACATCACTTGCTGAAGATGTGCAACTGTATTCAAGGTGCAAAAGGGGTACTTTTTGTGAAGGGAGCAGCTGGTAAGGGGTTTGTCCCTGACACACAAGGGGTGCGATGAATGCAGAAGTTGGAGCAGCACATCTCATTTCTGAATACGGACCATTCTTGAGTGTGAAATAAACTCAGAACTGTCCACGACTGTGAGATATGTTTTTAGGCAGACTTATGGATTTGATACATACAGTGTGGCGATTTCAAAGTTGAAAAGTAAGACTGTTGGAGCTAGGTAGGAAAAGTCTGCAGCCTGAGCAAATTTTTTGGATTATTTTTGTTCTAGGTGTCTAACTGCTGCTAAATTTGTGTTTTCAAATTCTCAACTACCCAAGGCATACTGTTCTTTAGATTATGAATGGCAAAACCTCACAGAAGATGAATATTTATACATCAATGATTAAAAGATGTATTTTTAAAACTTGTATTTCACATGGATATGCCCTTATCAAGAGGTTAGAACTGGCAGATAAAATCTGTGACCAACATCAGTTCTTGGCTTTGGACCACATTTCATTTATTACAGTGACAGTCACCACAACAGCAAAACCCCAGTGGGTAAAGAGGTCACCATGGTGACATAATAACAATAAACAATAACAACAACAATAATAAAAACAATAAACTGCAACAGCATGTGTTGAACCTTAAATACTCTTTACATAATACTTGCATTAAAATACCTAATAAAATTCAAGTACCCTGATTTTATTGCAGTCTGCCTTCCTAATGCTACTACACTATGTATATAAAGTAGGTATTACACTATTTGTTACTTATTAGGTCCTATGAGGAATTTGCATTTTTCAAGAGCAAACCTCAAAGCACTGTCTTATAATTAGCTCACTGTAATTGATTTTGAAATATATTGAAAACATAAACCCTTAACCTTGTGTTCAGTTGATGGTCTTTTGCCCTGCTCCACTGAATGATGCTTGCTTGTACTGGCAGCTGTCCAAGTACATTTGCATCTACTGTGGCATCAGTTAATGTGGTATACTGTATAATACTAACTTCTTTTGTGCTATATACTACAAAATAAAAGCAATCAGAAGAAAAATAGACTCAGAATGTTGTTATACATAACCTCATTGCTAACCTGTCTGACGAATATTATAATGAAGACACATAACTTCAAGTCATATGGGTATTTTACCTGTTCAATTTGGATTGGATTCAGTGAGGATCAAGTGCACTCCCAGAAAGTTTGCAGATGACACCAAGGTGGGTTGGAGTGTTGATCTGCTCAAGGGTAGGGAGGCTTGGATCTCGACAGGCTGGATTGATGTGTCAAAGCCAATTTTATGAGGTTCAACAAGGCCAAGTAACGGGTCCTGAACTTGTGTCACAACAACCCCATACAGCCCTGCAGGCTTGGGGAAGAACTGCTGGAAATCTGCTCGTGGAATGGGGATATTGGTTGACAGTTGGCTGAATATGCGCTGGCAGTATGCCCAGGTGGCCAAGAAGGCCAATGGCATCCTGGCCTGTATCAGGAATAGTGTGAGTAGGGAAGTGATCATGCACCTCTACTCCACACTGGTGAGACCACACCTCGAATACTATTTTGGGCCCTTCACTACAAGAAAGACACTGGGGCTCTGGAACATGTCCAAAGAAGGCCAATAAAGCTTGTGAAGTGTCTCGAGAACAAGTCTTATGAAGAATGGCTGAGGGAACAGGGATGCTTAGTCTAGAGGAAAGGAGGCTGAAGGGAGACCTTATTGCTCTCTATAACTACCTGAAAGGGTGTTGTAGCAAGGTGGGTGTCAGTCTCTTCTCCAAAGTAATAAGCCTTAAGACGAGAGGAAACAGCCTCAGCTTGCTCCAAGGCAGGTTTAGGCTGGTTATCAGGAAAATGTCTTCACCGAAAGCATTGGAACAGGCTGCCCAGGGAAGTGGTGGTGTCCTCATCCCTGGAGGTATTTAACAGACATGTAGATGCAGCGCTTAGGAATATGGTTTAGGGAGACTTGGCAGTGTTAAGTTAATGGCTGATGATCTTAAAGGTCTTTTCCAACATAAATTATTCTGTGATTCTATGATTCTACGATTTGTCTAGGAACTGATTGACACTTATCCAACCCTTTTGTGTGACAAGCTGGAAAATCCATGCTACTGTATTTTGGGTGATTTTAATTGTTTTTCATTTTGAACAGACAGTATTTCTTTCTGGTTTAAAGCCTTTCCTTTCAGGTCGAAACTGATGATATTTTATTTAAAGGTTTTTATGTTTTTCTACAGAAAATTCTATTTTAATTTGTCTATTAGTATTCATTTTAGATTAAAGAGCTACTACAAATGTGAACTGACAGTAAAAATTACAGGTCATGTACAAGATCAGTCTCCTTACTTTAAATGAGAGAACTCTAGAATACAGCCAGAGGAGGTACTTTTTCGTATTTCCTAAGGTCTGTAACACAACTCCTGTGTTTCCCAATTTATTTTCTTGTGTTGCTCTGTGGTCCCATGGGACTTTGCAAAATAATAATCAGAGAAGTACAATATCTTGACAATTGGCTCAACTGTAGCAAACTTCAAATTAAATTCCTTTCAGGTCATGTAGACCTTCACTATTATTTCTTCATGCTCTTGTGCTTAAGTGCTAGATGCAGCTGAAAGCAAATGAGACAAACATTGATGCTCTATCAGACATAGCTTTTAGTATAATTCACTTTATTTCAGGGATGCCAATACAAACGTGTTGTGCGAACAGCTTACTCTTAGGGGTTGCTTTCCAGCAATCTTCCATTTAATTTAAAGATCAGTAAGTTGCTGATGTCAACATCAATCACTGTCTCCTAAAAAATACATACATTGGACAAGCTTGAAGTATCAAAAAAAAGTTAGACCAGATGGTTATTGTAGGTCTGCTGAACTGACAGGTACTTAATGTTTTCAGCAAGGTATTGGGAGTGTGGGTATACAGAACATATTTTAGCTCCTGATGCACCATCCTGTATTATGAGCCAGGCATAACTGTACGTACACCAGGCAGCCCCAAAGATGTTTTTTTATAGTTGCCTTTATCTTGCAGACTATCTTCTCATTTAAAAAAAAATAGTTACAAGTTCTTTGGAAGGCTATTGACTGCATAATTTCTTAACTGTTTTTCAGCATTAAAGCTCTGTCCACTATTTGTTTTGCTAGAACCTGTTTTAGCTGGATGCATTTATACAGTTATACATAGAAGAGCCAGCTTTCTAATGGTATTTTAGGTGGCTAGAAATGCACATACCTATATAATTGGTATTCTTAGAATTCACAAGATCCTCATACTGAGGTATTGCACAAAGTATTGTGTACTTGTGAAAATGGCCTTTAACTGTGATCATTTCTTAGGAGAATTTAAATGACTGAGTGCCCACTTGGGTTTTTAGAGAGACAGAAACAACAGACAAGGGACAAAGTCTCCATCTTGTTTAACTGGCTGTGAAATGTGTTTCAAAGGACAGATTTCATTATTTCAAAATACTACATATTAAGGAGTCTCTATAATGCACATATATTGATTAAACCTCTGTATGTAAATATAGAAGAGGATAACTATACTGTAGTATAGTGGACAGCTATAATGAAATGTGTTTCATTTTACTTTCTTCCCGTGTGGTACTACTCAGATTGTTGTGCCCCTCCAGAAACATCTCCTTCGCAACCAGTAGATGTTTCTTTGCTTTCTTTTGGCTAACAGTTAAATCATATTAACTTAAAAATAGCAAAGATGATCTTGAACTTGAGTATATCTTAAATTTTTCAAAAGCTGAATAAAAGGAAAAGACCCTAAAGCTTAGGCAAAGAAAGGCTAAACTCTGGTGGTTAGTTGAGTTATATTTGCAAGGATGTTAATTATGAAAAATGCTGTTGTATATATTTTCCAAAATACTCTTATGACTCTAGATATTGCCTTTTTTATAATGTCAAGTGTACAAATTATCATGCCGAGGCTGCAAAGTGAAAGCAAGGTGAAGTTCAGCTTGGTTGAATTGCTTGGGACTCATTTAAATGCAGTATTTAAAATAAATTATGATCATTATGTACTTTAGATCTCAAAAATCTCTCAAAGTAACGTGTTTCAATAACAACAGTAATTCTGCAGGCTTTGAAAATGGCTTATTTTGGGTTGCCTGAACACCAAAATAGTACACCTGGAGGAAAGCTGTTTGAAATGCCAGAATCCTCAACCAGGTTTCTGAAATGAGTTGCAGCCCTTCAGAGGTGTTTGACTTGGGCTGGTTCTGAAAGTAGATATTGTCACAGCCTGGGGGGTAAAGACATTTATCATTTCCACAAAAACACCTCAGAACAAAGTTTCAAAACACTAACAGATGTTTCTTATTTACACTTAAGTGTTTTAATGGTATCCACAAATTAAAAGTATCCTACTTCAACAGCAAGAGCGTATCTTAATCAATAACAATATTTTAGAGACCTCAGTAAAATTCCAGGTTCTGTATAGTATCAGGGGGGTGGGACCTATAGAATAGTGTCTCTGATATCAGTAATGCAGCAGGGAAGAAAGTAAAAATAGTTTAAAGTTTCAGGTATAACAGCACTCTAAGCTTTCTTTAGCTAAGTGTTTTTCTGCATATTCAGACCTTGAAACACTATCAAACCAGGACTTCATTTCCTAAAAACACAGGATGATGAAGCAGACATGGAGAGTGTGTTTTATAGCATAATTACATGAAAACACCTCAAAATAAGATTGAATTTAAGGTTTTGTATCTGCAAGAATTTTACATTCCCTACATAATTTGTTAAATGTCTTGCATTTTTTTAAATTATCTTTTTCTTACAGCTGGTGGTTCTTTGTTTCCCTTATAAATTCTTCTTTCAGACTATCACAGAAGAGGTATATTGGCACAGAGCTAAAATGGGATGCTTTGAACATCAGGGCCAATTTCCATATGTACATTTCTCGTCAATCATCAGGTCAAATTTAACTGAGCATTTCCCATGTTTAGTATTGATATGAGATTTCTGAGAAAAGTCTGGTGTTCGGATTTGTCTCTGATTTCTCAGTCAGAGCTGCTGTCTGAAATTCTGACCATATGACAGTCACTGTTTTATGTTGTTGCTGCCTGTTGGTTATGAGGCTATTCAATATATTTGAATTTAGTTTAGGTGCAATGAAGCTGTATTCTCCTTGTTCCACTAATTCTGCTGTACTAGTGTAGAATGGGATGTTTCTTGCATTGCTGGAGAACTTATCTATTTATTTACAGTTTACATCAGGTGAACCTTACATTAGACTTAACACCTATGCTGTAAGAATTGCTTTCACTATGCTCATAGAGTGCCATGAACTGAGAACTAAGCTTTGATTGATTCTTTGATTGAATAATCTTGGTAGGATTTAAAAAAAAGCAAAAAGAACCAGCACAATGATCTATCAGGCTCTAAAAGTTAAATCTATTTATTTATTTACTTGATTATTTTAGTCAAGGGGTAAGTCTAATGTGCAGGGAGAGGCAATTATATGTTGAACCTCACATACCAAGATATCATAACACATACTGGTACCAGTTGAACGTGATACATGATGTACAAGCTGGCTTTTACGTGGAAAACACGTGGCTTCATTAAAGAAGAGTTAATGTGCATTTATCTGGACTAATGTAGCAATGTGGCTTTCAGAGCTGGGTGACAACGCTGATGTTTTTTACCTGTTACCTGCTTGATACAACAGGAAGATCAAATACAAAAAGAAACTTTTTAGTTATATTCTTAGGAGGAACTTAATGAATGCAGCAACTCAGATTTACATGAACCTTACGGTTAGGGACATGTCACTACCTGAGGGATCTTTCATTCTGACTGGCTCAAGACAATTATTTTATCAAACTGCTTTCAGTCACCTTTTATGATGTCAGAAATTTCTGTTCTTCAGGAACTACCCAGACTTACAATATCTAGAATATCAACAGCATTTCTTCATGAAAAAGAAACTATAGGATTGAAAACAAGTTATTTAAGTTATTTGTAAGTGAGATTTTTTTAAAAGTTCTTAAATATTTGGAACCAACCCGACTTCCTTTCTCAGGAGTAGTTATTTCATAATAGACCCCTAGGCTTAACTCCAAGAACGATTCAAATGTTTTTTAATATGAAAAACATTAACAGATTCATGTGCGGTAGAACAGGGCCACCTGGGGATGTCCCCTAAATGAGATTTTTATTAAATAGTTTATTATGTGAAAAGTGAGGCAGCAATTTTTTTACAGAAGTCGGAATATGTAGGGTTTAATTCATAAGCCTCTTCTGCCTTCAGTAAAATAATTTTCCTGTTGCATTTGTGAACTAGACCCTTCCCTCTGTATGTATATGTGTATAGGGGTTTTTATTACAGTGTTTTTTAATAAGATCTTGTATGTAGCACTGCTTTAATTGTATAAAATAAGCATGCCAAAAGAACATATTTATCTGTGTGCGTTTTCTAAAATATGTCTTTACAGTTAGCAGCTTTTCTCACCTGCTGTTCAAGTGACTGGAAAAGATCAAGAGGCTATGTAATCTGGAAAGTTCATGGAAATGAATGAAAAATTTTATGAAATGGGCAAACACAATCTGTTGAAAAGTATACTACACTTTTGGCTGTAAGTAAATGAAAAAAGCAGCAAGTGAAATCTCTGTACTGTCATATCTGTCTATTTAACTGTCATTATAGTATCTATGTAAAATTAGTCCCTTTGCAAAATATCGAAAATGAAATTAATTAGAAGTTTAAAAGCCACAGGGGTGTGGAATCAGATTCTTAATTATAGTGGTGTAAACTGAGCATAAATCTGTTGACTATAATAGCTTTGTACCTGTGGAACAAAAGATGTACAACACATCTTAAAATGTAACATGTAAATCCATTTTAGGTTACTAAATGATAAGGAGTGATGAGCTTTCACCTGGGAAGGATGTTCATTTCATGTTGTTAAACCAAATCGGGATCAAAGTCGTTTTATTGATTTATTAACAACATGTAGTTAACTAGCAATGAGCAAGCTATGCATTTGAGATTGGTGTGAATAATGCAGTCCATAAACCACAACAGAGGCCTTTTAGAAAATGCTGATAAACAACACCGAATCTCTGACTACCCCTCTCCAGCTAATCGCAAAAAGGGCATTCCCCTGCAGCCCGTTCTGGGGAAGTCCCCAGGTGACAGGGTATCACGCATCATGGGATCCCCAGCTGCACAGACTCCTGGGGTGGGATCACCCTGAAAGGTCCCAGCCAGAACCCTGGCATAGGTCCTCCTTGGTCCCCCAGCATTTGGACCCTGTGGGCAGTGGGAGAGGCTGCTGGCGGCACCGTGAGGCTGGGGGTGCTGCTCGGGCAGGCAGAAGCTGGGAGACCCCTGGGTGGCATCACATTGAGCTTTGACTGCATCGGTGCCCACACACATCAAGGTCCCTTCCACCACTGCAGCCTCTCATGCTTCTCCTTTGTTGCAAAAGTCTCTCTGTAATTTTTCCCTGGCTCTTTAATGTGGTTGATGATTCTTTTCCTCTTCAAGTGACAAGTTTTGGGCAAATTCTCGCTCAAGAAATTTTGGTTGCACCATTAACATGCATTCTTATGTGTGTGTTCCTATTTGAACTCATGCTGTTATGCAGCCCAGTTTGCCAGAGGTGGGCCTGGGAATCACCCCACAATAGCTGGTTCTGTCTAAGGCAATAGTAAGTCAGGAAAAGTATATGCCATGACTAATTTTCTACACCTCAGATTTGTAACTGGTGAAGAAAGATAGCAATGGTAAAACATAATATTTCAAAAAATGAAAACCAGATAAAAGAAAAAAACAACTTGCCTATCCTGTACTATCTTTCAACTGTTCAGTTAGTTTCCTAAGGTTAATTTTGTAATACCTCCCCTTCAGTGTGAGTAAACTGCATTCCGAACCCATTGTGTGCAACAGGGTGCACAAGAAAGAGCTCTCTTGATGCTTAATCTTACCTCTATACAGACATAAAGAGATTTTTGTCAGACAGCCACATATACTTATACTTTTGGTTCTTTTTGACATATACAGGATTTTCGCCATGGCTCATTTCAAATCATGCTAATCCTTTGAGTGACCTTGTTACTCAAAAATGTGCTCTTAAATTTTGAGTCAGGGAAAAAAAATATGCTTTTTTTAATCACACTTTTTTCTTTTCTTGGAACATATAAAGGAGACTTGTTTTCCTACTTTTTAAGGTGTGAGTAATTTGGTCAGCTACATCCTTCTTTCTTGCGGTGTGCAGAAAGGAGCAAAGCAATTAACCTCTTTTACTACATTATCAATGTATTTGCATTATCCTTCTTTGGGTAATAGTCTGTATAAATCAATACTGATATTTATTATTCTAATTCAAAGGTTATGGAGTTTTTCTGCTCAGAAAATGATAGTGCTGAATTCTTTCTTTTGCTGCACTACTGGCATAGGGATATATCACTGATCAAAGTAACTTTGGGTACAAAGCTAATCTGAGTTTTTAAAACTAATAAAAATTCCCGTGTTGTTTATTATATTCAGGTTTGCACAAGAAATATACCGAAGAATCACAGATAGTATAAGAAAATAAAACCCTTTAGTTAACAAGGGTTTCTACATGGCTTATGTTATAAGATTTGCTTGCCTGTACTCCAACAGGATGCCACCAAGGTGGAAATGAAAATCACTGAATTTGCCTCAATGTGTCACAATTACAAAACCAGTTTCTGCTATATGAGTCTGATCTACTGTGAAAATGTACAAATTATTCAGTTGCTCCAGAAATGCCTCATTTATTACCTATAGTGAGAAACTAATGGATGAATCACGAGTTTGACTTCGCCACTTTCCCCCTGAACCTAATTACAAGTCCCTTTGTGTCATGTTTTCATGGGTAAAAGGGTAAGATATATTTAATTTTGAGGTAATTCTAATTCTGTCTGGGTTCCCTCAGTTATGCGAGAAAGAATTCTGAAAAAAAGAAAGATTGTTTTTCTGGAGGACAGATGAAGAAGGACCAGAGATCTAGAACTGATCAGTTGAAGAGTTTGAGAATTTGAGATAAAACCAATGTATCATTATTTTTGTTTTCACTATAGGTCAGATCACAAGTTAGATTATCAAGCTCTTCTATAGAACACAAGATCAGGGAAAAATGTTTATTTCATTTAGTTGAAAATTGAATTGTAACTGTCTGAGCTTCCTTAACTCCTCCATGAGTTTTTTATGCTGTAAACTCTTCCTTAGTGAAGAGAAGGACAAGTTGACTCTGAGAACTTGCTCATTTTTTGTTACTCCTGAAGAGTTAATCATGTGCAGGAGCATGAGGAGAAAAGAAATTTAGAGTGAAGACTATGGGAAGAATTGATCCAAATCAGGCAGAAATAGGACTGTGTGAAAAAGCCAGAAATACCTTCAAATATGGACAGTATCCCAAGCTTTGTGTTTTGGCATTTTGTGGATGAGTGAGAGGAACTTAAATAAAGTGAAAAATAATAAGCCCTGGCCTGCTTGGAAATTTGTGGTTAATATTTTCATCAAATTTGTATTCCCTTCTCCTGCTTTTCTCTCTTGGGGAAGTCCTGTCCCTAGTGCTATAAGTAAGGATTTTAGGGAAAGGAAGGTAATGTAATGGCAACACATATTTACTGAGAGACGATTTCTTTACTCTATTTAATTGTCTTAGGCTTTTTTGTTTAAGCGTGAAATGTAAAGATCATATTCCTTCTGTATCACATCATTGGTGTGCTATCTCTTTAAGAAATGGTTTGGACTAGGGATGCTACAACAGCCGTCTGAGAGAGGTACTTAGATTGCTCTCATGTTCTTATGTCTCCTGTGTCCCCACATTAGTGGCTAGATTTTTATCTCCTGTAATGCATTACACGTGCTTGGCCAGACCAGACACTGTTATGAATGATGATTAATGACATTTAGAAATGAGGGTGGAGGCACGCTGTGCATCTTTTTGGTAACTGCTATGAGAGAGTGCAGCATTTCAAGAGAAGGCATATAAACATAAAACTGGCCTAGGGCAAGCAGGCACGTGCAGAAACCCACACTATCTCAAAGCTGCCAGACATTTTTAGTATATCTGTTTTCCCCTGAAAAGAAGAAAACCTTAGTCTACAGACTTTTATAATGCAGCGTTAGAATTTATGGGGACGATCCAAAGTCCTTTAAAGCTGAAGAGGATTTTTCCTCTCTATACTTCAGTGAGACATAGATAAGGCTTTATAGTGTTTAAGCAGTGCTTTTTTGACTCATTAAAATTAAATCCCTAATTAAGCCATAAATTTCTTAGCCCAAATATTTTACTGGCCTCTCACGTTCTTGTTTTTTCTTCTCTCACCTTTCTATTTTGTTGATATACAGTTCTACTTTGGCATTAACACTTAATTTAGAATGATAAAATTCACTGTAATCAAGACAAGGTTTGACAGGTAGGACCGTATTTTGCAAAACTTGAAATTTTACTTTTAAGGTGATTTAGGAAAGGTTGTGTCCTAATTTGCACTGAGATTTGTTGAGAGGGTAAACAATATTTTAAAATGTCCACAAGCTACATTTCCATAAGCATATATCAGCTATTATATTTTCTTATTCCATTTTACGGAAATGTTCTTTTGTAAATGATTCTGTAGAGCAAGGATGTTTTCTAGGTTATTAGAGCAACAGCCTTAGGCAGATAAGCTGTCTACCTAAAGTAGAGTAAAAGTTTAACATCACGTGGCCTATGAATAGGTCGTGGCAAATAAGGTATGGGACACTGCCGCTAAGCGATAGTTGTAATTGCTTAGGTGGGGGGAATAACATTGAAAATTAATAGAAGGAGCGACACATTAGGTTTAGGGCAGCTGGATGAAATGTCTTAAATGCTGGTAAAATGTACTGAGTGCCATCTGAAAAAAAAAATTCTCTAGGGTCGATTGTTGAGAGTTGTAGATATGTTGGAGCACAAAAAAATTAACCTCAATAAATAGAACTCATTTTGTTAAAGTCTTTCAGGAGTTTTGTCTCAACTCTATGAAGTGGCATGTTAGCATTCAGGAGCCAGAAGCTAGAAAAAAAAATGCAAAGTTGTCATCATACAGACAGTTCAGAGGAAGATTATAAGAAAGTCTTGTTTCTAACAGCAGGAAGAAAGAATGCTGCTAAATGACATATTAGGAGCCAAAGATAAAACACTTAGCAAGGAAGGCTGAGGGAGACCTAGTGATGAAAGTAACAGAGTTAAGATGTTCCATCACGCCTTTATTTGATAATTTTGTCGTCTGCCAGTGCTTCATCTGTGTACTCCTAAGAAAAAAAATATGCAGTTATTTTTTCCTTGTCTTCTAAGAAAAAAAAAGCAAATGATGTATGGGTTTCTTCTGTTTTTATTATTTTCTTTGCTGCCAGGTGATAGTTGTGGGAAAATCGGTGGGTTTCTTTTTTCCACTATGCACAACAACATATCTGTCTTAATATCATCAGATATTTGCTATTTAAAAGTGGTCCTTTGCCCTCATAATTTCTGGATTGCATTTTGCTGTGCTTTCCTGAAGAAAACAAATACTTGAGGAAATAGGTATGACATAGTTTCACTAGCAGAGGTCCAGCATAGTGACTGGCTGTAGTGAGCCAGCAGCACTGAAAAGAAGGCTGTAGTTTGTGGTTATAATAGAACAGAAATTAAACTTGTTAACAATGCCCTGTGTTTTTTCCGGTTTATTTTATTTAGGCTTAATTTACACTGTTTAAGCTCTGTTTCAGAGACTAAATTCTTTGAGGTACTGTCTCATGAAATAAGAAGCTGGTATTTTCTGCTAGGAGCTACACCACCAGAAAAGCGTTTGTGAAATGTCATTTAAACAGGAGCTATGAGTTTCCCTTTCCCCTGAAGAAAAAGCAGTACATCACTGTAATTCCTCAGGAGCAGCCTGGGGAATTACTAAATCACAGAGGAGATGAATCAAGCTTGTTGGTTTGCCTTTTTTTTCTGACATATAAAAGAGAAAGGGAACTGCATGTGCCTGTCCTTTAGTAGCGCAAAAATAGCTCCTCAGTTCTTCTGTCTTCTGGGTCAAGGTTTGCTAGTACATGCTTCAACGTGCCCTTTCCCTGCTTGTGTAATAGGGAGGGGAAGGAGCAGCTGTACAAGCAAAAGATGGTGAGGATTTTTTTCTGCTAGTAGAAAGCATTGATTTAATGGCTTTACTGCCATCACAGCAACAGTGTTTAATGCTACTCTGATGGCTTTGTGGAGTGGATTGAGGATCTGAGTACCATCTCGTGGGAATTAGAAACAGCCTACAGCTATCAATATTTCCTTGAGCCTAAACACATTGTTATCACTCTGTAGATGCCCCTTGAACTTATTTATAGCTCCACAGGAATTGCCAGGAGTGTTTTGCCTTCTAATGCTAGTGTCTTTCAGGGCTATAAATGACCATCCTGCAGCTTGCATTCATGCTCTGGCACAAGCAGTACAGGTAGAGGAACTTTCACTGACAGGGATTTCTCCTGCACAGTCCAGATTTTTGATTCTATGTTTTACTGGACAGTCATATCAAACAGTGAAAAACTGAGGGAACTTTTATTTCACTTTTCACTTCTATTGTTAGCAGCATGCACCTCCCTCATCTAATGTCCTCACACAGGCGGAAGTGTATTTCTACTAGTGGGAGTGAAAGAAGCTTTCAGGGATGGCTCTCAGCAAAATAAAGAAGGGAAGGCTTGGTTGTCCTGTGCTCTGAGGTAGACAGGGACTCTACATGTGTCTTTGCCCAAGGTAAAGTGACTTCCAGTAGGTTTAGCTTGAATGTTACCTGCAGGTAAGACTTATCATTACTCAAAGCAGACATCAGTGGTGAAACTGACATCTCCCTCACAAGAGGTGGATACTTGCATTTGAATGATAGTACCAATAAAAGACGTCAATGTTAGTAAGCCATTAGGGCATGGGCATTTTGACTTTCAAGGACCAGTGAAAGGAGGGGTATTCTACTTTTGCCAACATTTATCACCAGACAGTCTGATCTCTGTCATGGTCCAGCACTTTTTCTTGAGGTACTTCATCCCTTGACAGAAACCAGCCCAGGGCAAAGCTGACAGGAAAGGTAAATTTGTCTCCTACTTTGGGCAAGACTAACAGATGTTAGCTTAACAGCTCCTCGAAATTGCTATTGCTTTGGTGTCTCTGGTTATTATCTGAGGGGAAAAAAAGGCTGCTGTGCTATGTAAACCTGCCTGCACCATGCCGCATGATAAGATTAAGGAAAAGCCTCCCAACATATGTGCGCCAAATAACGCTAGCACTATTTGGACAGCACAGAAAACAGTGGTGATAGCCACTGTAATTCACAACTTCCAAACCATAGTAAAATAAAATTACTAATAATAGAATCATAGTGTTGTTTAGGTTGGAAAAGACCTTGAAGATCATCAAGTCCAACCATTAACTTAGCACTGCCATGCCACGGCTAAACTATTTCCCTAAGCACCTCATCTACCTGTATTTTAAATACCTCTAGGGATGGGGACTTGACCACTTAACGCAGATAATAGTCTTGAAGGGAAGAGTACTTTCCCAAGGTGACATTTATTTTGGTACTTCTTTCTGCTCTCCTTGCAATCCTGGTACAGAATTGAAGTTTTACTAAGCAGATGAATAAAGGACGACATTAATTTAAAACTACCCCTCAAATCCTAAAAAACTAGTAAATGAATCAGTAATGAGTTCCTGCCACGTGCTAACGGTAGGAAGATACCTACCTACGTACATTTTAATTTAACATCTCAGTTTTTAGAGACTTTTTGGCACATATTCTGGTGCACTTGTTTACTATACCATTTGCAAACCCTGTAGCATGTAGATGGTACAAAATAAAGTGAATAAAGTGAATAAAAAATTATGGATTCCCATTAGTTTATTCTCTTTAATTCTATTTTTATTACAAAATCCATTTTGTTTCTGTCTATAGTTTAGATATCAAATGAATGCTTAGTAACAGCTTAATGCAGTCTGAGTTCTAAAGCATAGTAATTCTATATAATTTAATTGCCTTTCAGTTTGATGAAATTCATTGCCAGATTGTTTAATCAAAAATTTGTCATTGTTTGCGCAATTTGTATATTATTAAAATATCGATATTTTCTCCTGGTTTTATTTGTAGAAATTTTAAGGAAAAGCTTAGAAAAGTACAACAACTGCAATATCAGGAGTTCACTGCAGAAAAATATCAGCCCATTCCACTTAATTTTGCAAGGGATGGATCATTACATTTCAGGTGAAGTTAATGGCAGAAGTGGGAGAAGCGTTCTGCAGGTATTAAGTGTAAGAGACAAAAAATAAAAGTGTCGTTTCAGAAAATACACATGTAGTTAGAAGCTTATTGTGAGTGTTTGCAGCTGTGACCTCTTTATAAAGGGCGATCTTTATGTCAATACTATAAGTCATACCATTAAGATGTCCATCGAACTTGTAAAGAAGAAAGCCAGAAAATGTTTAATTACAGTCCTTTGGTAATTTACACAGACCTTCTATGCATCATGTGAATTATAAAGAAAAAAAACCACAAATTGTTACACCCGCAAAACCTTTGATGACCAGGCTGGTTAATGATGAGATCTTAGAGAGTCATTGTTCATTTGCATACAAAATATGATACAGAAGACAGCTGAAGGTCCACACTGTTAAAAAATCCAGAGATCAAAAAAGCATTGCAGTATTACATGCTAGCCTGTTCACCTTGACAACTTACATTCTGTGTGGTGCTAAGCACATGCAATGTCAAGGGCGCAGGATGTCTGCGAAGACTAAGAAGCATTAAAAGAAGTTGAAATAAATAACATATGCACAGTGGGAATACGATGAGAAGAGAAGAAGCTGCCAAAGCCATTATAAGCTAAAGCACTAATAGTTTTCTAACAGTTTGAAATGTTTTCTTATGCTCTTACCCTTCACGGAGAGACTCAAATGTTCTCACAGCTTCACAAGTGGAGAAATATGTTCTCTTTTTTCTATTACTAAAAGCACTACCAACATAACCCAAAGGGAATAATAGACCATGTCTTTAAGAGCTTTTAAGCATTGGTCTCAAAATCCAAAACCTAGACTTACATAGTACTTTGTTTACAATTAAACGAAGCAGTTGTTACTGTTCTAATCTGGGAGACAATGGCCACATTTTTTTAAATTGGTCTGGACATTTACAGGCACCGGGAAAGATTCCATTTTGAAGGAAGTTCTCTGAGGGATACTGGAAACATTTATTTCTTTGTTTATTGGTTAAAAGGCCTTTTCTTGAATCCTCCATAAATGGATGTCGATAAAAAGGTTGTGTCCTTTTTAGATATCTGCCTGATAATGTGAACATGAATCATATATGGAAGCTCTGTGAACAGTCAGTCTTTTTAAAGAAATATAAAGCATGCTGTCATTACAAACATTTCCAAAACAGCTGTTTCTAAACATTACATGTAGATTTGGTACATATGTTCTCATACATGAGTTCTTGAGGGTGTGTATGTTGCAAAGTGTCAATGAGTTCAATAAGTTTACCATAAACTGTATCAACAGAATATTTCCTGTTTCCTATGTGTGTTGTGGATATTTGTAACTGACACTGCCAGTGACTTTGAGAGAGATAGTTTGGAACAAGGATCAACAGGAAAAGTCAAAGTACTAGCTGTAATTAAAGTTCCTTTTGTTCGTGGTTAAATAAAAGGTAAATACTAATTTGAAGTTAAATACAAAGATTAAGAGTGACTAGATTGTGCAGTATGTTCACCAAATTTGCAACACAAAACTCAGGGCAAAGTTATCATTTGTTAATGTGCATACATTACACGCATATACACATATCTGCCAACGTGTTTGAAAGATTGTTTTGACATACGTAATGCTGAAGGTTTGCATTTGCACTTCACTTGCATGCTTTCCTAAGCATCGTGTATTCCTGCAGCTCTTATGATTATAGCTGTTGCATTTTTTCTGCTCTCAACACATACTGGATGATAGCTTTGAGATGAAGTTCGAACAACTGAATTGAAGAGGGATTTCTTCTTTTTCTATACATTCTGGTATTTACCCTCAGGCTGCATCGCATTTAGCACAGCCCTTTAAAGAAAGGTTTTCAGGTGAAGGTAGATGAATCACCTACCTGCCCTTTGTGCTGTCAGATTCAGCACAATTCAAGTGTGATCCAGCCAACTGAACTTGTACTAATTATTTTGGGTGCTATTTTTCTTTCTCTTAGAACAAAGGTTTCAGCAATAATTTCATTCAGACTTCTGTTTCTAATATGATACTTAGTGTGAACTGATTAAAATAACTGATTTCAAGCTGCTTGCATGTGAACTGCCTTTCTGCAAGATGTTGATTTGCTTGACTGAAATCACAGAAGATATGAAGCCAGTTTTAACTCTGAGTCCTATACTACATAGATGATATTTCAAATCCTGTGATATATATGACGTAATTGAGGTCCTGAAAGTTCTCTGCCATCTGAGAAGAGGGCAATGATTTCATAGAAAATGCAGATCTAGTTATATTGAACTGGCTTGCAACAGTTTGAAGAAAGAAAATAGTACAAGTTAGAGTAACTTAAATGTCCTTTCTATCTTTTCAAAGAATGACATCTTTTGTGAAAACTAAATGGACATTGCTGCAGACCATTCTAATTTTGCAAAACCAGCATTATCTAGGAAAATGTTGCTTTGTAATAACTTTTTTCTACCATTACTCAATAATCTAACACTAAGGAAAAGTGTTGCTAAAATTTTTGAAAACATAGTTTATGAACTGCAGATTCCAAGAAATCACCTTCAAAGCAGCAGTCAGCAGGCTCTCATAAAGGTTTTGTACTTGATGCATATTTATCTCAAAGGAATTGCGCACAAGTGTGTGTATACACATATATTTTTAATACAAAGCACTAGTCACTAAACTAATAAGCAATATACAGGGGAAAGTAGGCAAAGAAATTAAACCCTGTGGTCAGATCTTCAATACCGTATGAAGTATTAATTGGTTTTGATAATAAAATAACCTGTTTAATGATCTAATGAACTATTTAATGATCTATTGACTTTTATAGCGATTACATATATGAACAATTGGTGGGTAAGTAAATACAGAAATATTCAAGGCTTCAGAACCTTTCCTATAACTATAAGCATGTTCTCAAGTTTTAATGTTGATATTAAACAACATATTATACGGTTGAATACAGGACAGAATTAGAACTTTTGGTGGACATGAACATTCATTCCTTGTGTTGACTGTCAAGGCAAGCTATAATACAAGCAAACAACAAGACCAAAAAAAACTGTGGCCATTTAGAAACATAATTTCTTTGCTGTTCAGAATACTGTAGAATATTTTAGTTACTTACCTTATCTTGCCTTTACCACAGACGTATGTCTCTAGTGGAAACTGGCAAAATAATGACAAAACACTCAGAGTAGCGATTGACTTTTGATGCCAAAATTTCCTTCAGTATAATCCCCACACTAATAAAATCCTCTCAATTTAATTATTCCTCTTGAGGAATTTTTAAAGTATTTCTACTTTTATTTACTTATTCAAATGGACAAATATTTTGTCTTGCTCTCTTCTCTCTATTTCTCTAAAATAAAACACTCAAACAGTTTTCACTGAATTTGAAAGTGAAAAAACTTTTACCGCCTCAGAGCAACTTCAATTTCATATATAGTTTTGCTGTTTTCACCTGGTATTGATCATAAATTCACATTTTGGCTCTATTCATTTTTGACCTCCAAAAAAATCCTGGTTATTCATTCGAGCTCTATTTTCTATAAGGATTTAATAAATTAATGTTTTTTCATTTAAACATCTTTCTTTGTAAAATGCAGTGATACTTAGAATTGAAGATTATTAACTAAAATCAAAAGTTAAAGAGAGCAAGCAGATTTTGAAACAGAGTGAATAATTATGGCGAGACAAAGGATAGCTTTTCCATCTCTAAGATTAGCATTAGAAAGCTAGAATAAAGCATTAAATGGTGCTATTTCATGAAATAGTATTTTGTTATTTCATCAAATGTCTTAATAGTATAATGAGGTACATTCTGCTTTAAGGTCTAAATGTTCTAATTGCTTAATCATATAAAGAAGAACTTATGCATTTTATAGATAATCAGTTTAATTATTTGCCTGTAAAGCAACTATGAGTGTAGCTTTTGATGCTCAAAAAAAGTATGTCTATTTCCAAATGGAAAATGATGAATATTTGACAGTTGCCTAGTGGGCCAAATGTACCTACATGTCTTTAAAGAATAACTGTTATGCAATAAATGCAATCTAAATGACACTATAAAAATTAAATATATTAAGAACTTTGCAGATGACTAAAAATGTTAACATCTTCTTTCAGCATTGTTAGACACTATGCAGAATAAGATTTTTTTTATCTAGTCTTTAAAATTTTTTTCATTGATCCATATTTTAATAAAAATTTTTAAAATATTTGGGGGATTGTTGATTTTCTCCTTCGTTCTATTAAGGATTAAATTAACAACCTGTTAGCTCTGTTGTATATAGTGGAATGAAAAGAAAAATACTCCTGTGAAGTGTTTTAAATGCAAGTTAATCAAAACAGGGAATCTGCATTTAATTTCACTTAATCTGCTAGAAAATGGTGAGAGGGAAATATCAGAATCAAAAGGAGAGGACATTTAAATCAGCAATGAATATACTCCCTTGTTTCTCAAAATAAATGAAATGACTTCTTAAAGAGCATCTCTTAGTGCATAAAACAGTGTTCTGTCTTTTTTTCTGGATTACTTTTTCTGATATATTAGAAGCGCATTACGACAGTGAGATGTTATGTCATGTTGATAATATAATTATAATAAATATTTTTTAAATGTATTCGCAATATAGACATGTAGTGAATCACAGCTGAGGTTGCAATATATTATTAAATGTTATCGTCTATAATTTCCTTATTAAGGGGGTTTTTTCTCCTGTTTTCTGACTACACAGTTTCATATTGAAACTATTTCCCATAATTTCTCCAGAATAGAGTCAGAAAACACATTGACCTTTAAATTGCCTAATAATTTGTAAGCATGGCTGAGATACATGAGACTGTAATCAATTCTGAGATATTATGCATGAATGAGTCATCAAAGGTAAAAAGTGAATTGTATTTGCTGTAGATGTTTTTGCATAGTTGAAGAGCTTAAAATCTCTTAAAATATCAAATGACACCTTAGGCAGTTATTTTATTAATTTGGTACATAACAAGATAAAACTTCAAAAGTGATTGGAGAAGTCTTAGTAATCTAATAAATAGTAAAAGGGTTCTAACCATCTATTTATTCACTTCCATGCTTATTGATAAATTCAATCATTTATCCATTTTAAGGGTATAGTTTGGTTTGAGTTGGTTTCAAACGGTGATGAAAATTTCAGGCTGCTTTTCCTGTAATGGAAGCCTTCAGGAAGCAAAAGTCTTAGATGAGGGGATTTTTTAATGATTTGTCATTAGGGAGTATGTTTGAACTTTAGGAAGATTAGCATTTCTATCGGATACAGGAGCTGCCCTCTGGATGGATGGTAGGTCACATCCAGGTTTATTATATGCAAGCAGTAAGATTAACTTGATAACTGATTAAATGTTTATCTGGTTTACAAGTTCTGTATTGAGATTATCTATCTGTAATCCTTAACTATGTTAAATTTTGGGACACCAAAAAAAGGCTCAATCTTTTCTGTTTTTTCTTTGTTTCTACAGTACTTTCTCAAGTAGAAATCGGATTGTGCAGTTATGTTTTAATTAGTTCTCCCATTTTATTAGCCGGGTCAACAGTCACTGAATTTACGTGAAGATTCCTGCTTTCTTCGAGCGGATTTTGAATGGAACTCTATTAAGTGCTATCCTTGTAAGTTTTACCAAAATCAGAAGATTTTTTCTTTTTTGGGAGTTACACAGGCAGACATCGTGCCAGCACGAGTTCCTCAACTTGACTGCTAAGCAATGTGGTAAAATTTGACAGAAACCACAAAGAGAGACAGAGTTTCACCAAGAGGCAACTCTACTGGTGGCATTTGGTTGTAGGTGCCTAGGGCCACCAGTCCTCAGAATAACTGCCGTTAGAATTCTGGGAGACATTACACAGTGATGGCTTTAGGTGGGGCATCTCCTAGGTCATGTCAGAAGCCGCATATATGATAAGGCAACACACACGCACCCTTTCTAGACCTAAAAGAATAGCGGATAATAATAAGGAGATAATATATAATTCCAAATCGGTCTTTCAGTTTGCCAGTGTATGGCAAAAAGTGTCCATTTTTTTGCAGACCAAATTTATGTTCATGGTTGTTGTGAATTTTCAGCTCAGAGATGTCAAAAACTAGCCCATTAATATTTGCTATTGCAAACCGTACTGTGTCGGGAAGTTCATATATGAGGCACTTCTACTTTCGTCCTTCTATTTCTCCTGCTCCAACTGTTATGCAGGGATTTAGTGGCCGGTTTCGCAAAAGGTAAATGGCATCGGTTTCGAAGTCAAAATGCAAGCAGGAGCTTTATACAGAACACCCACATATCTCTGCCAATGTATTTCAATCCTGTTCTATAATATCAACTATCTGTTTTATTTCCAGGCTGCTCTTGAGCCAAGATACTTGCTCTTGAGCCAAGATTCTTTCTCTACACTCTAAATTATACAAAATTGTGGTTTTATGCTGCCGACATATGGAGATTCTGCTGAGATTGCCAAACACATTTTCAAGTTTCTTAATTTGGTCCACTTAGCACAAACAGAGCATTTCTAGCTACGACAGCTTACGTGATAAACTTTTTTATCTTTGCAATAGGTTTTCTATTTTAATTTAATTTTGCTCTTTCTCCTGACACTGGGTGAAAATGTTTTCTGTCTCTGGAATGTCTTTTTTTCTCTTCTGATCTTTTGTCATTCAAGGCAGCAGGCATTTCTAGTGCTGGGCAGCATGCCTGTTAACAGTTTAAGTTGATTCTAAATTTTGTGAGAAAACCGTGAAAGAGAAAGTGTGCCAGAAACTTTAACCTGCTTTAAGTATTCCCTGCTGTGTTACAGTGCTCTTTCTGGAATAAGATCTTTAGTGATTTCCTGTGGAAACCCTCAAGCAGGCATTATATTTAACAGAGCTATTCCTTTTGAGAATAGTATTGAACTAATAACGGTCAGAAATATCAGATATCCCAGAAATAGATTAATGAGGTAGAAAAGCTATTTCTGTCTCCTGTAGTTAAGGATGGTCAATATACAGAACAGCATGGTGATCCTCAAATATTTTCTTTGAGCAATATGTTGAATGTGATGCTCTCTAATACTGAGCAAGCAAGAACAACTGAAAAAAGAGAACAAAAGAGTATGGTAACAGTAGATGAGGAGAAGGCTGAGGAACTCAACAACATTTTTGCCTCAGTCTTGCAACCTCTCTTCTCACCCTCCCCGAGTCGATGGATAGCATGAGGGAGACTAGAAGGGCAAAATCAGGTTCGTGACCACCTGAGGAACCTGAACACAGATAAGTCCACGGGAACCGATGAGATGCATCCCAGAGTCCTGAGGGAATTGGCCGATGTAGTCGCCAAGCCCCACTCCATGATATTTGAAAAATCATGGCAGGCAGGTGAAATCCCTGGTAACTGGAAGAAGGGAAACATTGTGCCCATTTTCAAAAAGGGTAGACAAAGCAGTGAGCAAGACTGTGCTGCATGTCTGGAATCAGAGCGCTAGGAATCATATCTAGAACGGGGGATAGGCATCAGCTAAATTAGAATAACAGTATAGTTTTCTTGTAACCTTGGAAAACAGGACAATGCAGAATTAATGAATTAGCAAAGCAGCCTGAATACTGCTTTTCCCCTAGACTCCATAGCGTAATAAGAATCAGAAGACTAAATTTATAGCCAAATTTATCTTCGGCTGTTGTCTCCAGTCAGTGAGAGAGGCCTGTTTTTGCTTTAGAATGGCAACATTTATTTTGAAATTGGTACTTTATAGGCTGCATACTGGAATTGCAGTACAAAGCTTTATTTGTATTGGAAAGATGGCTGGGAATAGGGGGAAATTATAAACCTGACACAGTAACTCCAGCAAAAATATGGCCACACTTGTAATAACACAGTTCTCACTAAATATCGATTTCACTTTATAAACCAATTTGTATCGTGCTACCTCATGATAATAAAAAACCAGATGTAATTAATTTCAGCAGCAATTAACTGTAGAGAGAGAAGAGATGACTTTCATAAGCTAAATAGGGAAATCTTCTCATTTATCATCTTTACTGGAGTGTCTTTAGATGTGAGACTGTTTAATCTCTCCTTTAACTAAATTATGTCTATTATTAGTATTGTTAAATACCTCTTTTTATGAAATCTGCATATCCTTTAAGCTTCTCAGGTTTGCCCATGCAATATCATGCCTACTGTCAAAGTTATGCAGAATGTATTCGTGTAGACGTTTTTGATATCAATGACCTTTAGAAACAGCCAACCAAACCGAAATGAGCAGAGCAAGAAAAGAACTGGTGCGGCACCATAGACGGTAATTTCGAACATTCTTTACATGGAATTTAAGCCAGATTCATTATTTTCATAACCAAGAACACAATTCACATTTTTTTCATTATTTTTCTCCAGTTATTAATTTCAGAGTTCTCAGAGCTTACATAGAAATATCTTTAAGGAATGTAGATAGAAAGTTTCTAGTGGTTATTTTTTATATAGGTTTTACTGTTTACTTGCTAGAATTCTATTGGACTCTTTTGATTTGCATCTGTCTCCATACCTATTACATGTGGGCTTTGTAGAAAAAGCTCGTACTATTTGCTATGTTACTTTTATCCTTCTGTTGCTGTTTGTATTTATAAGTAACATTTAACGGCTTGTTATTCTATCCCACAGTGCAAGAAGAAAGAAGACTCAGGTTTGTTAAAAGTGTCTTCAAATGTGTCAGTATATAAATTTTGCGCTTTTAGATAGAATGACCGCAGACAATTAGGGCTATGTTTTGTGAAGAGGAGATGCAAAATAACGTGAGTCAGTTTTTAAAAAGGAAATTTTTCTGCGCTATTAATTCATCTTAAGCAGCTTACATTCACAAATATGCTTTCTCTTGCCAGGAGCTGACTCATTGATTTCGGTGAGGAAAAGAAGAAACTGTCTGACAGTGAGCCATGGCAGAAGAAAGTGCTGCTTAAGTTTTTCTTTTTCTTTTCTTTTTTTTAAAGAAAAAAACCTCAAATTCATGTATTCTTTTTTCCTCTGTGCCAGACTGACGATGCTCTCACAACTAATACGCAGTTGCAACTGAATTCGACAGAAATTCTGGTTGATATTCTAATAGAAGTAGCATAGAAAGTCACATGAGGAAATTAATAGCTTTGTCATTAGAACAGCATTTGAATAATGTGTGATAGCCAAGGCCTAGGGCTATCCAATTAATGGTGAAAAAAGAACAGCATATCAAATAACCGTTCGCTAAAGGAGAACCTTTTTACATACTGAATAAGGAAAGTTTCTATGAAAAAGGAAATGTATGACTGTTAATTTAATAGTGTACCATAAAATCCACGCACAATGTTTTTGAATCGAGTTTATATGTTCAACATCTACAAATATGACAAAGAGACTTGCTCTACACAAAATTTCTCCGAATTTTTGTGTAGAGCAAGTATTTTTAAATCTGTTTTAAATGTCTGTTGTGAGAATCATGGTGGCTGATATTTTGATCACTGAGTATTTGAGTTTCTTACTTACACTGCACTGAGAGAGAAATATGGGCAAGGAGACGATGGGGGCTTGCTTTGTTTTCCTTCTTACTCTCTTGCAATGTATTAGACAGACACTGTCAGGCACATCACCTCGTGCCTGGCCTGATGTGAAAAGACAGTAAAAAGCAATGCAAAGAACAGCAAAGTAATATATTCAAACATTCGCACCCTACTCCTTTGTGATCATTTCAAGACCCTTATTGGTACAAATATAGTAGAATGCTAGATTTCTTCATGGGCGTAATTCACACTGCTTCTTAGGGCTAGCTGTTATACAAATCCATAACAGTGTACTCTGTGTTTGAGATGATAAATTTTTCTGGGAATTTAATCTCAGAATGCAGAAAAACGTGTATCAAAATGCAAATACTAGAATTGTCACCAAAGCCTAGATCTTACCAGGTGGTACCCTAACTGCCTGGTTGTAACTTAGTATCTGATGCTTTTGAAGTCATTTTCTGCTATGTATTTGTAAATTTTTTTCATATGTCTGAATAATAGCCAAAAGACAAAGCTTAAAAGGTATAAAAGAGTGGGTCAAAAGAGCTTCTTCCATTATAATTCCTACTTCGGATAGGATACGTATGTAGAAAGGGTTCAGTTTATCTACAACTCTAGGATGTAGATTGATTTGAACTATTTTGAACAGCCCAGGTTTTTTTCATGAAAAAAGAAATTTAAATTGTCTTCATGATTTTAGGAGTAGAGTTAAGCGCTCCAAGGTCAGATAGTTTCATAACAGAAACTGAGCTTCGCTGTTGTCATCTAGTTGTGAATGCAATAATGTGAAAGATAGCTGAAAGAGCACAACCATAGCTTCTATGTAATCTAGGGCAAGAATCTGCTTTTAGTCATACATTTGCAAGGTTGCACTTGCAAGTCTGTGCATTAGTTTGCTCTTAACAATTTTCTTCTTTACTTTTCTCATTTCTTTTACTATTTGTTTTCTCTCTTGTATTCCTAATCTATTGGATTTAAAACCTCTTCGAGTGCAACCACAGATCAGTAAGCACATTAGCCTCATACTCCATTTAAAGATAAGAGCTGGCCAAGTTCTGGATTTTTGTCCAGCTCTGAGAGATAAACGACCTGCATTAATCTTCAGTTATCACAAAGCCCCTGCTTTTTGAAAGCAAGATATCCTGTAACGAATTTTCAACAATTTCCTTCATAATTGCTGCTGGTAAGAAAAGGATTCCTTTCTCCTGATCAAAATATTTGTCTGGACCCTGTTGCCCTCCATGCCATCAAACATCTGTTGCATCTTTTTGTAACTGCTTTGTGATGTGAAGTGTTAAATATCATTGAAATGGCAGCCTGTGGAAAAGTGTACAGCAAAAAACCAAATGATCTCTTTTTCTAGGGTTCTATCAAGGCAATGCACAAAAATACATATAAAGTCTCTTCAGATATGTCTCCCTACTCAACTTTTAACATTGCTTCCTTGCTTAAGTAGTGGCAAGTACAATAACTACAATTAAATAACAATTCTTCTATGTGTTTATGTAATTAATTGGGTTCTATACATTGAGAATATTTCCGTGGAGGATTTTTGGGTTTGGTTTGTTTAGTTTTTTTTTGTTTTGTAGCTATATAAACTCCCTTTATCCTTGTGAATATCCAAATCTGAGTTCATCGCCAAAGAATAAAAAATCAAGAAGTGAGCAATGTGTTTCTTGTCAATGAGACATTAAAGTTCTTTTGTCTAAGTATATCAATAATTACTTTAAATTCTTTTTTCATTTTTTTTTTACTTCAGATTATTCACAATAGTGTTTTAGACTCGGTGGCTTGTAGGGATTCTTTTCTGTTTCACTTTTATAATTTTCATGCTAGAGTTGATGAAACCTTTGAAATTTAAAAAAGATGGATATGGCTTTCCATGATCACAATTACCCTTTACTGATTTTTTTGGGGCTCCTAGTTTTAGTTCATTAAGACATCTGAACATTTTTTGACTAGAGTATTTCAGTCAAATACACAGAAGAAAAAAGTTGGACTCCTCTGTTTCTGCCCTTAAGCATTATTCTTTGCAGGCCAAAAATAGGTGTACTGGTTCTAGGGTAGGGCCTGGCAGGTGGGAATATGTATAAGTCACTGGAAGTCTAATCTAACTCCAAACAAATAAGAAATGAAGGATTTAATCTTTTATGCAGAATAATCAATATGCGAAATACAGCTTATGCTGCTGTTTTCCTATCTGATGCACACTGAATTTTTGCTTACTGGATGATGGCTGTGAGAGAAAACTGGTATTTTTTAATTTTAATTTACGTTATATTCAGGCATCAGTTGATTCTTTTCTTAGCAGATTATTTCTATTTTTGTTAGAACGCTAACAACTCCGGGTAAAATGCATAAGATACATAATGCATATTTGTCTTGCAGTGTCAATTTAGTTTTTCCAATTGTTAGTTGTATTTGCAGTTAAATTATGTGTTTGATCATGTTATTCATTGAAGCATGTTTGTTTTTTAATTTTTGTGGGTGACTAATCTGTTATGATGAAAACTGTTTAACGAATTTTTGTATTACACATTTAATTATGAGCTTTGTTCAGACGAAATAAAATCGTCTAAATGCATATGAAACTCATATAAAACACAGTTGTCTATTTCTGAAGTCCTCTGAAGATTATACTAAAACTAAAGACAATGAAAGATAAAATATTAAACGGCAAAGTTATATATAAGAAATAAATATTCTAGATAGGTAAATACATGACAGAAGAAAGCACATGCACAAGTTGTGTTTAGGACTTTATGCCACTACCCTACCATCCTTGTTTTGCATGGATTCTCACTGGATGATAAATTAATTTTTCTTGCTTACACCTTCTGAAATTCTCAAACTTGGTCAGACTTGTGCCCCTCTGGTCTTATGTCTTGTCTCAAATCTTAAGTGAAACAGAGTTCAAGAAGTTCTAGTTGATGATCTGCAAAATAGTATATTCCACATCAAGGTAGAAATTGGAAAATTGTTTGAACCACGATGTAGGAAGATGAACATTTAATTTAATACATCTGCATTTTTATGTTACTATCACTTTGGCTATATTGAGACAGGAAGAAAAAAGATTTTTACTCATACTCCAGGATGATACAGACAGTCTTTTTAGATGCCTAACTATTAAGTCTTTTCAGGTGTTTGGGGTCAAAACGATATGGAAATTTTATGTCAAGTCAGAGGAAATGTAATAGGAAATTAAATAGGAAATTTTACAGCCCTTCCAAAATTTGATGTTTATGAAACATTGTAATGCTGGAATATGCCTTTCTGAACCTTCTCTTAGTACCAGTTGTGAAGGGTGTCACTGAATAAAATTTTTCATGTACACATACGAGAATGAAAAATAAAAGCTTAAGCAAGCAGATTTTGTTGACTGAAGTTAAGTATGTGTTAATTCTTGACGATTCTTGAAACTCTAATGGAGCTTCCTTTTCAAAGTATCTGAGCATTATAGTATTATTTAAGCAGTCAATTAAACACACACAAAAGGTATTCTAACTTATTTTAAGTAGGTAGAGCCAAACCTGGTTCTCATTTTGCTGTAGCTTTGTGAATTTTTTTTTGGAATAACTGGCATTGTTCTGGAGCTTCTGATGTGAGTGAAACGGACAGAGACACGCTTTTGTTTAATACTTCACATGTAGCGGCACTCACTGATCTTTTCTGACGTCAGTGAGGCCCCCCATGGCCCTTCCAGGCATTTAATGTGATATTTATGGCATATTTTCAAGTTTTCTGCTTTAATGGCTAAGCAGAACTCTGGTAAATCTCTGAATCTGAGAAACAACCCTCTTAACTAATCTGTCAGATTACTATAACAACCTGAGCGTTGGTAAAAATAAGATTTTAATTTGCCCTGTTATGTTTCAGTCACTAATTACAGAAATTTCATCTCCTATTTTATTATCAGAAATAATCCGTTATTATGAAATTACTATTCATGACCTGAAACTATTAATTTCTGTCTTTTTTTATGCAAAGTGACTTTTTCATTTTAAGCACCATCTGCCTGTTATACAATGGGATTCCCTGGTGTGAGCAAGCTAAAGGTATGGCTCTATAGATATTGTTTCAAAGTACGTAGTAAATTTTTTATCTGAATGACTTGCATGGGAGGCTATCCTATACTTACGTAGTACATGTATCAGTAATCAGACAAAATATAAGATTACGTGGCAGGTTTAATGCGTCATTTATATGCAGATAGCTTCTGTTGCACCTACAGCCTTTCAGTGTGAAAACACCTTGAGCATTCCAGTATCTCATATTACTAAGAACAGTTTCCTAAAATTAATAAATAAAAACTGTAATTATGAATATTATATAAGTTTTAGAATTCTTCCTATTCTCAATTCTTCATACAGTATTAAATAAATCTTAGTTTATCTCTTCATGGTGTCCACTAGCAAGTACAATAACATCTATTTTAGTCTACACAGAGACTGACTTCTCTAGACCTTACACTCCATGAGCACCTGAAGATGAATGCTTGGCAGTCTTGCCATATACTCAAATAATCAAATGTTTAAATCACGACTTCTGGTGTGTAGTCTGAAATAACCAAAATGATATTTTACTCAGATATTTTTCAGTGCCTCTGTAAGACAAAAATCAGACATTTTCAAGTTTGGTTGAATATTTTCTATGTTTTTTAATGATTCTTTTCAGTACTGCTTCATAACAAATAGTTTGCAACCTAAGGAGGGAAAAAGATTTAAAAGAAGTGTTTGTTTGTACTTTTTATATAGAAGAATTTGTTGAATTTATTTTCAGACTTTCAGGGCTTTTATACAGAGAAAGAGCAAGTTCAGGGGGAGTTCAACAGAAAATTCTGATATGAAAAAAGGTAATTTTATATATTCAGTATTTCAAAAATTATGGCTTTTCTGTAGACAGACAACACGTAACCCCCACTGCCCCCCAACCATTTTGCATTAGGCCTATGGAAATAAAACAAACAATGACATCCTATAAAGCTCCTCCTGATGTCACAGAGGTTGTATGAATTGCCTGCATCCCAGAAGGATTTTTTATGGAATGAAGTATTCTCTATATGTCTATATATGTTCAGCTCTTGATATTACCTTATCAGCCTAAGGACATGTACTGGAGATTTTCTTATCTTGCTTTAAACGCCCATTGTTGCCAATGGGAGCTTCTTGCGTAACAGAACAAATAAAGCATGTCAATCTGGAAAGCCATTACGAGATGAGAGATGTCCAGTATGTTGTATGTTGCACTGAATTAATCTGTCATTCTGAAATACCTGAAATGCATGTCTGAGCAACACATTATGCAAAGCAGGTTTGATAACTTCTTGAACTTCTGTGACATTCCAGAATATACAAATTTTATCTTTTTAGAAAAAAAGCAGGAAGTATTGTATATTGACTTATCTGGTGTGACAAAGGCAATGATACTCTAAAATTCACTGTGAATCAAGGCAGTTCTTCGGTCGCCTTTTTCATATTTTAATACATAATAACTTTTTAACGGAATCCTTTAAAAATGTTGGGCAACAAACTTGGTAGGAGTAACTATTTATTTTTAGAAGGAAGTTTAAAAATTTCCTTTGATCCAACAGATTGATAGTTCTACTTCAGCAGACTGATAATTGCTGTCAATGTTGTAAACTACTCAGACTTTCCTGTGAAGTCAGAATGTGAGTGAAATTTTAGGGAGAGAGCATTTTAGGGACGGGATCTGAAATTGCTTCAAAGATTATCAGGACAAAATGAGCAGATGGTGAAAGTTAATAAACAAAAAACATAATAAAGAAAAAAGCAAAGAGAATGAAGAAGCATAAGTAGAAATTAGAACCTTTAACTGTTTAGTTACTGAAGAAATCTCAATTTGATTTAAGAAATATATGTTTTGGAAAGAAAATGTAACTCAACATAATTTTTCATTTGTAAATGTAATGAGTAATGAAAATACTTGTAATGAAAATACTATTGATATTTATATTGAAATTGCCTCATATATTGATCAGAATTTTATGGAACAAAGAGAATATATGCTACATAAAGACTAGTTCACTGAGAAATCTCAAAAAGCATCTGTTTCTAATAACGCTAGTGACAAGAGCTCTTTCTAGTGGAGTTACTTAAATATTCATTTTTGATATAATGACATTTAGTAAATGTATATGCAATTATGGATTTAGAATTTACAGGTAACACAAATATGACAAAGTAACAAGGCTGGTTACTATCTTTTGGTAAGTTCTGGCAGTGTAATTTTGTGCCTCTTCATTTTTAATACAATACAGCAAAAGGATGCCCAGAAGAATGGCAAATCACTTTGGCGAACATTGTGTCCAGTACTTGTTCTTTGTGTTCTCAAAGTTAAAAAAATTCAAAAATGTCTTCAGCCATGAAATAAACCTTCAGACACAAAGATTAATGAGCTCTGCAAATTCACACCTTGTGTCAAAAGCTGCAATATGACCAGTGCAGCGGTTATGCTTTCTGGACCATTGAGGGAAGAGATGACAACTTAAACTCAACTTCACCAATAATGATGTAGCACAACAACATGGGACCAATATCCTAGACATAAGGTAGAGAAAAAGTTATAAAATACTCATCACTGACTACTTCAGAAATTCAATACTGAATTCGTTTTTTCAAAGAAAACCATGAAATTAACATTACTTAGGGCCTTACAGGACCAAACTTTTTCGAAATCATATTTTGCCAGACTTAAATTGGAGTTCTAATCACATAACTAACTTCAGTTCTTCGATTCTTCCATCCTCTATGTCTGATGTCTGTTTCTGCTTGGATAGAAGAAATGGTAGAACCAACCTTAGATCCTTTATGCAGCAAGGCCACCTAATGGGAGGTGTGTGCATGCAGAATTTCTTCGAGAATATTTTCATAGACTATCCTTGAAATCATTATTTCCTAACTTCTTTATGTGGAGGTATTTCTTGCCTTTGTTTTTTCTTCCAATCTGCAGCCCACTTATCAGACGAAATGCTTGAGAAATCATAGGGAAGCACATTTATTTTTGAGATATACATTTAGTCCCTACTGTAATTTATGTTCTATAGAGTAGAAATGACTCGTTAAATAAACTTTAAACAGCAGTCCACACAATGATGACATGAATAGGAGTCAAGATATTGAGGAAGCTTTTAACAGAGTGGTTTACTCATAATCAACAGCTATATCAAGGGCAGATGACAAACATAAACACATTGGTTTAGGAACCAATTTTTTTGGATGAGAGGAAGGTATCCTTGCTTTCTAGCAAACCTCAGAGTCTGGGAGGCTATGGGTGGCTGAAACAATCTTTTTCAGGTTCAATCCCTTGGAGAGAGATTAAGACAAATGAGGTCATATGTTGTAAGTTCACTCGTTTATTAACTCTTTAGGGGAAAGAGGGAAATAATCGATAAGAAAGGGAGGAAAGAAAGATAGAAAATTAAGCAAGACTCCAGATAGAAAGGCACATACAGTCACCACCATGGATTCACAGCATCCCAAGGGTCTGTGCTTCTGGGATCTTTGTTGTTCTCCCATGGAGCTGGGGGTCACCAAAATCTTCAATGTTTGCTCTGAGAGTCAGTGGTCGCCTAGGGTCTGGTGGTGCCCCAGAGGGTCTGAGACAGTGGCCTCTTATAGGCTGCATGCCTAAGGTACATGCTTGCTCATACATTTCTCTTGCTTTCCTTTTGGCTTTTTTTTTTTGGGTAGGGACAGCAGTCCAACTGCCAGCCTTGATGGGCAGGCACCCCATGCAGGTGTCTGATAAGGAAAAGAATACTTCAGTAAGACTGCAAGCCACCTTGCCTGATCTCTCACACACTTTTCCCTCCCAAACTCAATCAGGTTTCTGATTTTTTTTCTGGATTTTTGCATAGTTTTTCTTATTCTTAGTGTGTTTTTTATGAGCTATTAAAGGAATTTTCTTTTGTTCATATGTAACTCTGGATCAACTAAAAGTATTTTCAGCCTGTTGCTGACTTATATTAAGAAAGCTTTTTCCTTCTGGTTCACTGGTCTGATTTATAATCAGGCTCATGCCAGAGGACACTTGCAAGACCACTTTGGTGGGTTATCCTCAGGACTAAACCTAGTGGTGGAACTTTCCTCCCTGTGCAGCTCTCCAGACACATCACAGTATCTATCCTTCAGAATTCCTGCCTTTTCATCAGTAATATCCAGTGCTGCACCTGAATCTTGAACCAGAAATGGATACTTTCTACAACAGAACTAATCCACTAGGAAACTGAACAGGTATAGTATTTTATAGGCTGTTTTGATATATCTATCTTTTTTGGTATAATGGGAATTCGAACAGATTTAGAGATGTCATTGTAGCATATCTAATTTGCTTTTCTTCCCGTTAGTTTCTAACAATTTTTTTTCTAAAGCAAAAAATTCCTTTTTCAATTGCAAGAGAGAAGAGATCTGTAGCAGTAGGCTCTGTATAGCATAGAAAAATCGTATTCTTACACGAGCATCAAACTTACAGTCATAAAATCATTGAGATTGGGAGGGACCTTTGGACGTTATCTTCAACATGCCTCAAGCAGGGCCGGCACTGAATCAGACCGGATTTCTCAGGGCTTGGTTCAGCTAGGTCGTGAAATCTCTAAAGACAAAAATTCCATTGTCTCCCTGGATGTTTTCTGATACTTAATTACACTCATTACGGGTTTTTTTCTTACATGGAACTATACTCTTCCCTCCTCCATTTGATGACTGTAGTTTTAAAACAAGGTTAATAGATTACAAACAAGGTTTTCAAACTACAGAAACAACATATTTAATATACCTCTTGCTTTTTTCATTTACTTTGGATAAAATTATTTCAATATTAAAAATAATCCTCTCAATTTGGTTTTATTCTTAGCCTTGTATTTGTTAATATGAACAAAGAGGAATTGATGTGTGGAACTGTGAATACTTTAGTTCTCTTTTTATCGTACTTTCAGTGTTTGGCGTTAGAATCTGATTACGCACTTATAGAAAGTCAGAGAGTGCTCTATTTAAATGACTTCTGTTTAGAAGCAAAATATTTTCTTAATTGTGTAAAACCAGTAAAATCTCTTAAAGTGACACGACATTAAATAAACATAAATAGATGACAGATAGGCATCATTATATTTTTTTTGTTATATATAGATGAAGGTTTCATAGAACGAACCAGCCACATTAATCATCTGGGCAGTTGATAGCTGTGAAAACTATTCCTGGTAAATAAAACTAAACCTGGTAAAATATTCAGGATAACACAACATTCTCCTCTATGAAATATATTATCTTGATATTCATTTAATTCTGTTGTGATTTTCCTTGCAGTAACATCATTGTTACAGCTGTGCATGTCCTATTTCCATGCTTCGAAGGGCAATACTGCTCTCAAAATAGGTCCACTCTAAAGAGTTTTGACCCAATATTGAACAAGGTCATGCAAGCACCTCAACATGAGCTTGCAGTTAATGCTTTAATTACTTTGGAAAGGAAAAATATTCTGTAAACAAAGCAAGTCAGTTTAGAAGATGGCAAGTTGAAATTATTTTACTGATTTACGGACCTAAAAGCTTCAGTAAGTTTTGACCCACATAGAACAGAGCACGAACCATAAAAAAAAATCTAATTTTCTCTAATTACATTAGTTAGGCTTCTTTACAGTTTAGTGGTACTGTATACATAGGAAATCCTTACAGGAGTAAAGAAAACTCTGTGTTCTTTCAATATTAGCGAGCAATGTTATCTTAATTTAGAATGAGGATGTACAAAAGCAAAAATATCAAAAGCTTAACTGAAGGAGTGTAAAACTTTCTTGTTAAACAACCATCAAAGTAGGAACTCTCACTGTTTGCTGCATAAACAGATGTATATGTCATAAATATCTGTCAATGGTAGGTCAGAACACCTCATCAGATTCAGGGAGCAATTTGAAGGATGGTCAGTACGAGAGAAATTTCAAATGCCATTTCAATAACTATGAAAATATTGTGGTATCCAAAGCCTTTGAGATTTGTTTCCACACACGCTACTATCTCCCATGTTACTTTCCAAAATTGCGTTACTTTTCTTTGAAGCCTTATAGTTAATAGAAAAAAGTTTAAACTTCATGAGAAGTGTTCCTCACCTGGAAAATTTTGAGCCCAACAAATGAAAAGAACTACAAGTACTGGCCAAAGCCTGTAATTTTGCGTTTTAAAAAAGATTTCTGATTTGCTTATTCATTATCAATTACATATATTAGTTTTATAACACTTGCTATTTTCAGTAGTAGCAATATATTGTAGGTCTCTGGGAAGCTGGGAACCGCTAGGAAATGCTACTGGCAACTGGACATTCATGTATACTGAAAATAGGCTAAAATGAGTTTTTTATTTATCTGGCTGAGAATTTTGAGATAGAGTCTAAACACTGTTCGGAAAAATATAAAGCATGTTCTCCATTATCTGCTCTTTCTTATTAAAAGTTTCAGATGATAACTGAAAAATTCCACTAATTTTGAGGAAATAATCTGATTTGAGTATAATATAGACTGCCTTTTTATAAAATTTCATTTATTATATCTTTTGCACCCAACAGCCTCTCTAAAGTATTTTAGCTGTTGTCTTAAAGTCAGCCTCAAGACGTTTTTAAAACTGATTTGAACAGTCATTAGTAAGTCATTTGCGGATGAAGTTTCTCCCTAACACGTACTTTTGACATTCTCTCAGCTTCCATCCTTCATTTAACTTTTCCTCTTCTCTCTTCTGAAATATACGGCTCAACTTTTTATGATTACCTCTGTATTTGCATTCCAGACCTTATTTGCTGTAAATTACCCTAGCTCTTTTTGGCCAAAGTCTTTGCGGTCATACCTCAGCTGAGGAACTGGAAATAATTTTTTCTTTTCTACAGAATAGTTGCAATATGGCTTTGTACAAAAATATCAAAGCATGTGCCTGAGATGATGAAATCCGTATTTATATTTCAGTCCTGCGGCTGTCACCTTATCACCCAACAGTCTTGATCACCTCTTTTTTATGAAAATTTATTATCATGCTTTCAAGAGACTTCTGTCGTTATTTTTTGCCCATTTCACTTTCAGGTTTTCTTTACCAGAGTTTACATTCTGCACTCTTTCATAACCCGTCTGCTGTTTTTATTTCATGTAGAGGTGTAAGAGGCAGGTAGTCCTTATCCTGTTTACCTCCTGCGCCCACTTACAGGCTTTATTCATTACTGTCTGTACCAGAGCAGTTTTGTTTTGGGTTTTCTGGATTAACTCCTGCTGGGTTAGAAAGAGAAAGTGCACAAGATGGTCGGTTTGGTTATAACTGTGATATAACTGTAGGTTTGGGCTTCACACATGGCTTGAAGCATGGGAATCAATCCTTTCTAAACGTCAAAAGCCACAACAATTTTCTCTTTTCATTTTGGAATACGCCTTGTGAATGAGAGACTCTAGATTAAAGCGTTTATATAGTCTCGCTTAGTTTTGGAAATATGTTCCTATGAAATAGCACAGTTAAGCAAAATTTGGCAAAGTAGATGTTGGTGACAAGGGCCTGTAAACCTCTTCTCCTTTTGCATATTCTCTTTATCACTAGCATTTTACTGGTTTTGCTATATAAGCGTTGTGCAATATCCGAGAAGTGACAGAAAGGGCATTTATTGCGTTTGGGAACCTAATCCTTTGCTTCAATATGATTGGTGGAATAATGAGGCAAAGGAATGAATTGTATTTTTGACTAGACAGATGTCCTACTTCTATCCATCCAAATATGGATTTTTTGGTTGTTTCTGACAGTGCAGTAGAAAATGACAGACCGAGCATTTTTTTTGTTTTGCTTTGTTTTCCTTTTTTCTTAGATGATAGTAAGATGGATGGTTTTGGTTTTGTTTGCTTTGTTTTGTCTTCCGTCCTCATAGTGATTGCCTTTATCTGACATAATTGCAACTTAAAATTTGGAGAATAGTCATGTAGTTTTAAGTAATGTATTGGTCAAATTATGCATTTTGTTTTCATTTATGTACATCTAGAAACAGTCCTCTTATATAATTGGTATTTTTATATAGGTTTGTAATTTCTTTAATATTTTGTCTTCTGCAAGATACTTTTTCACTTCTGCTTCCTTATTCATGCACAGTATGTCCAATTTGAAGAACATTTTAGAATAATACTAGAAATAATCACTTCTGTATAAGTACTATAAAATCAGCCCTTACAAAAATCTATAAAGAAAATTTAATATGAAAATTGCAGTATCATGGAACTAGTTGATCAATAATGTTTATTTATAATGCAGTCTCTTTGACATTCCACTTTTCACAAGTATCCACAGCTTCTAAAGAACTCAGGTAGCCTAAGTGTGTGAAAATAAAGCCAAACACAAGCGCTTCTCTGGGATAAAAATTTCTGTTGTAGTAAACTTTGCTTTCTGTGGCAACACCTTTCTCTCTTTCCCATTCATACCATCAAAGCCCATGTTAATAGAACTAATTGAAAAATCAGCAAATGATCAGAACTCAGCTGAATGGCATAAAAAATATTTTCAAGCACCTTAATTAACCCCTTGTCCACCAGGCAAATATGTAAATTAATTTGCTTTTTTCCCTGAGCTTCTTATTGAAGCTACTTAATTAACATGTGTTTGTAAATTCTCTGCTTTAATAGTAGCCCTACAGTTAGGGAACACAGGGAACTAGCACTGAATACTGGACTAAAATTGTTGTATTTTGCTCTTTAATGATTAAATTCAGTCTTCAAATTTGGCATAATAAATCTCCAGATAATAATTAATTTTTTTATGTAAATTTTTGGCACAATGCTTAATAACATTAACAATGAAGGGAATATTTTGAAGGATTTTCATTGTTTTAGAACTATATTCTTTAAAAAAAGGTGACCCCTGCCATACTATCACAGATACTGCTTATGTTTAAATTGAACTTTGAGTCCATGTGCTCATCTGCGGTCATCAGAAATTCTGGATGAAACATAGAGTAAAATAAGGCAGAATTGTATTTCCCATCTTTACCACTTTCCAATTTAGACATTACAAGCAAGAGATGGAGAGTTGGATGAATACTAAAGAAGTACTTCCATAAATAAATCACTTCAAAAATATTGCTGGTATCCACTGAATAATTTATGTGACAAATAATAGATGGTAAGCTCCTTGAATACAAAGAACATGACGTTTTTCAAAAGAAAAATTAGTAACATTCACTGACTTTTATATTCAACAACTAGGTTTACAAAATTGCAGTCAGAGTAATTCACATTGCTGATGGAAAGACATGTTGACATTTGAAGAATGTAGACAATTTAAACCTTTTTTTTTTGTTTCTGTTCAGCTCCAGTGCTAAATCCTGCAAAGAGCTTCTCTGTTTTGTGTGCTAGAGTCATCGCGTGACTTCTCATTGGCACAGGTACTCTCATGTTTTTGGAACTTTCAGCTTCATATTAATTGATACACAGGCGTGCCTTCATAAAAACAGTCAGCTTGCATTCTATAATGCTTACTTTCACCCATAGAAATAAAATTAAATAATAGTTGTTATAAAATTTTGTAATATCTAATTCTACACTTACGAAATCTATCTGGTTATTACAACAGAATATAAAAAATGATTCTTATGAACCTAACACTCTGGATTTGTTGTTGCCAACCATTTGGCTAGCTAGTATGTACTTTCCCTA
>NW_009259786.1:571819-573158 GCF_000687185.1 Egretta garzetta | reverse complement strand
TCGTCCCATTCCACTGAGAGGGAGTGATTCAGTGACTGTATGGGGCTTGGTTGCCAGCAGGTGTTAAACTACAACAGCATCTACTACCTTAATGTACCAAGTCAAGTTAAGTTAAACATGAATGACTGAGTCAAGAATTAACAACTTCAGTTAAAAGGAAAGGCCCTTAACTATCTTCCTCAGTTCTAGAAAACAAATTTTAAAATGTTAAATGATTAAAATTTGCTAGGAGAATTCCAAAAGAAAAAGTATATGGAATCATTATTTAAAGGAGATATCTCTAGTGAGATTCTACAAGGAATGGCCTATATGCTATTGAATTTTTAAATTTTTTTTTACCAATTAGATGTACTGAAAAAGAAACATGCTTTTAATCAAATGTGTAAATTATTCCAAATTTCGTTAAGTGTATAAACTTAAGTGCGAGTAAATTAATACACAACTTTTTGGGTTTAACATCTGTGTATAAAAATAAAATAAAATGTATAAAAATAAAATATATAAAAATAAAATAAAAATAAAAATAAAAATAAAAATAAAAAGTGGGGATTTCACTATAATACAGGACAATATTTTTGGACATCAGATACTAAAGAGTGATCTAATATCTTTGTTTGGAAAGTAGTTCAGTATAAGCTAGGAGAGCAAAATGGTGGCTGAGGGGATAGAGTAACACTTAAACGGGAAAACAGCAAGTAGGCGATAGTAATTGCCACTGAGAGAGAGCTTATTGCATACTATTTTGCAAATTGATGCTGAACTGCATCCTCTGTACAATGCCATATAGAATGTGTTTTCCCCCTACCCCAAGTCTCCTTACTGTTTCCCTATCTTTCACTGACTTATCTACACTTGGCTCTATACATGGCTATAGCAACACTGAAACAACACATCAGGCATAACAGGTGTTATGACTGAATAGCCAGATAATTGTCTCATTTGTGTGCTTACCTGAGAAGATCAGCATTGCTGCAGGCAAAGTGGCTTGCAGGCTTGCTGAAGGAGTGGACCATGACACCCAGGCTGGGCTGCCTGCCCACAAAGGCACGAAGTTTGAACAAAAAACAGAGAAAGCACGCAAAATGTATGTGCAAGCTTGTACCTTAGGCATGCAGCCTATAAAAGGCCGCCATCTCAGGTCCCCGGGAGGAACCAGTAACTCTGAAAGACCCTGGGGGACCAACAACTCTGTGAATGAAGACCCTGTGGGACCACTGACTCCATGAGTGATCACTGAAGACTCTGGCAAACACCAACCCCACGGTAGACCACCAAAGACACCAAGAAGCACAGTCCCTTGGGACATCATGGATCCATGGTGGTGAATCTTCCATCTAGT
>NW_009259786.1:568282-571781 GCF_000687185.1 Egretta garzetta | reverse complement strand
AGTTAATAAGAGTTGAATTTATGATATCTGACCTCAGCAAGGG
The DNA here is from genome assembly GCF_000687185.1 of Egretta garzetta. Lineage (NCBI taxonomy): Eukaryota > Metazoa > Chordata > Aves > Pelecaniformes > Ardeidae > Egretta > Egretta garzetta. Next base: position 571,738 of record NW_009259786.1, on the reverse strand, counting down.
AGCCTTCATCTCATCCAACAATACTGGATCCTGACAACAGGCTCATAATTTTAAGAGTGCTCACCATATAGAAAGAATTGAGAGAAGAGGACCAAGAAAAATCCTCTAAGACAGCAAGAAAGCTCAGTCTCACACCGAGCAACTCAAGAAATTTAATCTGTTCTGTTATCTGAGGGAAGATTGCACAGACTGATCATGATCTCCATGTATCTAACCAGGGAGAAGATACAATAACTAATACTTAAAGCCGGAAAAATTAATGTTGTAAATAAGAAACTCCTTTGGTGGTAACTACCACTAGAAACAGTTATTTGGGGATGTCTGGGAGTATTTTACCCTCTCCCGAATTCAAAGCTTATTAAATACTTGCAGTCTCATGGAGCTATTATTATTAAATATACAAATGAAGAAAGAGCTCTCAATATCTTAATGAAATTACAGGGCTCTAATGGCTTTTTAATTTAAAATCCATTTTTTTCACTTCGTTTCACAATATGGTCCTCATTATCATTCAGGCAGTGAAGTTGGGAAGACATTAATCTCACAAACTGTCCAGAATGTCTTTTAGCTTATATATAGCACTAGGAAATATATATTCAAACTTTTTTTTTAGGAGTTAAATTTTAGGCCCTATTCTCTGTCCTTCTGTATTTTATCTCAGTTTTCTATTACTGTTTTTGTGTTTATCCTTAGCCAAGCAGCTCTACTGTGGTACTGCTTTTCAACCAGCGGGACACTGGAGGAAACTGGAGGTTACTGGCGTAGTACTGATCCTCCACTGGTAAGCTGTCTGCTACTTTGGCTGACGTCAGGAGAATTGGGCCTATACCCTCTGGAAACAAAGGTTGCACTAACTTAATTTTCTTACTCTTCAAGACATAACTGCTTGAAAACTGATACAGTTTTATTAACCTGCATCCTGTGTAGTTTCAAATTTTTTTTCATTATTTCTCAATAATCTTCTTACAAAAGTGATATGGCAAGAAACTATTTTGGAAGAGACTGAGCAGTAAAATTTGCAAGAGTTAAATATTAGTTAACCAGAGCATTCCTTAGCTTTGCATTTTAGCTTTTTATTGTGGTTTAGATTTTATGCTCTTCAAAATAAGATCTTAGTCAATAATGGGTAAAAACATTCAAGTCACCGTAAAGGAAAATGACAAAATGACTTCATAAAAATGCCAACAAATGCAAGCTAAGAGCATTTTCAATTAATTTGCCAAGGTTCTAAGCAATCATCCAAAATAGATTTGTAATTTTACTTTCAAAGCTCTTATCCTGAACCTAAATAAGTATCTGTCAATAACTAGCAGCTAGTATGCTGACCTTTTTCTGTCTGAGGCAAAACCAGAACAAGTCTGTTGAAAGCTTTATCTTTCCTCCAGTATAGCAGATCCCATTGGCTGCTACTTCTTTACTCAGCTTCGAGTTCAGTGTTTATGGCAGTCCTGCAACACTTTAAGTGTGATATGCTCTATTGGTAATTACTGTCTAGTTCTAGTCATGCTTAGAAGAAAATTTTCTAACATAGATGATCATAAAAACAGACATCACTTTTTTCCAAAAAGAAAACCTTAGATAGGTTTTATAAGTCTGTGACTAAGATATAGTTCTGAAAAAGATTATTACTGCTAGTATTCCAGCAGGTATACAATAAGTCACTTTAGGTTACGTCACTCTTTATCTGTATTCATATAGATATGTAGAAATAGCACCTGAGCCTTTCTGTTCCATAATATTTAAACGGTTTTGTGAAACAGGTTGTCAAGTCTACTTGAAAAAAGCAACTCACTGCTCAGTGGCAATAAAAAACTTATCAAAATTGCACAGAAAAATGTAACATTGTGACCTTTTGGCACTGTTCATTTATTCAGCTGTGTTTTATCTGTAAATACAAGACATGTTAATTTTCCTTTGTGAGGAGAAACGATGAAAGTAGGATATTTTTGCCTTGCCTTGCCCTTTTCCTCCCCCACCCCTTTCCCCTTGTTCTTTCCCTGCTTCTTGTCCTTCCCCATCCTCTTCCCCATCCCTGCCTCTGGTGAGAATAAATTCTTGAGGTAAATTGCATGCAGGCATTCAATAATTTTTTAGCAGAAGTTTCTGTAAGAAAAGCTTTTAATGTAGTCAGTGATAACATATGTATGCATACGTGGGGGTGCATAAATTTTAAATATAGTTAAATTTAGAGTGAATAAAATCTGTGCCATGTTGTGCCATGTGCCATCCAGCCCAAGGCTGAAAGAGAAAGCTGCGTGATCACGGACATTTACAATATATTGGCAAAGGTGTGAGAATAGAGAAAGATAATTTATTTTTTTAATTTTAATACCATGTTTTTGGGATTTTGACAGGTGTCTGCCTCTCTTAGGGTGATATAATAAACTAATGCTCCAACTTTTTGATAATGGCTGTCATTTTAACATCTCTTGTGATTTTCAGAAAAAAGTTTTGTCTACATATAGTTAAAATACAGGAAGTTAAGTTTTTGACTTAAATGCAGGAGGGTTGAGAGACTTGTTAACATTTTAAGGACATTATAAATTTTAATGTATCATCTGCAATTTGGTATTGATGGCAAACACCTTGACAATGCCAGCACATCATCTTGCTCATGGACTTGCCTGATGTCATCAAAGATTCAGATTGTGTATAAAGTTATCCTAATATTTCTTCTTGTGATATTTTTCTTCTCCTGAATGTTATCCATGACAGCTATTAATGCCAAAACATAATTATATGTATTATTAATTGGAAATATTTCAAACATTCTTATAAAGCACATATGTTTTTGAAATATCGATTGATAAGTGCCTTGGACATTCATGAAAAAGTAAAGAATGTAAGACAACATAAACAAATAATTTGAACTGCCATGCTTCATGTAATCTCAGGTCAGCCATGCTAAACACAACAGTGTTTTATACTGGCTTGAAAATGTAATTAGTACATGGCTCAATGCTACTTTCATTTTTTCTGCAAAACTTTCCGTGCTGGTATGTATTTGGTAAAAAAATAATGTGCATTAAAACCTTACTCACAGTAGAGAAAATGATGCAACATATTGAATAGGCTAGAAGATTTTATACTGTGGTATGGGACAAGTTCGTTGGTGGTCAGCAACTAGATAAAGTCTTTTCTATTGTTTTACTTTTACAAGAGAGATTGCCTTTTTAAAAAGGCAGTAAACATCCATTAAATTCTTTCCTTGTTATTTTCTCTGTGTAATGAGCACAGGGACCATTAGTACAATACATTAATGTCATGAATGCCAGAGGAAGTGGTCTAGGAAACAATCTTATCTCAGACTGTGGTCTACAGTATAAAAAAAGTTTGTAAATCCCTATGCTAGCCAGTTAACTATGATATATTTGCGAAATATGAGCTCTGAAACACGTAGCATACATTTGGGTGCTATAAAAATAAATAAAACTAGCAATCATTCGTAACACAGAA
>NW_009259786.1:555327-568251 GCF_000687185.1 Egretta garzetta | reverse complement strand
ACTTTAGGACCAAGACACTAATTCACAGAAGACTCCACTTGCAGTGGAACATCTGTTTTCTTAGCAAATTCCCCTAGTTAGTCATGTTCGAGGCATATGTTGCTGGGAGACTGTACTACCTGATGGATAAGCTGTAGGAGGACTTCTTTTTTCTAGTTTTATGAAACATTTTATCACACTTTCTGCCAGTGGGCAATATATGCATTATAAATACAGATGTATTGTTAGTTATTATGGTGATAGTGTTCAGATATATGCCTCGCTGAAGAGGGACAGAAAAAACACTAAATACAAGATAAGTATTAATGTGTGATAAAGCTTCAGAAAATGATCCAAAATGGAAGAAGTGTAACACTAGACACAGTAGTAACTACCATGTTGATAATACCCTTGAATGTTTGTATAAGGAAGACAATTATTACAGAGCTTTGCCAATAAAATCCCCAACTGTGCGTTCCATTAAAAAGACTGAAGAAAAGACAGTTTATATATGGATACAGGTAAGTCTGACAAAGATCTGAGTGATGATGAAACCTAGCCAGACTGCCCACCAATGTATTTCAATATTTTTTCTATGTAATTCTATATAAAGTACTGGATGACCGAGTGTCAATTGTTTGCCATTTGTACCACTGAAAACACTGAAAAATTACATGGTCAGAAAAAAAATCCCCGATAATGCTTATTATTATGTTTGTATTGTTCACAGTACACCGACATCCTATACTTTCTTGACATAAAGGAAAAGCATTATAAATAAAATCCCATACATTAATTCATATATTTATGCATTCAAACTGGATAACTGAACAAACTGTAGACAAAAATTCAACACTTGTCTCTTCCACATGGGAGTAAAAGTGTTCATGATGGACTTGCATGTAATCATTTTTCTTTTAATACCTGTATTTAGTTTGTGTGCACAACAGAATGTTACGAAGGAGCAATAGTCCTCACATAGATATTGCTGCCTAGTGATGTTGAAGGAAGGTGGGCCTTAGCTGTTGTTATCGTAGGAGTGGGCATCTCTTCTATAACTTCAGTCAGAATAATATACATTTTTTTATTAAGTTAGAGTTGAATTTTACCCACTAACCACATTTCTGATTCTAAAATTCTAATCATTTTTTCATTACCGTTACTCACTAGACTTCTACACATATGTTGTTCCATAGCTGCTGCATACAGCAGTAGGACGAGTCACCACCCTACGTTTGATTTGCGGTATCTCACATTATTATTTATGTATTCAAACATAGCTTAGGTTCTGCTATCTTCTGTGTTTCAGAGTAAGGTTCTTAGTGGAGGAGTTGTGATTTACATTATACTTTTATGTCCCTGCTATCAGCGCTTATTTTAGTTTGGATGTTTGAACTTGTGCTGTGAGATTACAGATACTTTTGCAAGAAGAGGCAGACACAGGAATAATGGAACATATTGGTACTCAAGGATGAGAGATGACAGGCAGAGAAGTGATGTTTTTGTATTAGTTCTCTGTCTTTCCATTCTGTCTTTCATGCTTCCAATGTGGTATATTAAGATGTTTCAGAAACATTTTCAATATCTGCATAAAATGGAAAATAAATTGTAAGTGGTCCTTTAGCTTCCATTAGTTCAAAAAAGGGACCACAGAAAATAGGTTTAGTGAAAGTTTCTGCTCAGTCATTCTGAAAAGAGACTCTCTTCTTCACAAACATTGCTGAAATCTGAAAATTCAAAATAAAGAAGTAAAAACTATTTCTGCCTTTTTACTTCTGACTTGAATTATTTTGATGCAAGAAGGATGAATTAGCTAGATAAGCTTCACCTTTTCTTGCTTTGCGATATTGACCATTCTGGCTTTTCAAACTTTAAAAATAAGTAATAGTAACATTTTTAGAGATAGTAATTAGAGATAAATTTATAGTGTTATAGAAATCAACAGTAGATCTTTCATTGACTGCATATTGGCTGAATTTAACTCAAGGGATTTAAAATTATTTAGGAAAGCATTTACATTAAAAAGTAATCCCTAGGCTCTTGCAAATGCAACAGATCTTTGGCAGATAAATCATACTCAAAGTAGTTTGCCTTCTTTGTTACAGCATGTCAGTTAATGAAACAAAAAATCTGCACCACATACTAAATTCAATTAGTAATAACCATCAGATGTTTTACTAATGGTTTAGCTACTGGCTTTCCATTAGATACTCTCATGATTGTTAAGGCATGCTACATATCTTGCCTTTTCTTCTCCTTGTCAGCTAAATGGTACAAGGAACTGATCTTTAGAAGGGCAAAAATGATCAATAAACATTATCAAGAGGCTCATGCTTGTCCTTCTTCCATAAATCAGTGAAACAGACAGCAAAACACAGAGCACAGATGAAAAGCTGTCATCTTGATCAGTGGCATCCCACATCTTTCCTCTGTTTACTACACTGCTATGCAGTGCAATGCCTGTCTTTTTAATACCAAGAGTGCCGCCATATGCTGTAATTCTTGGTATCCTTTTTGACCTTTAGATTCCTTCACATAGTGAACAGTCTGATCTAAAACTTAGTAAGTTTTCTCCTATCCCAAATGCAATGGTTAGGTTAAGCATTAAGATTTAGAGGGAAGTTGCCTGGCTTTATATTGAAGGAGGAGATTATTTTTCATTAGGGGTTGAACTGGTTACCTTCAACCCTTCAGTATTAAATTTCCATTAGAAAAAACATAGATCATAGTTAGTTTCATCTTACTGTTAATCTAATAGAAGTCTGATTTCCTTTGTTGCTATAGCAAACCAAGATGAATAAGATGCAATCAAAATGAAGGAACTGTTTTTCTTGCACACTTGTGTTTCACACTTGCTTTCCTTTGGTACCGGCTATAATTTAGCTGCTGACTGAAACATGTATTAAACCTGTGGCAATTATAAGAATGCCCATGTAGATATCCTGAGACCCAAGGCGTTTGCTTAGGTTACAGCCTTTCCTTAGTTGTGGCCTCCCTTTTCCACCCAGTTACCTGCTTTCACAGGCATGTTATGAATTTTGTGGACCAGCTCCGTTTCCTCTCTCCTGCAAAGTTTGCTGATGCTGGCCAACAAGCCCAACACTTACTAGAGCTGCATAAACATAATTGTGTGGTCACATGAGACTTTCTTAATGGGACACTAGACTGTAGATATTAAAGGAAATTTACCTTGGTTACTACTTATGTTGGTTTTTGCTTATTATATGCTTTCAGAGCTGGAAAAAATGCTATTGTGTGTGTAAGTGATCTGTTTATTAGTTTGAGCATGAGTAAAACATTTATTTGGTAGTCTATTTTTTAATTTTAACAGTATGACAGATAATTACTTTGGCATTTGTTCTCATGAGGATGTACACGTAAGAATGCATATGAGTGTATAATTTTCTCAGTGGCATTTTTCTCTGAAAAGAAGTATAAAATAAGCAATTTGCCTGCTCAGCAATTCTCACTATTTAAAGAATATATAGTACTGGAATATGCCTTACATGCTTGTATTTTTATCTTGGCTCTCCTTCTTATGAAATAGCTTAACTGAGGTGGGGTGGGGGAGGAGGGAGATAGATATTCCTTTTTGTATTTAATTTTATGGGATATTATGTAGGGCTTTTCTAAGATTTCTATTTATGACCATGTTTTTTTCTTTAAAGCAAAAAAATAAACTACTACTTTCTTTTACGATTAGTGCAAATTGCAAATATAAATCAGTGTGCTCTCGCTCATGGTGCATACATGCATAAAACAATATGCACTCAGGAAATGGTGGATAGATATAAATGTCTTGCACATGTTTTTAAACTATTTCTAATCAATATTATTTACACTAGAGAAAAAAAACCAAACAAAGCCAAACCAAAGTTTGGTGGAAATAGTGAATGTAAGTAAATAATAAGCACATGCGGGAAGGGCATATGGGTGTTCCCAAGCTAGCGTGCTATAGTCATTGATGGACATACAAGGAATCAGTACAGTGACAACTACAAATACTTTGCCCTCACTGAACAGGAAGCAGTTAAGGCTCTAATTACTGGATGGTGGTGTGTAAAGTGGTAGGGTTGTTCCATTCTCTATATTTCTTGACCAGATTGACCAATATAAAACTCCATCATTTTGGACTGCTGGAATGCTTATCTGAAGTTGTGGTGTTTTGACCCTGGCTGGACGCAAGGGTCCGACCAAAGCCGCTCTATCACTCCCCTCTTTAACTGGACAGAGGAGAGAAAAGTAGATCAAAGGGCTCGTGGGTCAAGATAAGGACAGGGAGAGTTCATTTGCCAGTTACCATCACGGGCAAATCAGACTCAACAACATGAAATTAATTTAATCAATCATAATCAGAGAAGGATAGGATAAAAACTGCTGAATCTTAAAACACCTTCCCTCCCAGCCCTCCCTTCTTCCTGGGCTCAACTTTACTCCCCGTTTTCTCTACCTACTCCCACCACCACACTGCTCCAGTGTGGGTCCCCTGCAGGGTCACAGGTCCTGCCAGCAAACTTGCCTCAGCATGGGCTCCTCCCCCACGGGTCCACAAAGTCTTGCCAGGAACCTGATACAGCGCAGGAGAATCTCTGCTCCAGCGCCTGGAGCACCTCCTCCCCCTCCTTCATTGACCTTGATGTCTGCAGTGTTGTTTTCTCTCACATCCTCTCACTTCTCTTCTCTTTCTGGCTACTGAGCTGCAGCAGGTTTTTTCCTCATTAAATGTGTTATACAGAGGCACTTCCACTGTCACTTATTGGCTTGGCCTTGGCCAGTGGCAGACACAGGGAAAACTAGCAGCTTCTCACACAAGCCACACCTTAAGCCCCCCACTACCAAGACCTTGCTACACAAGCCCAATACGGAAGTGCTCAAAAAGGTAAAAGAGGAGCTGAAGCCTTGGGTTTGTTATACCTTTCTTAATGGTTCAAGAACGAGTATGCCTGCACCAACAGACGAAAGTTGCATGTTTTAGTATAGATCTCCTTCTCACATTTTCTCTGAGAATGAAGCAACAGCTGGTGATTTTATGCAAATTTGCATGTAAAGCAGCATGACCAAATGGGTAATCTTACAGACCAGCTCTGGCTTGTATGATGTTTCCATCCCAGCTCTTTAGGGTACATCTCTGGAAGAGGGTTCAACCAACTCAGTGGCCCTGTCATCCATCCACAACACAAGAGAGAACTGTGGCCTCTGGGGAGATATCTGCTGCCAGCATGGATTGAAGATTGGCTGCTTGCCTGACAGCAGCCATTTCTAGTTTCTCAAACTGTGCCAACAGCCCAGCAGTTTGGGCCAGGCAGACGTGGTAGAAGCACAGCAGCCTGCTCTTTTTTGCACAGCAGCAGCCAAGGCCATCAGGGGCTGGAAATGGAGCATGAGTTCAGCAGCTGGCTGAACCTCAGAAGAACTGACAGAGAATTCAGAAGGGCCTAAGACCACCTGCAATATATGCCTATCAAAAAGCACTCTTTGGAGGATTGTCTCTTCCTCCGCTAAATTTAGGCAGTTCCTAGGGAGTGTTATATCCTGATGGAGCACCAAAATGAAACAGGAAATTGCCTTTCTCCACTCCTCATTTGTACTGGCTTCAGCTGGGTTAGAGTTAATTTTCTTCATAGTAGCTAGCATAGTGCTATGTTTTGGATTTAGTACTAGAAGAATGTTGATAACACATTGAGGTTTTTAGTTGTTGCCAAGTAGTGCTCAGAGTATTCAAGGACTTTTTGAGCTTTCCCTGCTTGGCCAGGTGCATAACAAGCTGGGAGGGAGCACAGCTAGCACAGCTAAACCAAAATGACATAAGAGCTCGGGGGAGTTAGTCGGTTTCTTGGTGGTGCTCATGGCTCGCAGAGTGATCGCTGCTCGGAGCGGGCTGGGCATCAGTTGGCGGGTGGTGAGCAATTGCGTTGTGCGTCATTCGTTTTGTATATTCTGTATATTCTCTTACCATTCTCATTATTACTATTATTATTATTTTCTCTTATTAAACTGTCTTTATCTCAGCCCACAGCTCTAACCTTTTTTTTCCTTCCCGATTCTCTCCCCATCCCACTGGAGGGCAGAGTGAGCGAGTGGCTGCGTGGTGCTTAGTCGCCAGCCATGTTATACCAGGACATCATTCTATTCAAAATTTTCCCACATGCTGACTTTAAAAGTTTGGTGGGCACAAAGCCTGCTGCTAATCCTTTTGGTGCTGGCCAATAAATAGCAGTTCTAGTGTTCTTCAGCAGGTTTTTCCTTAAGGAATGCTTGGGCTATTAACTAAAGTGATTACTTCAGGTAAACCGAATAGAACGCATGTATTCTGTGATGCCTCAATAGCTGCAACAGAAAAGTGTTTGTCATATATGCTACTTATGAGTACCAGCAATAAAATCAACTTTGTAAAAGTACTTTTGCTTTCTCCTTTCTGCAAAATCCATATATAGATCCTGTCACTATTTAATGGCCCACTTCCATACATGACACGGGGAGCTTTTTAGTAAATTTAGGTGTAAGAAGAGTAACTTCCCACTGGCTTTCCACTTTTATTGAACTTCAGAAATGTTTGCATAATGCAGCTTCCTACTGTGGGAGAGGGACACATTATTCTGACATGCTACACATAGTTATGTTCTCTGTACCCGAGAGATGCTAAGTGCTGACTTTGATGTTCATCTCTCATTTTTCTCTTGTGCTTTTTTACTAATCAACTGAAATCTACTGGAAAAAAATAATCTCGAGAGAAAAGGCAGCATGGGCTTTCCCAAAAAAGGAGCCCGTTTCTCTCTGTTCTCCATGTTGGAGTGTGTTGTAAAAAGTTTTAGTGGTAAAAGACTCCATGGTCCCTGTCTCCTGTAAATATATATCTTTTTCCTAGATGCTCACTGGCATTCTGTAATCTTGAAAAGTCAGCATTTATTCATTTTGACGATGGCCTACCTCTTGACATTGACTTTGGATAGGCACATTTTCTTACCATTGACAACAGTAGCTGTGTGCTGAAGAGCTCCACACATTTAAAGAAAGATGTAGTGTGGATGTTAGCTAGCAAAAACGTACTTTGAAGTATAAATGCAGTAAAGTAATCCAACAGTTAATTTCACTATTTTAGCAATTATTTTCTTTTTTTTGTTTCTAAGATAACGATACAAGTTTAGACATAAATGGAGAAAAAAGCTAAGACCAAACAAACTTTTCTTTACATGAGGCAACAATATCTCTTGCGATCCATTTCTAGGCAAAGTATTCTCTCGCTGTGGCAGATGCTACTCACTGTATAACTATAAAGCATAATTTCATAGACAAATGTAATTTTTATTCCTCTGTAACTATTCATGTAGGCCTAGAGTTGTTTATTTTCTGCCTCTGTACTAATTAGCAAAGGGATGTACCTACTATGAAGGTGATGGCAATTCCTTCTGAAATGTAATCCCATGCTTACAGAATTGCATTAATATCCCATGGATAATTACTTCACTCTGTACCTCTTGAAGAGTTATAAATGAGTCTATATAAATTACTAGCTTCCCAGCTGTCTCTACCACATTCCTTCTTCCAAGGCTGCCAGCCCTTTCTTTCCTGTAAGTCAAGCCTGTGCACAGTAATAACATATATTGTCTGTGTCACCTTGGAATTAACAGTTTGCTTTTAATGAGGTTTCTATAAATTTATCTCACTGTAAGTCCACTTTATACCATATGTAAACCATACATATAATCAGTTTTAGCATGTCATTGCAATGCTACATTGTTCTTCAGATGTATGTGCTCATTGCATGATGTGGATAGTATTAACCTGTGTTTTTGTAACAAATGCAGTCAGCAGCTTGTCCTTGGCTTTGTAGGTTATTAAGCATTTCTGTACCTTTTCCCATTTATTCATTAATTATCATCAAGAGATTCAGCTGCATAAGAGATGGTCTGGTTGCCAGACCAGAAATTATTCAACATCTTCTTTTTCATTTTTTAAAGTAATATAATACCAGCATTAAAAGTAGCCAGTCATAAATATTACAGCCTATTTGTAAAAAACTTGTTGTATTTCCATGTCACACTTCAAGTGCCAAAGCTAGGCTAAAGACAAATTTGAAATACCATGATTTCAGAAGTCAACATCAACAATTTATCCTGCAACATTTCTGGAGAAGAAAATCCTTAGACTTCCCATACTGAGAGTTTTTGTAGTCTGAGATCTAATATACAGTGAGATTAGAAGTGACAAAAATCCCCATAATTTAAGGGGCAGGATATTTCCCATTAAATTTTTCTCCCCAGCCATCTCTAGTCTTTTCTTGGAGAAGGCTACTGTGTGATTTTTAAAGATGTACATTTAGAAAGGGATTAATTAGTTTTTGAGGACTGCATGTCTGATGTTGTCATTGATATAATTCCTGGATTTACATATTAATTATTTATTTTCATATCATTCATTCCTTCTCTTTTTTCCTTGCAGAATCATACTTAGATACAAACAGAAGGTAGAACAATTAATTATTTTTCTCAGCAAACTATGTATAGTCCAGAAGAATGTAACTTTTGGGACTTTTTTTTCAAGTGCATGAAGTATATCACCTACCTCTCTCTAATGAAAGCATTGTTTCTCTCTCTATGAAGAGATCTATATAATAATATGGATCTAAAGTTTGCTGAATAGTTCATTTAAATACTCTCTGCATTCATGTCTTGTCATTACTTATGAAAAACAGCTCATAGTTCACTTTAAATAGATAGATATTCTGGTGCTTTATCAAAATGGAAATGTTTAACAGTCTTCTTAAATATCATATAAGATAAATAGAAAGGACACTTAGAATAGTTGATCCCATAAACTCCTCATACATTTTATAAGGGTGGTTAAAATTATTACCAGCAAAAAAATAATCATTCTACTCCACACGGACTCATAACATTGTATTACACACATGTAAGAATAGATGCTTAGGATGTAAAGAATTAAGTAGCAAAGAAATGTCAAGTTTTTCCTATGAAGTGATGGCTAGCTTGGTCAGATATATGTTACTGCACACTGTTAGTGGAATATCAAGAATTAGTATTTCTTAAAAATGCAAATTTTGTTTTGCAGATGCAAAAATTCATCCCTATGAGAAAATACTTAGCTTAATGTAGTTCTATATCTAAGTTTTTTAGATATGCTTATAGGATTATTTCAGTGCTTTTAGATGATCAATTACAGCATATGTCAACTTGCTATAAGAAGATATATTGTCAAATGTATTTATTGATCTGGGATGGGCTAGAGTTCAGTGTAAAGTCTACGAGTACTTTTGCTGATGAAGTAGTAGGTGACATTATGTAGCTGTGGGATGTGCCAACACAATAAAATAAACGAATAAAAATACAGCTAAATTTAAAATGATAGCTCTGTTTATCTGTACTCATGAGTTTTTTATGTGTGATAGTATGTGGACTGGCATACACTCACTTTCGCTCTTTGTCCCTTTCTTAGCTCCGATGTTAACGGGCATAGTAATTGCAAGCACTTTTTCTGTATAACCCTTTGGTATTGAAAATTCCAACACAGTGTGCTTGCATTAGGGACAGCACATAAATAAATTATGGATGTCTAACATTTTTGATTTATATATGATCTCTCCCAAACTAGGAAATGTAGTCATATCAGTTGCACTTGTGGAATGTGACAAGACATTAAAAAGGAAGAATTCTTTCAAAATTGTTAGGCAAAGGAAATGCTGTCATTTTTAAAAAGTCAATTAGTTAACCTAAGATAATTTATGCATCTGGGCTAACTGCAAAGGAACAATGAGGCCTGAGGGTATATGTTTATCTATCCACCCTCTGTCTTTCTTCAAACATATTCAGGTCACAAAATACAGTTAATTAACTGATGTAATTTTCTTTGCTGGAAGCACTACTGCATATTCTATTCATTTTAATTGTTTTCATGTCCAAAGCTTGAAAGAAAGAATAATAATTACATACTATATAGTAATCCAAATGCATTGTAATTATCTACTTTATAATCCCATTGGTCCGTCTTGCATGCAGGCAGTGGAGAGCAAATCTTGACAGCATACAACATTACTTGCCAAGTATTATTTTAAGTTGATTATGTGCTACTTTCTTGTGTGTCACATTCTGTTTATATTACATTAATAATATCTCTCTCATATATAACAAAGAAAGCATATTATATTCATAGAGCAAGATGGAACATGGTATCAGACAGTGATCAGACTGGCAAGTGAAAATATTCCTTTTCTATCAGATTTCAATGTGTCTATTTGTAAGGGTAGACTGGTGTCACCAAAGCACCATCTGGGTGTATGAATATTACCATGGGAAGGAAGCTGGATACAGAAAGGAAGACAGGAGATACTGTAGAATATAGTAGAACCTGAAACACTTAGTAATAACTGAGTGGATTTTGAAGAAGATACTTCAGGAGAGTTGGTGTGAAGTGTAAAAGTGGTGGTGAAATTCTGTTTTATGTCTGTTAAAAAGACATGGAACTACCTTCCCTGAATTTTCTAATGCACTTTCCTATAAACTTAGCTCTGAAGACTGGTTTAGCAAAGCACTTAAGGACATGCTTAAGTTCTTAACTTAGCTTATTTAGATACTGTACTGAACTGACAATTCGAGCAAATAAGAAAGACAGCACAAAAATGTTTATTATGACAACATAAAGAATTTTCTCAACAAATGCAAAGTCTGAGGATGTTCATTAGGCAAAAACCTTTGGTGAGTGTGATTTATGCTACTTGTATTCACGTCTGGTGTGAATGGGGAATTAAGAGGAAAAAATCCTGACAAAAATACTATACTGAGCTCCTGTTCTTGCTATATCAACATTGAATCAGATAAAAACAAATATAAGAAATGTTATTCAGTTAAGGAAAATCATGGCCTTAATGCTGGTGGACATTATGAAAGCAACCTGCTCGTGTTAATTTCAGTAGTTATCATGCATAATTAACAGTCTTGCATAGATTATAGGCCATAGATTGATCAGGCAATAAAATACAATTATTCTTGTTCCAAGAATAATTCTGGTATTCCAGGTTGATGTTTGACATTATTGATAGAACATGAGCAATGAACGTTTTCCTGTGTACTATAAATCCTCATTCTCTCTTCCCCTCCCCCCCTCGACATTTCACAAAAAAGCTACCTAATGTAGCATAACATAAAATAGACTTTAGTGATATGAACTTGGTTAGAAAGAGTATTTCAATTATATTCTTCTTGCTAACGTTTACGATTAGAAGCAATGAGTATCTTCATATCTTCTGGGAATAATCACTTTGACGGATTGGGATTTCAGGAAAGTATTAACACAGTAGAAAATATAAATCTCAGTAAGTAAAATGATAACTTTTACTTCAAGAGCTCTGATTGTTATGATGTAAATACACATAAAGTCCTGCACTAACAAGGAAGGATTTGTTTTGAAAAACATCTTTTATGCACACAGCTGTGGATTTCATTACATGTTGTTTGTCTTGGTTTATTGTAAATCCCCAGAAAAGTGACAGTGTTTCAGGATAAAGTAATCAATTGTACTTAATAGCCCAGAGACTGTTGTGTTGAATTGGAGTAGTTGAGAGGCTCTAGAAGCTTAAATAGGCAGGGAATACAGAGCTAGGTTGAGAAAAATAGTATGTGGCTCCTGTAGAACACTTGCAGGGACTTTTGCTTGGCGTTTCATCGAGGGGACGAAGTACAGACTCAGCATTCACTTACTTTTCATGTAAATAAAACAATATCCCAGTTTTTCCAAAAGTGCAACAGAACATCCATGTTGGGAAAAAACAGTGCCCTGCTTGATTCAGGATTTTATTTTGACCACAATCGATAACAGATATTTAAGGAGGAGTATTTGAAACTGAACACTTCTTAGTACCCTTCACATTTGTGTATAAGCTCTTATGAAAACAATTAAAATCTTTGCTATCTTGAAAATACAGTTCTCATTACTGTACACAGCATAGTGTTTTATAATCTCCCATGATAGGTGGCAAAACAGGCAGAATCCTGCAACAAGACCTCACTCTGGGAGGTTCCTGACAGAAAAATAAATGACTGGTTGGAAATTTAAAGAAAGGATGCTGCTCCTGAGAAGCAAGAGAAGCCTTCATAGAATTTGTTTAGACAGGGAAACCTTAAAACTGCTACAACAGAAATAAAAACTTGAGGAAAGGGGCCATTTTGTGAAGATACTGTGGACAGAGGAAGATTTTTCTAAGGGGTTACCTTGTTCCAAATTCATATAGTTTTGTGTTTTAATGAAATACCTTTGTAGAGATTGGAAGTATTCTGGCCCTCTTTAGAGAGCTCTCTTCAAAGAAGTGGGACAGTTTCACTGAAAGGCTCTGCCTCCTCTGTGGTCCCTTGACACAATCTTCACCCACACTGCATTCCATTAATAAAAGTGCAACTTTTAATTTAGCTACTAAGTGAAAGCAGCATCTGTTACAAAATGGCCTTACAAAACTAAATTTCCCAAAAGACAAAAAGCCTACAGCTATAAAAGCCCCAGCTTCCAGCTGTCTCTCAAAGACAGAATAACAGAACGCAAAATAAGATCCCAAGGTAGGACAATTTCTTGTGTCTCACAGACACACATTCCTTAATCTGTTTACCAACAAAAAAATTGCCTTTCATACTATTTATCAAATCTCAGTGCCACAAATTGATTGTAGTTGTTGTTGACACTTAGATGGTTAATGTAACATTATACATGAAATATTTCAAGTAAATTAATTTACTTGATGGTTAGGATCCTGAGCTTATACCATGTATCACTTGAAGCTGTGGTTCAATCTGTCATTCACTATCCATCTAGCATATCTTCTTCTCAAGACAAGTGGAAATGTTCTGGCCAGATGAGTGATGTTTCCTGTCAAGCTTTTGCCTTAGTCAGTACAATCAGTGGATAAAGTATAGAAATAATTTAATGTGCAGAACCAGAGTCCCT
>NW_009259786.1:542859-555008 GCF_000687185.1 Egretta garzetta | reverse complement strand
TCTTTCCCTCTTCCAAGACTGTGCTAACCAGGAAGATCAGTGCTCTGCACATCCTCCCGGTAAATCTGTTGTTTCCTGTACAGCGGTGCAGTTTCAACAGAAAGGGTGAACGCTGAGAGGAGAAAGCTCTCATCTGGCCTGCCTCATACCTTGGCATTTCCCTTGGTGGTGAAAGATATGGCTTTGAATGCCCTCAGGCAAGGAAGGGTACTAAATGCAAGACTTCTACCTCTGATTCGGTCTTCTAGGTGCTGTATATGTACTGCATTTTTTCTGATGTCTGCTTTAAAATAAAGCAAACACCACTGAATTTAATAATTAGTTAATTGCAAAAGCTGTTTTGGTGGCTGTTCAATGTATCTGGAGAGCACTGACAAAGAAGAAAGAAGTTTTTAGTTTTGGCTTGGAGCGGTGCAGAAGCTACAAGCTAATCTAATCTGTAACGGGTGTCCTGAGAAGCACAAAAATAACCGCAGTGGATTTTTAAGTGAAATCTGGTGATGTATTATATGTATTGAATGTTGTATTAAATGCTTGCATATGCACTAAATGTTGCCACCTCCAATATTGTATAACTGCATGGACCATTTTGTGGGTGATTTGGATTTAGGTGCAAGTACTTTTGCCTAAGGCCAGTTTTAAGTACCTCAGTCAGTTAATGGGTTCACAGAATTAGAGAATTGCAAGGGTTGGAAGGGACCTCGTGAGATCATCTAGTCCAACCCCCCTGCTAAAGCAGGTTCTCCTAGAGCAGGCTGCACAGGACTCCGTCCAAGCGGGCTTTGAATATCTCCAAAGAAGGAGACTTCACAACCCCCCTGGGCAGCCTATACCAGTGCTCTGCCACCCTCAGAGTGAAGAAGTTCTTCCTCATATTCAACTGAAACCTCTTATGTTTCAGTTTGCACCCATTGACCCTTGTCCTGTCACTGGACACCACTGCAAAAAGTCTGTCTCCATCTTCGTGACTTCCGCCCTTAAGATATTTGTATGTATTGATGAGGTCCCCTCTCAAGGTCTTCTCTTCTTCAGGCTGAACAAGCCCAACTCTCTCAGCCTTTCCTTATTGGAGAGATGCTCCCTCGACCTGCTGGCCACACTCCTCTTAATACACCCCAGGATACCATTGGCCTTCTTGGCAACAAGGGCACATTGCTGGCTCATGGTCAGCTTATTGTCCACCAGGACTCCCAGGTGCCTCTCAGCAGAGCTGCTATCTAGCCGGTCATCCCCCAGCCTGTACTGGTGCATGGGGTTCAACCTCCCCAGGTGCAGCACTCGACACTTGCCCTTGTTGAATTCCATCATGTTCCTTTCTGCCCAACTCTCCAGCCTGTCCAGGTCCCACTGGATGGCAGCACAGCCTTCTGGCATATCAGCCACTCCTCTCAGTTTTGTGTCATCAGCGAACTTGCTGAGGGTACACTCTGTCCCCTCGTCCAGGTCATTGATGAAAAAGTTGAACAAGACTGGGCTGAGTACTGAGCCCTGGGGAACTCCACTAACTACCGGCCTCCAACTGGACTCTGCCCCACCGATCAGAACCCTCTGAGCCCTGTCGTTCAGCCAGTTGTCAATCCACCTCACTGTCTGCTCATCCAACCCACATTTGTTGAGCTTCCCTATGAGGATGTTATGGGAGACAGTGTCAAAAGCCTTGCTGAAGTCAAGGTAAACAGCATCCACGGCTCTCCCTTCATCTACCCAGCCGGTTATGCCACCATAGAAGGCTATCAGATTGGTCAGGCATGATTTCCCCTTGGTGAATCCATGCTGGGTACTCCTGATGATCTTCTTTTCCTCTACTTGCTTGGAGAGGACACTCAGAATGAGTTCTTCCACCACCTTTCTGGGGATGGAGATGAGACTAACTGGCCTGTAGTTCCCTGGGTCCTCCTTCTTGCCCTTTTTGAAGACTGGAGTGACATTGGCTATCTTCCAGTCCTCAGGCACCTCTCCTGTTCTCCATGACCTTTCATAGATGATGGAACGTGCTCAGCAATGTCATCTGCCAATTTCTTCAGCACTCGTGAGTGCATTCCATCGGGAGTTGTACCCTAAAGCTCCATGAACAAATCTTTATTTGCTCTAAATTCAGAAAGCTCCATTGATATCAACTCTTCATTTTCATGCAACAGCAAATCTCAGATATCTCAATTGGGTTTGATACATGGGTTTTCAGAGCATTATCAGTATTTCTGAGGTAAAAATATTTTGTATAATCTCTGTTAGTGTCTGTCATGAAGTTTTGCTCTGATCGCCCCACCATTTTTCCTTCTATTTTTCTGAAAAGTCCTCATAGAAAATGCCGTTTCACTTGATACCTGAACTTTTTTTGTGGTCAAAAGAATGCTGATAGAGAATGAATAGGAGAGAAATCCATCATTTATTGTGTGTGGGGAAGAATATTGCCACCAAGGGTGAGGAAAAGGCTGAGGAACTTAACGCCTTCTTTGCCTCAGTCTTTAATAGTCAGACCAGTTATCCCCAGGGTATTCAGCCCCCTGAGCTGGAAAGTAGGGGCAGAGGGCAAAATAAACCTACAATAATCCACGATGATGCAGTTAATGACCTGCGATGCCACCTGGACATCCACAGGTCTATGGGGCCAGATGGGATCCACCCAAGAGTGCTGAGGGAGCTGACAGAGGAGTTTGCGAACTCCATCATTTATCAGCAGTCCTGGTTAACAGGGCAGGTCCCAGATGACTGGAGGCTTGCCAATGTGACACCCATCTACAGGAAGGGCCGGAAGGAGGATCCGGGGAACTACAGACCTGTCAGCCTGACCTAAGTACATTATGGAGCAGTTCATCTTGAGTGTGCTCACCAGGCATATGGAGGACAATCAGGGGATCAGGCCCAGCCAGCATGGGTTCATGAAAGGCAGGTCCTGCCTGACTAACCTGCTCTCCTTCTGTGACCAGGTGACCCACTGGCAGATGAGGGAAAGGCTGTGGATGTTGTCTACCTGGACTTCAGCAAAGCCTTTGACACAGTCTCCCACAGCATTCTCCCAGAGAAGCTGGAGGTTCATGGCCTAGAGAGATGTACTCTTCGCTCTGAGCCCAGAGAGTTGTGGTCAATGGAGTTAAATCCAGTGTCAGCTGGCAACAGGCAGTATCCTCCAGGGGTCAGTTCTGGGGCCAGTCTTGTTTAACATCTTTATTGATTATATGGATTAGGGGACTGAGTGTATTCTCAGTAAGACTGCAGATGACACCAAACTGGGTGGGAGTGTTGATCTGCTCGAGGGGAGGAGGCCAACTGTACGAAATTCAACCAGGCCAAGTGCCGGGTCCTGCACTTGGGTCATAACAATCCCATGCAACGTTCCAAGCTTGGGGAAGAGTGGCTGGAAAGCTGCCTGGCGGAAAAGGACCTGTGGGTACTGATTGACAGCTGGCTGCATATGAGCCAGCAGTGTGCCCAGGTGGCAAAGGAAGCCAATGGCATCCTGGCTTGTATCAGGAATAGTGTGGCCAGCAGGAGCACAGAAGTGATCACGCCCCTGTACTCAGCATGGATGAGGCCACACCTCAAACCCTGTGTTTAGTTTTGGGCCTGTCACTACAAGAAAGACATTGCATTGCTAGACCATGTCCAGAGGAGAGCCACAAAGGTGGCGAGGGATTTGGATCACAAGTCTTACAAGGAGCGGCTGAGGCAACTGGGGTTTTTTAGCCTGGAGAAGAGGAGGCTGAGGGAAGACCTTATTGCCCTCTACAACTACCTGAAAGGAGGTTGTAGCGAGGTGGGGGTTGGCCTCTTCTCCCAAGTGACAGAACAAGAGGAAACGTCCTCAAGTTGTGCCAGTGGAGCTTTTGATTGGATATTAGGGAGAATTTCTTTACTGAAAAAGTGGTCAAACATTGGAACCAGAGAGGCAGAGAGGTGGTGGAGACACCATCCCTGAAGGTGTTCAAAAAATGTGTAGACGTAGCAATTTGGGACATGGTTTAGTAGGCATGGTTGTGTTGGGTTGATGGTTGGGCTTCATGATCTTGGAGGACTTTTCCAATCTTAGTGATTCTATGATTCTATGTTACATGAGGCATTATTTTAAAGTGTTTCCTGAACTACTTTTATAGTACTGAATTTCAAACTGTGGTATAGCTGATTTCTCAGAAAATGAGAAATTTTTACAGGCTGGCTTTTAAGAGTAAGTTTCCTTCTCATGGAATAGAATTATATTATTGCCATTTTGATAATATTTCTGCAACTCCATCAATGTGGCAAAGCCTGTATATTCTGTTTTATTCCTAAAATCCACAGCTAATGCTTCAAAGTTTGGCTACTGCTGTCACTGGTATTTTTCTTACCTTTGCAAGCCATGGTACATGATTGAATTTTGTACAGACTCAAACCTAGACTCTAGTATTTCCTTCTTTCAGGTATGTGACTGTGACATTTAAAGAGAAGAAGGGAGGAGTGAGAATTTGATGAACGGCTACATGTTATTAAATAGCCTTAAAGTTAGATCATTTGAAGGCTTTCTAGAGATTTTCAAATTGCTTCATTGAATTACTGTCAATACACCTGTGCAATGAGCCCAATAAACAGAATTCTCACAATACTAACAATGTTGTTAGAAAGGAGACATTTGACTAAAAGGTAACGTAATTGCCAATTTCTTTAATGTGCATTCTTAATGAATTTTATCAGAAGACTGATTCACATAGAACATGCACAATTAGCTGTGCCCATGTTTCATATACCACAATTACCATATTAGCCTTGGTTTCATTACTTCTTGGAAGAGCTTTTCTTCTAAAGTGTATTGTGCAGTAAGGTAGTACCCTAAGCTTTATATACAGCTAAAAAGTCACTTTTTAATTGCTCATGTTCACCAAATTGTGATGCACATACAAAAAAAGGATAGGTATACAAAACAAAAATGTGCTTAATCAGTTAATAAAGAGTTAATAAAAAAATTAATAATTAATAAAAAAAATTCTCTTTTATATTTTGGGTTGAAGTAAAACTGATAGAGATTTGATTTGTGCTCTTTGGTTCATGGCTGATTACTAAAATGCAGAGGACTTGGTAGTTAAAAACCTGTTGTATTAAAAAAACCCCACAAATTTATACCAGGCTAAGGTTGTGACAACACATCATACAGTTATAGATGTATTATTGTTTCTTCTTGAATGTATTGACCCTGTCTTGCATAAGACTGCTTTCAAATACTCGGCAAGATGTTCTCTTAATCAAATAAATAATTTGTGGTTTTATAAATTCTTTATACAAGTTCCTTTTATTTTCCTCTGGCCTTTTTTATTTGTTTCTGCCTTTCACCTTCTGTTTTGGTTTTCCATGCCAATTTAATTCTGAAATCAGGTTGAATATTTCAGCTTTCCCTTTCAGGGCAAACAGACATAAGGATCTATTTCATATTAACACTGAACAAGAGCTGCTAGGCTCAAATGGCTCCTACCTATTGACTTTGATGTTCCTGCACCTCTGACTCCTGGTGATCTTGGGTGTATGGCAGACATAAGGGTCGGGGCAAAGGTTGGGGTGTATTAGCTCACATGAAATGCCAGATTTGCATTGACGCAATTATGACAGTTCTATATGACATAGATACAGCACTGGCATAGAACCTAAATTACCAGGTTTTCATTAGACCCACAACCCTGTTGACACTGCTGGTAGTGTCCCCTGCCAGTTACTTGGGCATTGGGTGCTGTAACCTGTGAGGTAGGATCACATGAATGTGGTGCATTCTCCCTAGTCCTGAGCAGGCTGCAGTACTGCAAGTAGCAAGCAATGCCACTTTAGTTGTATGTGGCTACATCTTTGCTGAGCTGTGCAGAGGACTGCACCTTGGTGCCTCTGCATCTGTCACACAGGCCGCAGCACATATGAACTCTCTACAGGTACCTGAAATATGGAGGTTATTTGTCTAGATATATTGAGTATGAAGACTACTTGAAAGTCTAAGCCTTTTTATTCCATTATTTTAATCAGCTCAGGCTTAGGGGTTGATAGATTTTTGTGGACTGGGATAGTGTTTTGTCTGTTTCAAGTAGCCGGTGATGTGAACTTATGTTAAAATGGTAATAGACTCTGCAGAGAATTAAAACAGAAGTTACTGAAAAACATTGAATTAAATTCATTGAATTAAAGTCATTGAATTAAAAACTCCTTTTTCTGGCAAATGCTTAATAAATATTTTGACTACATTTTTTCCAAAGTTTCAGAATTATCACAACATTTTTTTTTTCATTTCTCCTTGAGCAGAATTAAAACCAAACCAAACCAAAACTACCTTGCAGAAATACCTGATAATAGAGCTAAGGTTAAAGTTGTTAAAACTATCTAGATGTAACAATTTTGACTTATTATGACAAATTTCAACTGGAGTGAGAAAGTTTTTTATTCTTTAATGTTTTGATCCTGTGGCAGGTTATTTAAAATTTTAATGTGTGTTTGTTTATTTATATAGGGTTTTACAGATGATGTGCACAGATAATGCCCTGTAGGTATAATATATAGTCATGAGT
Organism: Egretta garzetta; assembly: GCF_000687185.1. Lineage (NCBI taxonomy): Eukaryota > Metazoa > Chordata > Aves > Pelecaniformes > Ardeidae > Egretta > Egretta garzetta. The sequence goes on along the minus strand of NW_009259786.1, from coordinate 548,499 downwards.
ATCAATAAAACGCCACAGGCTATGTCACAGAATCACACCATGGCTGAGATTGGACAGGAACTCTGGAGATCACCTTGTCCAATCCCTCTGCTCAAGCAGGGTCATCTAGGGCATGTCCAGACAGCTTCTGAAGATGTCCAAGAATGAAGACTCCATCTCTCGGCAACCAGTGGCAGTGCTTGGTCACCCTCACAATAAAAATGTGTTTACTGATGTTCAGGAGGAAAATCCTGTGGTTTAGCTTGTGTGAGTGACTCTTGTCCTGTCACTGGGGACCACTGGACTGACTCCATCTTCTTTGAAAACTGTCTTCAGGTATTTATACACATTGATGAGATTTCCTCCCCTAGCCTTCTCTTCTCTAGGCTGAACAGTCCCAGCATTTCCTCTCAGCACTGATAAGACTACATCTATAAAAACTCAGAAATTCTGGAAAAGTAGAAAAAAAGCCCCATAAGCTGGCACTCTAAATAGAAGACCAGAATCAGACTATGAGTACATATACAAACAGGGACACAAAGAAACACTACTGAATTTTATGTAGACATAGTATCCAAAAGCGTTGTAATAACTGAACTGAAACAGAGTAAAGAAACTGGTTTGCACGAAAAGGAGAAGAAAGCACTTGGAATATGTCAGGTATGATGCACAGGTTCTCATTGCAAGCTGACAAGTGTGTGGCACTATAAGCAAAAGATTATGTGTGAGAATATGCTTTTTAAACAAAAGATTTGGAAAGAATATGGATCTATCAAAGGGTATGTGGCAGATTGTGCTGAAAGCCAGTCTTGAAACTGTAAATATCCCCCTGAACTCTGATAAAGGACAGGCTGCTTGAGATCATGGAAGAGAAAAAACATAACAAAACAACCCCCTCCTGCACCGCCCCCCCCCCCAAAAAAAAAAAAAACCCACCCAACCCTGAAACCCAAAAACCCAGGCTGTAAAGAGACAAAGACTTAATTAGGACTAATTTAGGGCCTTTCAGTCAATACTTACAAGAGTAGTCAGAATTTGCCAAGTAAAAAACTAATATAGTTCAAGACACATCTTTGAATAATTAGCATTATTTTGACATAGTGTACAATAGTTCATGAACTGCCTGTGATAAAAAAGTGCATGTGAATTGAAAGTTGTGTTGTTAAACAGAAGTTTTATATTTTTTTACTTTTACTGCGAATAATCTTCCTGCCCTTTCTTATGGAATGACCCTGGCAGCAGAAACTGCCTGCAAAAGGTTGGCGAAGCTAACATAGCTAACTTTCTTCTCCTCTTTACTTCTCTGGGATTTTAAAACCTGAGAGCTGCAGGTGCATTTTCTAGAATATTTTACAGCAATAGAGATAAAGCTGTAAATAAATCTCATATAAGTACAAACATACAAGACCCTAAAGAAATTAACTAAAAATGATAGTAGAACAAGTTATTAAAGAAAAAGATTGTGTCTGAAGGGACTGAAAAATCTGAAAGATCTTCAAGTAGTGGATTTGTGTGAAGAACAACCATAAGGAAGTTAAGTATAAGCATAAGCTTAGTGCATTTAAAATAATGCAAGACAAAAGCATGATGACGGAACAAGAAAATACCTCCCAGGAAGTATTGTTATACCCACTTCCATGAGATGACCTTACTAAAAAATACTACAGTGTAACAGAAAATTGTGGATTCCCATCTATTTTTGCTATGTGTGCTGACTGTTCTAGTATCAGCCCACATTGACCTGTAATTTAGTAGGTATTAATATTAATGTTTTACTCTGACGTATAGGTTCAATACATAAAGAATGTAGGTTTTTTTCCATTTATCCTCAATTTCATAAGCCTCAAGATAATTGAGCATCAATGAAAAGGGCAGAAAATTCAGACTTCAATCTGTATTTTTTCGGTCAAATTACAGAATGGCACTTGTAAAGCATGTGCTCAAACTTACTGATACATTCTTCAAGAGAGAACTAAGAAGATTACTTTGACTGTTAGAAGATAGTGTCCCAGGAGATTTACTGTGAAGCTACAGGTGTACAGAGATGCAGGCAAGGTTGAATAAAAAACTCATTGTATTGGAGGCTTCAAGCTACCACTCGATGAAAATGTCAATGTGTGTAACTAAGGCAGGAAGCAATGTCTCCCAGCTGTCTCCCAGTGTAAGCACATGAGTTGTGTCCAGTGTTGTGCCCTTAAACAGTCATGTCCTATTAGGAAATAGCTGTTTAATCTTTTCAAAACTCAAAAAAAAAAAAACCAAAAAAAAAAAAAAAGAACAATTCTTATCAGTTTGCCTGAGATGATCTTGGACAGATGGTAAATCAAACCATTATAAGTGTACTGAGCATTTAAAAATAGTCTTTGATACCTTAGTGTACAAAAAAGGGAATCAGCATGATGCATTGAGCATTTTTAAGGGTATATTAATTTAATCTACTACTAGCTCTAGAACATGCATTTATCATTTTACTTGCTTTTGCTAGTGAGTCAATATATAAATATATATATTTTCCTTTTGTTGAGCAAGCCCAGTATCCTGAATAGTGCAGCGTGATGGTGGCACTCTATGAACAAATAAACTGAGTTTTCTTTCCACTTTATAGTTCATAAACCCCGCAGACTAGTGTGTATAATCATAATTGTGTGTCTGGAACGCTTATGCCACAGTCTTCACAGTCCTCGAACATCTAGTCTAAAGGTCGTCTTTGCTCAGAAGCTTTTACAGTTGCACACATAATAGTTTCCTATTTAGAGACTGGGAACATTCACTGGATCAATACAAAACTTCTTTCACCAAGTTCAAATTTATATATACAGAAATGTTATCATGTAACATGTCAAATTCTTGAACTGCCTGGAACTTCTGTGAAGGCCATTGGAGGTCATCTATGCGGTGCTTTCAGGAATGAAATAAAAATCAAGAAAGGTTGTGAAAAATTAGTAATCCTTTACATCTTTGAATTTGTCCAGGATAAGCCATAATACAAAGGAGGCTGAAAGTGTTTTGGTGTTATTATTTTAGGGGGAGAGGTTCTTTGTATGTCAGCTGGCTTCACTGGTGAATGACAGCCTTTGCTGGAATACGTAATAGTGAACACCAATTTTTCTCTCATTCTGTCAAATGACAAACCCACAAAGGATGCATGTGGTCTTAACTGCAAAGTTTAAAAAAAACCCTCATCTGCTTTACTAAACTGCATGCATACTGTAGCATATTTAGAGTTTTTGGAACGCTGTCACTAAAAACACTTGTCAAGCAACATGCATGTTAGATATAGTATATCTAGGTAGTATCTGTATCATTATTATCTATTTACCATATGCAATCAAGTGAGAAACCTGAATCACTTACATGGTTGTAGAAGGGGAATACAGGTGAAATACAAGCACAGCCAAAGGAGATATATTTTTAAATTCTGGAGAATACTCTTAGAAATCTTAAAGTGACATTTATTATCCCTCAACAATTTGCAGTATTGAGAAAAGAAGAATGCATGAATCTACTATGGGAAATAGCATTTTGAAAACCATATTTGATCACATTTAAAATATATGATGAAAAATCATTATTAATAAATTTACAGATTCTCTTTTCATTGTGTGTTACCCAACACAATATCCAGAATGGCAGTTTAAATGGAAGCTGAACAAAATCTTTCCACTACAGTAATTTAGGGCTAGAACATCATTCAGCAAACTTAAAAAAACATAAATGCACAGCTTGCTATCTCTCTCCATAAATAAATATATAGTACCATAGCTGAATAAGTGAACAGAAGTCTTTGGTTCAATCACTGTTGATTTTTCCATGTTTCCTACTTCAAATTATAAATCTTTGTTAAAACAATGGCGGCAAGGGAGGGGGAATGGAGGAATGGGGGTTAGGATCATTATATATGTACTGCAGTTAGTTCTGTTTATAGAAAAAATTGTCAGTCATCTATGAAACCATTCTTTGATGATGCATTATACAGTTTTCTTAGAGTTACACTTTCAATTTGTGTTTTTTTATTTGGTTTCTTGTGTATTATCAGCTACCAGAATACTTCCTTTTTTGTACTATACTTAAAAATTTTCAATGTCTTACAGAAACTCAGAAACCCTCAAAGCTGAGAGGTTCTTTGATACTCACAATAAGCCATACTAAAATGAAGTCCTTTTGATATACTGATAAAATTATTTTCTCTCGTTGATAATGAAAAATGAAAGTCTATTAACACTGATTATTTCCATGACGCCAATTCATTACTTTTCTTGGATAATCAAATCAAAATTCATCATATAAAATGTCTGTTCTTTTTCATGTGGCAATGATCCTTTTTTTCTTTCTAATTACTGTCTTAATTTTCCCCAAGCTGTGCACAAAACTATTTAAAAATCCTTTTCCCCTTTTCTGATAAAAATTCTTAGAGCAGAAAAACTGTACCATGAAGGGAAGTTTTGTATACAACCTTGGTAGAGAAACTATCCCATTTAAGATGAACAGGAATTTTATCAGGTCCTTACAGGTAAAAAATAATCTATAAACATTTAATTACAACTCAAAGGTAAATTGCATACATACTTAATCAAGACACAATAAGCAATTTTAAAATAAATAATTAATATCTGAATAATTAGAAAATTCATATTTCATGAAACTCAAGTGACAATTAAAAAAAGTAGGCTTGAATATTTCTTTTGTACAAGATGATGACTTCAATTCCCTTTACAATCAATTGCCACAAAGGAAAATGTCACCATAGTTAAGGAAAAATATTACATTAAAGAAAACACAAGCACTCTGCTTACTTTAAAAATTTAAGATTTCTTGTTAGAATCTCAATTCCTGATTCTTCATGGGGAAAAGCATCTACTCCATGCAGTGAATCACTTAAATTAGGCTTGTAATGTTAAAAAAGAAAAAAAAAATCACCTTTTTGAGGGTGATCACCCTTTCCATTTGCTGAACCAATGCCAATAGCTAGATAGTCTGCTGCCTCCCTGGGGCCCGTGTCAGGGAAATTACTAAGAAACTCCCTAATCTGGTATGGCCCTCTGATTACTATCCACTATTGATTGTACAGGCTGGCAGTGACGAGATTCCACAGAGAAGTTCCAAATCAATCAAAAGGGACTTCAGGCCACTGGGGAAATTGGTTGAAGAATCAGGAGTGCTGGTAGTGTTCTCCTTGATCCCAGTAGTGGCAGGGAGGGACAGTGAAAGGAACAGGAAACATGTGGCTCAAAGGCTGGTGTCATCAGAGGAGCTTGGGGTTTTTTGATCATGGGGAGGTTTACACAGCACCAGGCCTGTTGACGACAGAGGGTGCTCAGCTTTCTCAAAGGGGGAATAGGATCCTTGCTCAAGAGCTGGTAAGGGTCATTGAGAGGGCTTTCAACTAGGCTTGAAACGGGGAGGGGATATAAGCAGGCTCAATAGAGAGGAGCCTGGGGATGACACCCGAATGATGGAGGTGAAACCAATAGCCCAGTTCAAGTGCATCTACACTAATGCACGCAGCATGGGCAACAAACAGGAGGAGCTGGAAGCCATTGTGGAGCAGGATATCTGTGATGTAGTCACCATCACAGAAACGCGGTGGGATGCCTCTCGTGACTGGAATGCTGCAATGGATGGCTATAAGCTCTTCAGAAGGGACAGGCAAGGAAGGAGAGG
>NW_009259786.1:501134-542539 GCF_000687185.1 Egretta garzetta | reverse complement strand
GAGAGGGTGTGGTCGGAGGTTGTCTTGGCCTTAGCGACCATGAAATGGTAGAGTTTTCGATTCTTGGTGAGGTAAGGAGGTAGGTCAGCAAAACCACCACCATGGACTTCCGGCGAGTAGACTTCAGCTTGTCTTCAGAACAGTGGTTGGGAGAGTCCCTTGGGAGAGAGTCCTGAAGGGCAAAAGGGTCCAGGAAGGTTGGGCATTCTTCAAAAAGCTCCATTGATATCAACTCTTCATTTTCATGCAACAGCAAATCTCAGATATCTCAATTGGGTTTGATACATGGGTTTTCAGAGCATTATCAGTATTTCTGAGGTAAAAATATTTTGTATAATCTCTGTTAGTGTCTGTCATGAAGTTTTGCTCTGATCGCCCCACCATTTTTCCTTCTATTTTTCTGAAAAGTCCTCATAGAAAATGCCGTTTCACTTGATACCTGAACTTTTTTTGTGGTCAAAAGAATGCTGATAGAGAATGAATAGGAGAGAAATCCATCATTTATTGTGTGTGGGGAAGAATATTGCCACCAAGGGTGAGGAAAAGGCTGAGGAACTTAACGCCTTCTTTGCCTCAGTCTTTAATAGTCAGACCAGTTATCCCCAGGGTATTCAGCCCCCTGAGCTGGAAAGTAGGGGCAGAGGGCAAAATAAACCTACAATAATCCACGATGATGCAGTTAATGACCTGCGATGCCACCTGGACATCCACAGGTCTATGGGGCCAGATGGGATCCACCCAAGAGTGCTGAGGGAGCTGACAGAGGAGTTTGCGAGCTCCATCATTTATCAGCAGTCCTGGTTAACAGGGCAGGTCCCAGATGACTGGAGGCTTGCCAATGTGACACCCATCTACAGGAAGGGCCGGAAGGAGGATCCGGGGAACTACAGACCTGTCAGCCTGACCTAAGTACATTATGGAGCAGTTCATCTTGAGTGTGCTCACCAGGCATATGGAGGACAATCAGGGGATCAGGCCCAGCCAGCATGGGTTCATGAAAGGCAGGTCCTGCCTGACTAACCTGCTCTCCTTCTGTGACCAGGTGACCCACTGGCAGATGAGGGAAAGGCTGTGGATGTTGTCTACCTGGACTTCAGCAAAGCCTTTGACACAGTCTCCCACAGCATTCTCCCAGAGAAGCTGGAGGTTCATGGCCTAGAGAGATGTACTCTTCGCTCTGAGCCCAGAGAGTTGTGGTCAATGGAGTTAAATCCAGTGTCAGCTGGCAACAGGCAGTATCCTCCAGGGGTCAGTTCTGGGGCCAGTCTTGTTTAACATCTTTATTGATTATATGGATTAGGGGACTGAGTGTATTCTCAGTAAGACTGCAGATGACACCAAACTGGGTGGGAGTGTTGATCTGCTCGAGGGGAGGAGGCCAACTGTACGAAATTCAACCAGGCCAAGTGCCGGGTCCTGCACTTGGGTCATAACAATCCCATGCAACGTTCCAAGCTTGGGGAAGAGTGGCTGGAAAGCTGCCTGGCGGAAAAGGACCTGTGGGTACTGATTGACAGCTGGCTGCATATGAGCCAGCAGTGTGCCCAGGTGGCAAAGGAAGACAATGGCATCCTGGCTTTTAACAGGAATAATGTGGCCAGCAGGAGCACAGAAGTGATCACGCCCCTGTACTCAGCATGGATGAGGCCACACCTCAAACCCTGTGTTTAGTTTTGGGCCTGTCACTACAAGAAAGACATTGCATTGCTAGACCATGTCCAGAGGAGAGCCACAAAGGTGGCGAGGGATTTGGATCACAAGTCTTACAAGGAGCGGCTGAGGCAACTGGGGTTTTTTAGCCTGGAGAAGAGGAGGCTGAGGGAAGACCTTATTGCCCTCTACAACTACCTGAAAGGAGGTTGTAGCGAGGTGGGGGTTGGCCTCTTCTCCCTGATAACAGGTGAGAGGACGAAGGGAAATGGTCTGAAATTGCACCAGGGCAGATTGAGGTTAGACATTAGGAAAAATTTTTTTACAGAAAGGGTTATCAGGCACTGGAATGGGCTGACCAGGGAAGTGGTGAAGTTCCCATCCCTGGAGGTATTTAAAAGATAGGTAGACGAAGTGCTTAGGGACATGGTTTACTGATGGGTTGGCAGGGTTAGGTTATCAGTTGGACTTAATGATCTTAAAGGTCTTTTCCAACCTAAACAATTCTATGATTCTATGATTACTATTAGATACTTAACCTAAGTGCTAAAGCATTTTTCTATTTTGGTCTGTCACCAGGCTATGTTGCATTAAAACTTCTGGGGTTGTGCCTGACCAACTGTTGCAGCTTGCTTTTACCCCTAAAGTCTTGTAGCTGACCTATAACATTGTTCAAACAGAAAAACTGGAGACACAACATTTGATGAGGTGTTCCTTTTCCTGTCAAAATCAGTGAAAAGAAAGCCTCTGCCCCCTTTACGAGTTCACTTTGTTCCTGTTTAAGGATAATTTGGTACTCTTCAATTTGTCTTGATTTTTAAGCTCCCCTGTGAATATTTAGAAAGCTGGGAGGGGGTTCAAAAATTCTCCTTTTACGGAGGAACAATATAAATGCACTCTACCTTGGTGATTTTTAAAAGAAGGCAATGGGCAGGACATGGTGGGCAGTGATGGCCATCATGTCATTCTTTGGTGTGAAAGCCCACACAGTGTGGCTTCTCTCTGTATGGTGTAAGCAACTAGTGTCTGCAACTCCAGTTGCCTTGAGAACAGCAAAATGCAAGACTAACTTGACAGCTTTGGAGCACCACCATTTTTACAGTTTAATTTTCTTGATGGAAGTTGTTTCCTAAATGTGTTCTGGGCTGCAGTTAATCCTTCTCGAATAATCCTGTGTGATGGCAGTTAGAGGCAATATTCCTACATGCAGAGGAAGAAAATTAGAATTAATCAAATAATTTTGGATAATTTGGATAATTTTTTTTGCCTATTCACATTCAGTGCAACAAACACACATACATGCTTCCCTGTGTAATCATACATTTTTTGTTTTCTTTGCTATGCATCTGTGGTTAACATCTTAAATTTTGACGACAGCTCTGCCAATGTGTCAGTCTATACAGCAACTGTTGCATTTTGCAACAAAAGGCACATGAAGAAAAAAACTGTTGGAGGCAATTCAAATGAGTGAGGTGTCCATAGAGAAAAGAGCAATTAAAAATATTTTTAGTTAGCAGAAAAAGAATTAACATTGCAAAAGATCAAAAATCGTGGTGGTGGAGGAAAGAATCTGCAGAAGTGATGAAAGCAAGTGGAAATGAGAATGTAGGGTTCATTTATGAAAAGTCACTGTTGCTGTGACTAAAGGGCAAGAGTTACAAAAATTACAGAGATGACAAAGCAGAAGTTTCTGACCCTCAGAGTGGCTATCAATGTGTAGAGTTACCTAACTAAATGTCAGTTATACATCCTTTCTAGTTTTGACTTTTATTTCTCATGTATAAATCCCTTAAAAAAAAAAATCCTGTACTGACATGCAAAATAACTGGAGGGAGGTTTTTTATTTGCTTTTACTAAAGTGACTAAGAAAATACAAAGTGAGATTGTACTGCTGCAGGGGTTTTGTATTAAATGGCCTTTGTTTCCTTTGTACAGTGCAGCACATCTTCTTAGGTCTAAATAAAAATAATAAAAGAACACACTGTATAATTTATTTCTTGTAGGATTGAATGACTGGCAATCCATATGTAAATTGCTTTGTTTCTATTGATCAAAAGTGCCAGAGAAACAATAAAAATAATACACTGTTAACTATGTTGTAGATTGCAGACACAGCACTGTCAAAGATCAGCTCGGGACTATTAGGAGGAAGAAAGATGCCTTTTAACTTTGTTAGCCTGCTATTAAACTTTTGCACTTTCAGAAGTCTGGCCTCTTTAAAATTTCCAGTCTTTCCTAAGAAAATCTAAGTGCCTTCAATAGTGAGCAGAGGATTTTTGGCAATAAAACATGTTTGAGGTCAATTAAATGATTTCTCATTTGTTCTTCATAATGTCTTTAAATGGCTTTAGTTGGTAGTACTGAGGAGATACTTAATAATAAAAAAGAGACCATTTTTCATGTTTATGTAATTCACTTTGAGCAGTAGCTCATTGAATCATGGAGGAAGACAACTTTTGTGTCTACTACAAGAGAAAGAATTTAGTTGGGTTTTTTTTTTCTTTACCCCCCCTTTTTTTAAAACTCTGCTAGAAAGCACTGGAAGAAAAGCCAAATTGAAAATACCCAAGAATTCAAGACTTGCGTTTTGAAAGAACCAGTGTCTTTTCCAAACAAACTTACTGTATATGTTACACATGGCAGCTTGGAAGCCAGTTAGAAGGGAAAGTACTTTCCAAGTACAAGATAAAAGAAAGTTACGGTGTGTGAAATTCTGGGCTGTGAATCTGTTGCTGTTGAGAAAGCACCCACAAAGAGTAGCTCAAAATGAAAATTATTTGTCTATTCCTTATTCTGAATGTGAATAAAGGAACCTAGAAATATGCTGAAGCACAGTTGAACACAGTGCAAATTTTCATGATTCTTTAAGCCTTCTTGCTCTTCAGGTTGCAGCCTTGTCTACATTTGCAAAACCAAATGTAAGTAAGAAGAAAAATTTTGGGTGCTACAGTCTCTGAGTTTTCAAAACTGGTTCCTGCAAATGTGTTTAGTAAACATAACTTTTTCTTAAACTACGTTGAAAAAATTCCATGTTTATAGATTCTTAAACAAGTTTTACTTGTTCATGGTAATCTTGACTCAGATTTTATCATATCATAAAATTGTCAGTTGTGGCATTGGTATACCATTTTTCTTGTAATCTGGGGGAAGCCATTGGAAATTTCTGTGTTATTTCTTAAAAAATGGAGGAACACCATTACTGCAATAGTAGGATGTAATTAAAACAGTAGGCAGCAAGTGGTACATGTTCAAAATGCTCTTCAGTGTTGATTCTGCAAATGATTCCTTTGTTGTCTTGTGGTTATTTCTTTCCTTTTTTTTCCTAATTCATCCAAACATGACTTGATGACATTGATTTCTCAATAGATCCTTTTGCTCTGGTCTAATGCATCTCCCAGGATCAAGAGAGTCCTGAACAGCAATCCAGAGTCACTACAAACAATGATATTTTTTAAATATAGAACCAGATTTTGAAGTAGCTTTTCTTTCTTTCAAGATGGACTGCAGACTATGAAAATTATACTATATCATACCATTGGGTCATTAGAAGAACAGGAAAATGATCCTTGTGAGAATATGGGTTAAAACGCCTTAATAGCTAAGGCCTGCATGCAAATGTTTGCCCTGCACTCAAGGCAGAGGAAGCTTTTCAGCTTGTCATGTAGTATTATCTCTTGCACTTTTGAGCCACTAAAATCATCCACAGGCAAATACATGGACGGACACTATAGTTTATTTTAAGTTTCTCAGGAAAAGAGGTAGATAAATAAATAAGAAAGTCAGCAGAAACCTATAAAACCTGCAGCTTCTGTTGTCCCCCTTTCTTCCTCAATCACTGAGTAGCATATATCTAAAATAATGATTTGTTCAAGTAAGTTAGAGCATAATTTCATCAAAGTGCTCCTTGGAAATATGTGATTTAGTGTGCATATATCTCATTTGGGGCATCTAACTAACAAATCAAAGGCAAAGCATAAATAACTAGCCCAACCACTTCAGACAATGCCTTAGGAAAATGCTGTTTCTAGATGAAATTTTCAGGGGAGCTGTTTCAAGGCTGACAACTCTGAAGTCCTTCATTTTAAGACAGGTATCTAGTTCACAGAGAACATGCAGTCAAGGTCTGTTAAGTACTATCTGAAGCACTGAGTATCAAGGCTGTGCCGATGTTTCCAGAATGCATCTCTCCTCCCGCTGCTGTCTCTTTACATAAAGCTGTAACTGGAGTAAGGCAGCATACACTTTCTGTGGAAAAGGCATTAAATGTTTTTTTTTTCCCCACCAGAAAAGCATTTGCAGTACTTCTGGCTTTTGTCTCCTTGGCATGTTTATAACTTTTAGAAAGCAACTTGCATGTATAGACTTAGACAGGACATGTAAGAAAATCAAGTAAAAGCAGCACAACTATTAACAAGGGAAAAAAATATAAACAGACATGTGCAGAAGGTCAAATGTAAATAGCACGCATTTTGGAGAGAGGTTTTGTTACCACTGAGGGGGCTATAATATGCTTAGAAAAAAACTGCAGGATATTCTAGGACAGCTATATATTGGGGCTGTATATGCCAACCCATGTCTTATGTTTAGATTAATACAGCCTATCATGTATTTTCATATTTGTTTGCTACTATTATTTGATAAGAAATTCACAAACACTCTAGCTTGAACAAATTTGTGAGATGCATGCAGATTGCCTCCCTTACATGTGTCCCATTGCACTGGGGACTAATTTACAACTGTTCTAACTACATTTCACAATTAAACAATGGCACTGTAGAAGCAACATTCTCTAGAAAAGGTAGCTTTTAGTAGAAAATAGTTTCATTGTGGTTTTAATATTCTGTATTTGAGGGCCTGGCAAAGTTAACTAAAAATGCTTCAGTATTGTCAAATTGACTCTTGGGACAGAGTATCTTTTCTAATAAAACAATTATATTTATAAGTTGAGGAAACCTATTGAGGGTAATTTAGATTATAGAATGCTTTAGATGGTAATGTGGTTGTTTCTAACTAGGTATGCCTTAAAAGAGAGCATAAGTTTTTGAGTTACTGAATATTTAAGTAACCAACTGTTAAGTAAAAAAGGTCAATTTAAAAGATTAAGAGAAAAATTGTGTAAATATGGGGGTACATTTTGGTTGCCTAATTCAAATCGTTCCATGGATTTCAGTCACTGTTTCAGCACAACAAAACACCCCTCTCCTACCCCCAGATTTGGCAAATAGGGGACAGATGAAAGATTGCCTAGCAGGCAAAGAGCTCAAAATCCCAGTCCGAACAACTGTGAAACTCCAACAGAAAGTTTTGTAGTGCAGGGGAAGTATTTTTCCTGTATTGTGTACAAGGAGAGGAGGAGAAGCAGGTGTTATATGGGCCAGCTCCTCAACTGATGTAAATCAGCCTAGCTAAGCTGATGTTCTTCGGGCTACACAAGCTTATACTAGCTGTAGAGTTTTTGTTATGTATATATATGAAATATTTAGGCTTGTTACACATGATTGCTTCTTTTCTGGTCTCACATGTAAATTTACCTTCTTGCTGTGCTCCCTGCTCTAGTTTTTCCACCAGGCAATTCTTTGTGGGTTTTGCTGCTGTGTAGTATTAGCTGACTTTTTCAACATATTCAAAATACAAAAAAAAAAAATAGAAAAAATTGTAAAAGTTAAGAGGAGTTCTTACATTTGGATTTCCAAGACAATTAAGTGATATTGGACTGTAAATGCCCCAGATTTGGCTACAGTATCAGTTGCTCTTGGAAACACATTAAAAAAACCTATAACTAAATGGCTGAATTAAGTGGGTTGTAAAATTGTGCAAAACATCAGCAGATGGTTACTATGTGCATGACACTTCCACAGGCTTGCCTTGAAGTGTGTGAACTCTGCATGTGGAAAATCCAGGGTCTGCCTTGTCCAATTTTCCTCTGTGAGGCACCATGTCAGGAGGCTGCAGCTGATTGTTCGAGCAGTAGTGATTACACAGATTTAGCTCCTGGAGTAGGATACATTTAGGAATGGTTATGGCTAATTCTGGATTGTTCACTGATTTTATGAGAACCCACAGTTGGCCCTTGGAGAAACAAGGAAATACTACATTTGCAAGCTATGTGCCACACAGTTTTCCAGGTAAATCTCAGGACAGCATACCTGGCCAGGCTGCCCAGCCTGCCCCCATCACCCTGTATCTGGGTATCCCTGCTGGGGTGGAGCAGCCAGCCCTCTGTGCTCCGTAACAAGCATCAAGGTAGACCTCTTTCTTTGACATGAAACCTAAAATCAAAGGCAAAAAGTGAACTGTGTAGGGACAGTTTGGCTAAAATAAGAAAATCACTGATACTATTTTCCCAGAATTCATTTTGCCACTGAAATACTCTGTGTGTGGGAAGACTATCATGGGAAGAAAGGGGAAGGCAGGGTCCAGGTAAGAGCAAACCGGTGATGACTGAATATCAGTGGGTATCTACTGTAATATCCAGGAACAAAGAATGTGAAATGGTGGCTTAAGGGAAGTAGAAATTCTTTAAGTACAAAGGAAAAGACTGTAAATAATTGAAATAAAACTTTCTCAGATGTCTGTAAATGTTTTCAGCTGATTGTGGTTGAAGATAAAACTAAGAAGTTAAAATGATTTGGAAGAAACAATGAAAATTAAAAGGCCACAGCTGTAGATGAAATATTGAGCAGACAAAGATCAAGCACGCACTGCAACACAATGTGGATGAGAGAGGAAGCAGAGTAATCACAGATGAAATGGTAGCAATTAAGACAACAAATGAAACAGGGAATCGGAAAAGAAGCTGTTCAAAGATGTAGTGTTTGTCAACCCTTATCACAGACATATGTACAAGAAGAGCCTGTGGTGTCCTATGGACAGATGTGCAGTACTGGGCGAGAATTTCTCCAAATCTGGTAATCTCTAAAACCGACAGAAACATTTGAACTCTGATGGCATTTCCAGAGTGAAAACACACCACATTTTCCCAGTAGGACTGGTGAAAACTAGAATCCAAGAATAAAGCTGAAGAAAGGTTTAGATGTTATTTACAATGAAAGATCAGAAACTGAGACTGTAGGCTTTTGAAGCTAACAGACTAAATAATTGCCTGATAATGTTAAAAAAAAAAGAGGAACGTTTCTTTGGACTGCACACACAAGGACTGGGATGTCAAAAATAGAGACATTTTTGTTGAAAAACAAATAGCAGTATTAGAAGAAATGAGGACATGAGCTTTGATAAAATATCAGTCACAGTACAGATACACAGAGGGTTTGTAATTGTCTCAGAGTGGAGTGGAGTTAAAAGGTTTTTGGTGCCGTCAGAAGTTTTATCCAAAAGCCCTCACCTGGTTCAGTCCTTTTGAACTACAATTTCTCCTTTCCTAAATTAACTTGGGTGTTTACTTGGATTCTAGCTATTTAGCACTCTAACAAGGTTTAATTAAATTAAATACTTCAGTGTGTGTAGTTTTGAACTTTATTTTTATTGCTGTTATCTTGTTTGGAACTCTCAGTATAGTTTTGGCATTCTGGAAATAATAGATGAGCTCTCCTATACTTAATTCAACACTGCATGAAATCCTATTGACTGTAACAAAGACTGTGCCATGCAACTCTGTACTGATCTCCTGTAAGATTTTAAAATTTCAGGGCTTACCTTGTGCTAGAAACCAAATCAAGCAATGGTTATTGATATGGTGCCAATGAGTCAGGTCAATAGCTAGGTCTGAGTAGTGGGAACAAGTCCTGACTTATGTTGTTCTCCCCCTGTTTTGCAAATCCTGACCAATGTGACTATCATAACCCAGTTGAAAGTCTGGTCCACTATCAGTGAGTTTAGGAGTTGTTTGATATTGGAGCTGCGAGAGCTTGGCCATGCTTCCTTTTCTACACCTACTTTAGGGGAAAAAAAAAAAAAAAAAGTCTGTGGGACTGGTTTTACATCATCATAGGAGAAGCATTACCCCAAGCATAAATTCATGAAGATCAGAGGATCAGAGGTGCTTTTTGCTGCGTGAACAATGTGGGTGGCTCTGATTATTGACACATTAGAGTGACATTGCCTGAGTGTGAAGTGCAAGGATAAGAAAGGAAATTCTGCACATTTAAATAACTATTACACAGAAATAGCCATCAGGAAGGAAAGTAGCAGCTTCAACATGCTTTTTACTTCATTTTATTCTCGTTTCAATTAAGGAGGAAAACTACAGCTGGAGAAATCTGATACAGTTGTCCAGGATATCCATTAAGAAAAAGTCCTGCTGTGATAGAGCATAGTTTTGAGAGAGGATAATCTTAATTAACCAATTTGTTTTATAGAAAAGTAAAATAATGTTAGAGACTGGGACCTTCCTTTGTACAGAGCTTGACCTATGTTTTTTTGTAAGCTTCCCTCATTTTTTTCCAGCTGCCTCCTAGGAACAACAATTTCTTATAAGATGCCTGTGGTGCTCTCTTTTTTGTCTGTGAAATTCTGCAGAAAGCAAAGTGTCAGTACTTTGAGGACAATGGAAGAAATGGAGACACATCTGGGATAACTGAAAGACAAAAAAATAGAAGGTATGATAACCCGCAAAGGAGCTACAAACAACTGACTGAAAATTGAAATAAAGGAACACACTTCGAAGTTACAAGAAGATTTTTAGTGGCTGTAGTGAAAATTCATAAAAATAATTTCTCATTTGTATTATAGAGTAGTGGGTGTACAAAAACTGTCTCTCAAAAATAGAGTATGAATTGTTCCATTTTTTTAAACCTTTTTATCTTTCTATGATGAAAAGGAAAAATAAAAACACTACCCAGAGAAAGAAAGATGAGGAGAAAATACTACAAGAATATCTGACCTGTCTCACTCATTACTGATTAATGAACCAGTAAAAGGATTCCCTTGTATTTTCACTTGAAAGCAGATATTGTGCTAACTGGGAACAAAAAAATGAGAAGATTAAAGGAACAAACATTACAGTGCAAGATGGTAAAAGTATAATTAACTGGAAGTTTGGAACTTATTTTTGGTCATGGTTCCTGTGTTTTAACATACTTTCCTGAAAAAGTGAGAAGTCATAGCCAGGCTTGATCTTGCAAAGCTACATGCTTTTACTTTATGGAATGAGCCACACCCACTGATGAAGAGTGAATTCAATATCTTGTATGCAATGTGTCTTAGCTAAAATGTTGGTAACTCGCAACTTCTTCAGTGCATTTGAGTATGACGTATCTAGGCTAAATCTGGCACTAGTATGAAGAGACCTTCTGCAATCAAAACCATCTAGACTGCCAGAAGGACTAAGATGCTGGATAGGCCTAGAGTTTGAATTAATTTGAATACTTTGATCTTCTTATTGTAATTTTTGTTATGAAAATGTATGATAAATAACTTTATGCACATACATATTAATTTATGTGTTTAATAATAACTTTGAAATGGGATTATTTGCTGGTAGTGGGGCAATTCTGTAGATAAGGAACAGAGCAAACTGCCAGTGAAAGAAGCATGGCAAATTAATTATGAGATTCAAGGACAGTATAAAATCATGTTATTATTATTATCATCATCAGTAAATCCATAACAAAACTATAGCTTCTACAAAAGTTTCTTAAGTATAGTATAGAAAGAGCTGTAAAAGATTGAAGAACTTTTAAGAAAGGACTTCAATTGCTACTTTTTTTCTATATATATTTCTTGTGTTTCAAGTAATACTTTCCACTGCAGGTGTTCTTTCAACTTTGTTAAGCATTCCCTTAAATAGAAATATGGCTGTCGATTGCATTAGTTCTCTTTAACAGGAAGCCAAATATTAAATGATGTGCCAAGACTTTAAAATAAAACAATGTTAAGAAGACCTTTTCTCTTATATATCTACACCTATTTTATCCTCTGCTTTATGTAAAGGCTTTTGAAGAACCTGAGTGACAAGGATCACCTTATCTTCTCAGAGCTGGAAATAAAACAGATAGAGAGGGTGTTTTCTGGATGCCACCCCAATTCCAAAGACCACAGTTATGTGAAAACACCTGTCAGAAATAAAAGGGAAAGTTGGAGGAAACAGTCGACCCTCCATTGCTACAGAAAACTCTGGTTAAAGGTGCTGCTGCTCCATCCTCTCTTCCATTTTCTTGGTTTATTGGGGAAAGAATTTGGTTCAGTCCTGTCTTCCCACTGGTTACAGCCATTTAAACACTGAAGTTATGTAGCTTTGTACTGTCTTCACACATGACTCTGCAAGAAACTGTGGACACCACTCCTGGAGGCAGTGGATTTTGAAACCTAAAGAAGAAAATTTATTTTCTTAGGCTGTATGTTCCAGAATTGAAGGCAAATGCATTGCCAAAAGCATGTTTGGAAAGCAGAAATAAGGAAATATGGAAAGTGGAGTAACCAGCAAGAAGAAACATCACAAACACTGAGTAAGAAATGTGGGAAAGCCCTTGGTCTTACCAAGTAAAAAAGAATAACATTATTTGGGTGATAAAAACTTTTGTCAAATTGATGAAGTACATGTATGAAAGGCTTAGCAGACACCGAGGTCTGTGGTTTATAAACTAAACGCAGCATACAAGACTAGTGCATGGTCACAGCAAGAACTGCATCTTCTATATACTTTTGAGCTCATCAGAAGATCCTCTGTTGTTTTGTACAGCAACAATATCAGTCACCAGCTGTGGTCAGATTGCCTTTGTGAGAAAAGAATTTTTCAGCTGCATCTACCTGCTTGATTCTGTATTTGAGAAAAAAGTAGTGTTTACCATTATACATGAAAGATCACTGGTCTCTGAGTTAGCAAAAAAGAGGGGAATTATGGGAGTAGATGGTCTACTTGTGTTGATACCCAAAGAGAAGTGCAGCTTTACTGGCAGTTTTGGAATGATAATTAACTAGTCGAGGACAGTTGTTCTTAATTGGTAAAAATATTGATTTTATACAACATTAAATGTATCAGGCATTTTTCTCTCTTTTTAAAACAGAAATCGAAAATGCTGTTTTCTGAATCTGATAAAGGATTGCATCTGACATTTTTAAAAAAGCTTGTAGCAGGACATAATCAATGTTCCCACAGCCTGACTGGACAGAAAGGCGTGACTGCAGTGCCGATTTATATTCAAATGAAAGACTGCTGTTGCCCAATGTTTACTTAATTTGTTCTCAATGCCACCCTCATCCAAACAAAACTGCACATTATATAAAACACCATAGCTGAGCCTATAATTTTTGCCTTGTTAGCTATGTTCATGATTATTGTATGTAATTTAAGAAAAAAAAAGGCAACAGGGCTTATAATAGCCTATGAACACTAAATGAATTTTGGCATAATGCAGTGTAAATGCCAAAATGAGATAGCAAAGCCCTCAGCTAAGACACCTCACTGTGTTATTGAGAGTTTCAAGGCCTCTGGTGTCAGCGGAATGATCAGAGTATTGAAAACAGAACCTGTGTTCTGTGGGTTTGTTTTGGTTTGGTTTTTTTCTGGTTTGGTTTTTTTTTTTTTTTTTACAGTCTTTATTTCTAGAACATGACATGGTTTTATCTATGAGAATATATTTTATAATTGAACATCTAAAGGGCAGGGACTTAAGTCAAAATTGACATGCCCTTAAAATTTCCAAAGAGTAAATAGAAGGAACAGATTTAAAGAATGGGTGAAGAGAAAGCATACTTTTAAATAAACTTATTCTAAAAGGGTCCTTCCATCTGTTCCCTCAAAAAAAGCATAGATCAAGCTTCATTTTAAGACCATTGTGATATCCGAAAACATATTTAGACAATTTAAAATTGTATTTGGTGAATAGAAAGCATTAGCTGCTTCTGATTCAGAGGCCCTCCTCTATACTATATGGGCCTTTTAAAAGGTTTTGTTTTGACTCAAGAATACTTGGTATTATAATCTAGGTGACGATTCATTTTTCTCCTTAAATTCTTTTCTTTCATGTTTGCTAATTTACCTGCCAACCTATTAAGGACTCATTGAAGACTTATGTAGTGGTAAATACTATTTAAGAAAAACAGCTAAATAATTGTCTTAACAGATGCCTAAGGGAGCTAGCCATTACAAAAGCTGAAGTAAAGAACTGTGTCTGTATCTTGTCTTTCATTTCAACATAAAATTCTAATTTTTTTGAGTTTTGGATATTTTTTCCCAGGTAATGAAAGCAATATGCTTAAGATTTTCAAATTTCAGTGAGGTGGGATTCTATGTGACAATACAGGTGGAAACAAACTTCTCTATCCGTCATTGTTAATTTTATTTGGTGACGGTCTCAGGGTAAAGTTTATTACAGAACTGGGACCTACCAAATAATCATTGCAGTGCCTTGATATACAAACCCAGAAATTTTGTATTACTGTCTTGCATCTGGTCTCCAGTTATTGCAATGTCCTGGAATGGACATGTCAAAATAACAGCTTTTAGAACTATCACATTAAATTCTGAAATCCGTAAGCATCTATTTACTCTCTGGAGGTGACTGCAGTACTTAGGCATGCACTTTTTCTTTGAGAGCTTTGGATTAAATTCTTGATAAGCCTGCTCTCTAAAGTTTGTCTAAATCCCAGTGTCTGTGAAAATTGATAGAAAATCAATTAGTAAAAAAATAATCCACTCTGTTAAAATATTTTACAGCAGCATTTACATCTTTGCTAAAGAGTGGTCAAATTGCACCGTGTCAATGAGTTACCTGTAGGCTGTTGTAAATGTAAGTCAAGGGACTTTTCTGTCTTTTTTCCCATTTCTATCACAGGCAGCTTATTTGAAAAGTGTCTTTAGAGAAAAGGCTTTTCAGTAGTATACCTCAATAATTTCACCCTTCTTTATTGATGATAATGAGTTGTGTTGTGGAATAGGTCTCATTATTTTCAATAACAATTTTTTTCTGAATTACAGTAGTTTTTGTATATCCCTTTGCCATCAAGCAAATTTAGATCTACAAAAGTTGTTCTGTATATTTCTCCTGCAGTTTAAGATTTCTTAAACTTATGAGCAAATTACTTATGTGCAAAAAAATCCTGAAATTTCCCATTGGGCAAATATCAATTGTCAGTTCCCAGTGTGGATACTTTGTGGGGAAAAAAGCATGTAAGATTTATTTTTTAAAAGATTGATTGGAAAAAATGGATACATAATTAAATCTTGTTGGCCTTACTGCAATAACAGGGGAAAAAAAAAACAAACCAAAATCTTTTCTTGTCTTGTTTAAAGGGAGTTGTTAATAGAATGAAAAAGCTATCACTCTCAGAGCAACATAATCTTTACGAGTAGTAACATTGAGCAAGCAGTTCTGAGACACATTATAAGACCTCCCTTATTGATAAAGCATAGTAAATCTGAAAGGCATTTGGTAATATAAAGCAACAAGGAACAGGAAAATAGGAGCATAAATTTGTAGACTGTAAAACTGAAAGAGCGTTTTGAATTGACTATTACTACAAAATGCTGTACATGCATAAGTCATCTAAAACATAACTGTGAACATGTAAGAAGGAAAATCTGCGTGATAAGTTATGGGAGTTTGTACAATAATTTGGGTTTGTTCAGAGATGAGTGTGGGCCAGATGAGCCACAAAGAAGAATAAATCATGAATATTTCTTGATGGTATAGGCCAAGTGATATATAAAAACTGAATTTATGCACAGCAGATTTATTATATGTGAAATTGGAGGGCTGTTGCTCTTCAAAGAAAAAAATACTAACTTAAAAACACAAGGAAAACCTGTAATCTGAGATTCATCCAAAGAAAATTCGAATCTAAGTTTTCATAGCATACCTATTTTAAATTGCAGCCATGAAGCCTTGCAAAACCAACACCTCTGTGTTTGTACTTTTGAACATTTAGAAACGCTATTCTTTTAGGGAAAAGTGTTTTCCCATTTCTTTTTCCATTTGCTATGTAACTTTATCCCAAAGTCTAGCTTTGAAATCTGACAAAGGTGTTTTGCTTATTTTCTTTCAGGGCAGGAGTCTGTCCTGTCCATATTTCCCACCTCATCCCACTTGCCTGAGGGAGCCTTTGAATTCAGAGGACAAATGAGTTTGAACAAAAGCCTTACAGTTGAAATCTTAGGCCACCCTAGAGTTAAGAGGAGTTCAAAACTCCTCTTAATTAATTTAAAATCTCTTTGTTTCTTTGTTCTGTGGTAGGAACGAACAGACAACAGGACCGTGCTCAGTCAAATACCACAGAAACAACCAGCAATGATCCTTTTCAATCTTGCTGGACCCATAATGTAGACACTCGGGTTGCACTTTTCTTTTTACTTTCCTGCTCTTTGCCTAAAAACCTTGTTCCAAATTATTTTGCCATATCCAAAATGTGGTCAGAATGGATGAATGTTTTCTGGCAAATACTTTGACCACACCCAGCTGTCTCAGAAAAGTGATGGATAAGATAGCCATAGGCTAAGACAGCTGACTAGAAGATGGGGTTGCCATGGAGTCCATGGCTCCATTCACTTTTTTATTTCTTCTTAATTCTTTCCTTCATTCTGCACCTTGATATCACTCCTTATGTTCTCTATTCCATGTCTTATATCAAGAGGTTTTTATTTTCCAAAGGATAGCTAAGTGACCACTTCTCTTGAAAATTTAAAATTTACAGAATCTGTATATTCTTTAAGACCAGAATGAATGTTACTGTTCTCTCACTAGACTGTCTGCTTAACAGGGCACTGCTGAAATGGGGCCAGGAAGGCCAAGGCGTGGCTGGAGCTAAACTTGGCTAGGGATGCAAAGAATTATAAGAAGGGATTCTACAGGTATATCAGCCAGAAAAGGATGGTTAAAGAAAGCATACCTCCGCTGATGAGCAAGACTGGCAAGCTGATAACAGCAGATGAGGAGAAGGCTGAGGTACTCAACACCTTTTTTGCCTCAGTCTTCACTGGCAGCCTCTGTCCTCATCCCTCCTGAGTCAATGGACCATATGAGGGGGACCGGGAGGGCAAAACCCCTCCTGCTGTAGGAGAAGATCAGGTTCGTGACCACCTGAGGAACCTGAACGCACATAAGTTCATGGGACCTGATGAGATGCATCCCAGAGTCCTGAGGGAATTGGCCAATGTAGTCGCCAAGCCCCACTCCATGATATTTGAAAAGTCATGGCAGTCAGGTGAAGTCCCTGGTGATTGGAAAAAGGGAAACAAACCTTTTCAAAAAGGGTAGAAAGGAAGACCCTGGGAACTACCGACCTGTCAGCCTCACCTCTGTGCCTGGGAAGATCATGGAACAGATCCTCCTAGAAGCTATGCTAAAGCACATGGAGGCCAGGGAGATAATTCGAGATAGCCAGCATGGCTTCACCAAGGGCAAGTCCTGCCTGACAAACCTGGTGACTTTCTATGATGGAGTGACAGCATCAGTGGACAAGGGACAACCAACAGACGTCATCTATCTGGACTTCTGCAAGGCCTTTGACACGGTCCCCCACAACATCCTTCTCTCTAAATTGGAAAGCTATGGATTTGATGGGTGGACTGTTCGGTGGATAAGGAACTGGCTGGATGGTCGTGTCCAGAGGGTAGTGGTCAACGGCACAATGTCCGGATGGAGACCGGTGACAAGTGGTGTCCCTCAGGGGTCCGTACTAGGACCGGTGCTGTTCAACATCTTCATCAATGACTTGGACAGTGAGATAGAGTGCACCCTCAGCAAGTTTGCAGATGACACCAAGCTGAGTGGTGCGGTTGACACACCAGAAGGCCGGGATGTCATCCAGAGGGACCTGGACAGGCTGGAGAGGTGGGCCTGTGTGAACCTCATGAGGTTCAACAAGGCCAAGTGCAAGGTCCTGCACCTGGGATGGGGTAACCCCCAGTATCAATACAGCCTGGGGGGAGAAAGGATTGAGAGCAGCCCTGCCGAGAGGGACTTGGGGGTGCTGGTGGATAAAAAGCTGGACATGAGCCGGCAATGTGCCCTGGCAGCCCAGAAGGCCAACCGTACTCTGGGCTGCATCAGGAGGAGCGTGGCCAGCAGGTCGAGGGAGGTAATTCTGCCCCTCTACTCAGCTCTGGTGAGACCTCACCTAGAGTACTGCGTCCAGCTCTGGAGCCCTCAGCACAAGAAGGACATGGAAGTGTTGGAGCGGGTCCGGAGGAGGGCCACAAAAATGATCCGAGGGCTGGAGCACCTCTCCTATGAGGACAGTCTGAGGGAGTTGGGCTTGTTCAGCCTGGAGAAGAGAAGGCTGTGGGGAGACCTCATTACGGTCTTTCAATACCTAAAGGGGGCCTATAGAAAAGATGGGGAAAATCTTTTTAGTAGGGCCAGCTGTGTCAGGACAAGGGGCAATGGTTTTAAACTAAACCAGGGTAGGTTTAGACTAGATATAAGGAAGAAATTCTTTACAATGAGGGTGGTGAAGCACTGGAACAGGTTGCCCAGAGAGGTGGTGGAAGCCCCATCCCTAGAAGCATTCAAGGCCAGGTTGGACGGGGCTCTGAGCAACCTGATGTAGTTAGCGGTGTCCCTGCTCCTGCAGGGGGGTTGGACTAGATGACCTCTAGGGGTCCTTTCCAACCCAAAACATTCTATGATTCTATGAAATTGATTCCCTGCGCGGCCTGAGATACCGAACAGCTTTTAGAAAGAGAGTACAATTAGATATAAAGAACTAATGGAATAGAGAATTCACTACACCTGAGAGTAATCCTTAGGTGGTTATTGCCAATTAAAAACAATGCTACTTTTCATTTTTAATTTGTCCACTTTGAGAGGCTGAACTGATTATACATATATCTGTTATATTACAAAATTCTTCATCGATTCATCTTCCACCATTAATATGTGCTTGCTGTGAACTTTTACATGAGTGACATCTCAGGTGTACAAATGCGAGAGGGGAGATCATAAGAGATGCATAAACAGACCCAGCTCCTGTATTCTCTGCTTGGAATGGAGATTTCAGGAACTTCTCTGCCATTTTTGCATTACACCTAGCACACCTCAGTTCTAATTCTGCCTGATATTTGTAATCACTGTTACATTACAGACAATAATTTCAAGAAAATTGAAATAGATTCAAATAAAAGAAAGGTGTGGGTTTTGTTGGTTTTGGGGTTTTTTTTTTAAAAGTAAGCAAATACTTGTTTTCTGTTTATTTTTGGTAATGACAACTCCTAGCTGGTCTGCCAGCTTACCTAAATACTTTTGTGTGCATTCTTTGAACCTTACGTTTCTAATTCAGAGGTTTCTAGGGTGAAAAAAAAAACCAAAAAACCCCCCAAAAGCCTAACCCTGAACTTTAACTTTATGTAAAAGACATTAAAAGAAATCTTTAAAAGCATCTGTAAAAGACTAGATGCTTGTCATATATTATCTCAACTGGGAGTAATAACATAGACAGACTTTTTTCCCCTGAAATTTGAGATGGAAAAAACCCACAATTTTTTCACTTTTTTTGCAATATTTTGTAAGTGAAGCTGTGATCATAAAAGAATGCTCAAAAACTGCATCTGGCAACAATTTGTGTTGCTAAATAAATGGACAAAATTGTAAAAATGTGTTCTTCAGAATAGCAAAAATGAAGGCAGTTTTAGACACTATTACATTGCCACTACCTTCAGAC
The DNA here is from genome assembly GCF_000687185.1 of Egretta garzetta. Lineage (NCBI taxonomy): Eukaryota > Metazoa > Chordata > Aves > Pelecaniformes > Ardeidae > Egretta > Egretta garzetta. Next base: position 523,336 of record NW_009259786.1, on the reverse strand, counting down.
ACATTTATAAGAACACTAAAATATGCATCCATTTAGAATAAAAGTATCCTCTTTGGTCAAATTTTTAAAGAGCTTAGATTACACATGTAGAGGTAATGATGATATAAACCCTAAGAAAGCTGTCCCACTAAATAAAAATGGTCTTCATTGTTGATTAGTATTTAATGTCAGTGTTTTCAATCTTGCCTAGTACCACCTGAACAAAATGAAGTTGAAACAAGTTGATCAGGTCTGTAGTGATGGCAAGTTCCTCAATGGCTAGCGAAAATGCTTTCAGTGGTTATGTTCCATTTTCAAGTAAAAAATGCTTACATTCCAAAAACCCAAAACCAAACATGACGTGTGCCCTTTTTAGGGATTGTTCTTTTTTATGGGCAACTAAAAGGTTCCTTGTACTCAATTGTGAGGAGTCCTGGAACTGCTTTTACTTTGCCATAGAAGCTGAGACAAGAGGGAGTCTGAAGTCCTGTATGCTCTTTGACTCCATCCTCTGTGTTACTGGATGGGTGATGCTGGACTGTATGTATATGAACAAAATTAATCCCATGGAATAAAGCCCTTCACAAACTTCTCCAAAATGGGTCCTTCCCATGTGCTGTGGTTCTTCAGGAACTGCTCTATCATGGGTATTTTTCCACAGGCTGCAGTCCTTCAGGAACAGACTGCTCCAGCATGGAACCCTGAAGACATGGCTCCTGCCAGCAAATCTGCTCTTGTGTGAGCTCCCCTCCACTGGCTGCAGTCCCTGACAGGATCCTGATCCAGTGTGGGATCTCCACAGACTGCAGCTTCTTTCAGGGCATGTCCACCTGCTCCAGTGAGGAGTCCTCCATGGGCTGCAGGGGAATCTCTGCTCTGGTGCCTCTGGTCCTCCACTGGCCTGGGTGTCTGCAGGGCTGTGCATCTCACATTTTTCTCATTCTGCTCTCACAGCTGCCACACCGTTGGTTTTACCCTTTCTTAAACATCTTATCACAGAAGTGGCACAGAGCTGCTGATGGGCTCAACTTTGGCCAGTGGTGGGTCTGTTTTGGAGTCGACTGGAACTGGCTGTGTCCAACCCAGGGGCTGCTCCTGGTGTCTTCTCACAGAGGCCACCCCTGCAGTCCATCTGCTACCAAAACCTTGCCATGTAACCCAATACGTGCAGACACACCTGCGCTTGAGGTCATGCAAAGGAGTTCAGGGTGACTACTTTCCCTCCCTTGTTTTGTACTCCAAATGCAAAGCTCAGAATACTGAAGTTGGCTTAAAGCTGGCACTAGAGTGTCAATTCACACCGAAGCGATATGAGTATTGAACAAGTCCGTGCTGTTTGTGAAATATTATAGAGACATATCCAGCTACTAAGTGGCTAATTCATTGTGGAGTTTGCCTACATTTACATCTGAGAAACATAGCCCTAAATTTTAAAAGTGGATTTCAGGCATAGAGAGTTTCTGTGTTTCAGTCTGTTTTTTTCCTCCTGTTATTCAGTTACATGAAAATAGAGTTTCAGAGTTATTTTTAAATAAAGTCCAATCTTGTTTTTAACAGAAAGTCATCTGGAAGTTGGAAGGTACCTCCTGAGGTTATCTAGTCCAACTCCCTGCTCAAGCAGGGACAGCTAGAACAGTTTGCCAAGGATGGTGTCCAATCAGGCTTTGAATATCTCCAAGGATGGGGAGTCCACAATCTCTTTGGGCAAGCTGTGCCAGTGTTTGACCATCATCACAACAAAAGTTGGGTCTTTTTCAGATGGAATTTCATGGGGTTTTTTAATTTGTGCCCATTACCTCTTGTTCTTACCATTTATCATACCCTACAGGTAACACCTGAAAACTTCAAATAATGAAGCAGACATCTTAAGGAGTTTAGAAGTTCCTGTCAATATGTAAAGAGGTTTTAGCTGAGAAAAAGACACTGTCTCTCAAATAAGTAAAAGTTCCTTAATGTAAAGCTTTCATACAAAGCCACAGAAAAATACAAGGACATTTGCAAAACAAATCAGCCCAGATTGTCTCTGTCATGTCTTTGTTCCTCTAAGTTTGAGGGATACTATTTTCCTTCCAAAGTTCTGAGTCAGCTATAAACAGAGGAAGGAGGCACATTAAAAATGCTTACCTTGGCCCATGCCCAAAGAGGATGTTATGGCTAGATTATAGCCCTATTAACTAAACTACCTGTAAAATCATTTGACTTGGCTAATGTCTCTGATTTCAAGGTCTGAGAATGTCTAAAATAATTTCTAAATATTGTAAAAATCAATTAACTTTATAGGCTGAATTGAATGTCTATTAAAATGGATAGATCTGGAATATATTATAAATTAGCTTGATGAAATCCTGAGAAAGTATGATATCAGAATAGTTCCTTAATAGGAATACTCTTTTTTAACAGTAATTACAGAAGAGAATAGTCAGGTTTCTTACTCTGAGGCAAAAGTTTCTCATCCTAATAGTTTTTTTTTTCTTTTACTCACCATTAATTTGCTAAAGATGGGTCATTCCTCACAAAAATGTGAGGAATCCTCATACAGACTAAACTGACTCTGAAATGAATCATAATTATTATATGTTATATTGCTAACAAAATTTTTCACTTTGACTTTTTAAAAGATTCTGGAATCATTAAAGAAAGAAAACCTAACAACAACTCTGTCATTCACTGCTTTGTACAGTAAACTGGAGCAGAAGGAGGTTTAATGACCTGCCAGCTCATCCTATTTAGTCAAGAATTCCTAAGAGGCAGCTATACAGCAAAGCAATTTCTACCACATCTGATTATTACTCACCTCTACGTATTTTTTTAAGAACTTGCACAGTCTGCAATGAGCAAAGCAAGGCCATTTAAAGACAGCTAAGCTAGTGAAAAATGAACTTAGCTATGGTACCAGGGACAGTATAACCATGTTGTCTGGCTGCTTCTGGGAAACCCAGCAGTTGTTCGTGTCATGTTGCACTGCACTAAGTGGGATTATTCTGTTGCTCTGAGAGGGCTGCCACTGTGCCACAGGTAGATTCAAGAGCAAAATGTCCAATTTAGTTTAGAGCTACCCACAGAAGAAATTCAGAGTCGTAGAGATAATTCCTAGGAGTTCAAGGATTTTGGCAGTGAATTTAACAACTTTATTTACTTATTTGTTTTCGATTTAGAGCATTGAGCAAGAACAGCCACCATGGTTCCATCTAGGAAAAAAGGGTAATAATCACAAAGAAAATTTTTACTACTATAATAGCCAAGACAATAAAATATTGGCATGAATCATGTCAAATAGGCTGGATGTAACTTTGGCCAACATGTGTGCTAACCACCCAGTGTTCTTTAAGGAGAAAAGCATCTACTTCACAATATTCAGGAAATGCAGTTTCATTCATTACATCAAATGAATAAAAGCAACCTGCAAGGAGTAGATGCAAAGCACCCTAATTGATTGTATTACTTTCTTTTTACTACTGGAAAATTTCAAGTGTTTTTCTGCACACTAATACATTTCCTCAAACTGCTGTAAAGTTTTATGGCTGAATTGCTTTACCTGAAGAGCTCACAATTGTAGAGGGGTTTCTTGAACAACAGGGCCACAAAGTATTGTGGGAATACGTGGACAATCCAGGTTCTGTAAACAGCGTGTCCTTGGTACACTGAAACAAGCAAGAAGCTATGAGCTAAAGCGAAAATGTGCTGACCACAAGTAGAAACTAAGATAGCTGTGTTCTTTGTTTTATATATCCAATCAGTACTTGAGAATAAGCGTGTGGACAGTAAATCTTAAACCAATGAGAAGTATTACAGGTGCCGTCACTGTCTGAGGAGAAGCGCGTGGACAGCTAATTGTTAAGCATTTGTAACCAATCAGTGAATAGAGTACGCGTGGCGCGGAAGCACTAAGACTATATTAACCATGTTGTAAGCACAATAAATCGGCATTTGCTTGATCATATTGATTGTGTGCAGTGTCCGTGACTTCCGCGTCAACACACAATAAGTTACTATTTCCACAAGGATGTCCTCTCTGACACTTACTGTGTTTTACTCTGTCGAACCAGACTTAGTAAAGGTTCTCCACAGGTTCTAGGCATCATTAGGGACAGAAATAGATTCTTTCTCTCTTTCACTGAAATATGATATTTATTGCTTTAATGTAGTAATTTGAGTGTCATGTTTTATGTTTGATTTTCCTCTCCTCCATCATATCCCTAATTATAGAATTACAGATTATGACCTTAGGCATGGATCCAAATGTGAAATAATTAACATTTTATTCTGTGCCAATATTCCCCTAAAAAAAAAAAAGTTAAAATATCAGACAGTTAAGAGAATTAACTGGAAATTACATGCTTTATCAAAAGCCTTATTTCAAAATCTGAGCACTTTACATGATTTGTTGTTATTTATGTAGAGTTAAGTAAGCAGTAAGAGAGTTGCACATTTTTAAATTTTTCTCACAGTTCTTCTGTCTCCAATTTAAGAAAAAGAGAGAGAGAAACTGTGAACCTACTAACAGTGGGAAAAAAATGCCATAAACTGCACAAACAGCTACCAGACATTTTAATCTGAATGGAAACTAAGAGTTCTTTAAAACTAAGCTGTAAAGCCGTACTATTTTTGTCCTTAGTCTGTCTAGAGGAAGAGTCTGTCCAGTCTGTCCTCCACCTACAGGGATTTTACATTGTCATGGTACACGAACCATGCTGGAATTTAAAATAGTTCATGAACATACAAGGATACACTGATCTGCATAGATCAGATAGCAGCACCAGAATAATTTTGCAAATTTTTTTTTCATTTTTTTCTCCCTTTAAAAAAATAAATGAAATGGCTATGCTTCTTCCCCCATTTCTGTGTCTCAGATGAGAAATCAATGCCAGAGTTTTGCTAGGCACTGAAGACCTTCCCAGGTCCTGGGGTGTTCATTTGATGCTCTGTTTACTTTTGCAGCTTCCATCTTATTTAACAGTTATGTCAGCTCTGGAAGGAATACCTAAAAGCCAAATCCCTCATGGGGAAGAACAAACTGGAAGACATTTTGAGGCAATTCCCTATTCTGCATAAAATCTAGACTGTCCTGCTAACTTTTTTGTTGAAACACATCCCCAAAATCTGCAAGGGTGTGCCAGTTTTAACGTACTGTGAACTCACTGAACTTTGGGGGAAGTGCTAGTTTGGTTTGGACCTCGAGTACAGACCTGCCACATCAGAGGATCACCCAGTGTACAAACACAGAATCTGCAATACATAGAATATAAAAGTTACACAGAATCAGCATGAGATGATAATAACATTTTTCAGGCTTAAAGGGTCTGCTTCTTAAACACAATGAGAAAAAATCATCTGTGTATTTCCTTTCAGGGCAATGAAAATTGAATGTAGCACTTAAAAGATGCTGTGGCCTATGTAGGATTTTAGTTACATATATTATATTGTTGAAAAGAGTGGTATCATACATGTAACTAGATTTCTGTAATGGTTCTGTTTGTTTGGTTTGAGTCTTTTTTGGCAGCTTAGTATGAATTGTTTTTCTAAAGCCTGGTTCACATTAATGCAATTGAGTTGAAGAGACAAATCTTAAGTGGCAGATGGGTTAGTGAATCCAGAAATTATATTGACACAGCCTCTGCATATGTCTCATCACTCTGTTTATACTTTTGTCTGACTTGTGAATTTACTTCTAAAGATTTGTTTCTATTACTTGTGGTTAGAAATTTTAATTTCCTAGCATATAATTTTGTGACAGAAACTTACATTTGTTAGATTTGTTAGAAAGAACATTCTAGCATGGTGATAGCTTTATGTAATGTCCTCTTCCTCGATATTTTATCCACATTTCTCTCATTTAACAAATAACCTATCTGCATATTGTTATAATGACTCCTGGTGTAACAAAGTATATGTAAAATCTGTCCTCTAATTTCTTTCTCGACATTTAATTTTTTACTGTACTAATTGGTATCCCCTAATTTTTCAATATGTTTCTTTCCATTAATAAATCATCTTATCATACTTTCCTCCTAAATAGCAATTAGTAGTAAAACATGCAATGAATTTTTAAAATCAAGCTCCCCTTTGTCCCCTCATGAAATAGAAAATTCATTAAAAGTAATTATAGTATTACAGTATGCCAGCACCAATACTGCAGAGGGTGGATAATTTGATTAAACAAAGATCTTTTGGTTAAACAAATTTTACATATTGGTAATATGGATGGAATTTGCAAGCTCATATGTCCAAGAGGAAAACACTAGGGTTTGATTAACAAGCCATACACTTTGTTACATGTTACAAGAACAAAACTGTCTTGTAATGTAGTAAAGGCACAACACAGTCAGGTTTTCAGAGGATATTGTGGGGTTTATTCCTCTTAAGTGACCCCTTATCCAAATGTGAAGCTGACTAGCGTATTGACTTTCCCTGGCTACAAAATAAGTCATACTGATACATGATATTTGAAAGTTTGGCAGATAAAGCACATAAAATATAGAAATGCTCTCCCCTTGCCATATCCACTAGTTTAACCATCAACATTACTTTTAAGCAACTCTCCCCAGCACAGAGCAGTTGATTTTATACTGCATTTTATGCTGCAAATAAAAATGCAGTAAATCTGCATGTAAATGGCATGTTGGTATATCTTTTCTTATATTTGTTGGCCACGCAGGCTGAAACATTGCATTCCATAAGGGAGTATCATAGACTATCATTTTTTCTGCTATGAAAATAAGGAGAGGTGTTCCCCCAAAGGCAATCTGTTTTTGTTATTCTCTCTGGGTGTTAGAGCTCCATATTTCTTTTTTCCAGCTAAGCATTCATTGTAAACTTCATCTAAGGATGCAAGTAAGATATTTTAATTCAGAACAGTTTACTTCATTTGTAATTTTACACAACATCAAATTTAAAATGTTTTTTATTCTTTTAAATCTTATTCATGTTTAGCTTCTGCGATACAGAAACAGAACTACCTAACATCATAAATACGATTTCTTCTAGGCTTTGCTCTCAGATTTGGTATTGAAGCCATGAAAAAATGAAATCAGGACTCAATAGTCTTGGTGACTATTAAGTATGTATTCTTTATTGCAGCACTGGAAGCACAAGGGATAGCTCCTCCTAATGTGCGTGCAGCACAGCGTTAGTTGCATAGCTTATATACAAGTTTTACATACAATTCATTAATTTTCTGAGAAAAGATTGTCTTATGACAATGAGTTCCCAAAATTTATTTACATATTCCCCTCTTAATCATGCATGGTCTTTGGAGGTCCTCAGTGGTCATTGTGCAGAGGTCTCTCAATGGTCGTTTTCCATGATCTCTGGGCCTTTCTTCCACATATGATCCTAAGTTGACTCACTGAGTGGCAAGGCCTGGCCCTTCTGTGTTGCGCAGGTTGAGATGGACAAATGCAACAGTACACCTCTTCACGGTGCAGTAATGAATTCTCCTTTATTCAGCACTCCAGCACATGCTTAACTTAACAACATCAGCGCACTTGATTCGTTCTTTCAAATGTACTTAATAAGTTACTATTGGCTGTAAGTAAGCGAGCTTGCTATTGGCTTAAAGAGGCAGGAGAAACTTCCCTTAAGGAGGCAAGAGAAGCTTCCCTTAAGGCGGTATGCTGTGGTTTCTTGTTCCGTCCTTTTCCTGTTTTTTTTTTCTTTGTCCCTAACATCTTGCAATTGCCTTGTCTGTAGGCCCGCTACAGACTCCCACACTTCTGCACTTATCTTGGGGGTCGATATTTTATCTTAGTGTCTGCTGACTTCTTCAGAGTGATTGAGCCTTTCAGGATCTGTTAATCCTGGTACAAAGAGATACTATTTTGAAAGTTCCCAGACAGGTTGGCACCTCCCGCTGTGAGCCACATCCTACAGCTATCAGCTACAAGCCACAGGCTGAACTTTAAAAAAATGTGTAAATCTTACATTGCTTACCACTGATGAAACAGATTAGAGAGTTAAACTTTTTTCCCCAACCTGAGGTGCTGCAGTTAGTTAAATGGTGGTACTATTTCTGACAGCAGTTTGCACTGGATTTGTGTGGCAAGGTTTTGGTAATGGGGGTGATGCAGGAGTCGCTTCTTTGAGAAGATACCAGAAGCTTACCCTATGTCCAATAGTGCCAATGCCAGCCGGCTCCAAGACGGACCCACTGCTGGCCAAGGCTGAGACCATCAGTGATGGTGGTAGCACCTCTGTGATAATGTATTTAAGAAGGGGGGAAAAAGCTGTGCAACTCCAGCCAGAGAGAAGAGTGAAAACATGTGAGATGATGAACAACTCTGCAGACACCAAGGTCAGTAAAGCAGGAGGGGACAAGGTGCTCCAGGTGCTGGAACAGAGGTTCCCCTGCAGCCCCTCGTGCAGCCCATGGTGATGCAAACGGTGCCCCTGCAGCCCATGGAGGCCCACAGTGGAGCAGATCTCCATTTGCAGCCTGAGGAGGACCCCACACAGCACAGGTGGATGCCCAAAGGATGTTGTAACCCCATGGGAAGCCCATGCAGGACCTGTAGACCCAAGGAGAGAGGAGCCCAGACTGGAGAAGGTTTGCTCACAGGACTTGGGACCCCGCAGGGGATCCACGCTGGAGCAGTCTGCTCCTGAAGGACTGCACCCCATGGGAAGGATGGACCCACTCTGAAGCAGTTCATGAAGAACTGCAGCCCATGGGAAGGACTCATATCAGAGAAGTTCATGGAGGACTGTCTCCCATGGGAAGGACCCCAAGCTGGAGCAAGGGCAGAGCATGAGGAGTCCTCCCCATGAGGAGGAAGGAGCAGCAGAGACAACGTGTGATGAACTGACCCCATCCCCCTATCCCCATCCCCCTGCGCCACTCAGAGCAGGGAAGTAGAGAAATTGGGAGTAAAGTTAAGCCCAGGAAGAAGGGAGGGCTGGGAGGAGAGGTGTTTTAAGATTTAGATTTTATTTTCTCATTACCTTACTCTGATTTGATTCAACTATTTTCCCCAAGTTGAGTCTGGTTTGTGTGTATTTGTGTGTATTACTGTCTGTGACAGTAATAGGTGAGTGATATCTCCCTGTCCTTATCTTGACCCATGAGCATTTCCTTGTATTTTCTCTCCCCTGTCCAGGTGAGAAAGAGGGTCATAGAGAGGCTTGGTGGGCACCTGGTGTCCAGCCAAGATCAACCCACCACACAGTTCAAGATTAAATATTCTTTTCCTTGTCAGTGATGGACAGTGAGAACCTCAGTTTCAATAATCTTCTTTCAACGGCTGAAAGTAATGAGCCAGTCCAATGGCAGGACAATAAACACTAGTTTATACCTAGTATAATATGTGCAGATCTTTGTGGTTATATTTTTGCAATTAAATATACAAAGCATATGTGATCAAATCTACAAATTAGTCAACTAAGATATAAATTAAATATACAAAGCTCAATCTTAACAGTTTCTTTCCAATAGTTGCTGACTGAGCTGTTTGTGGGTTTAGACTGAATACTCTCTTTTATTATAGATCTACTGGTCTCTCTCTGGCCACTGAGATGGCTTATAAAAAGGAGTGATCAGATGGCTTGATGTCTGCAGCACTCAGAATTCTGACCTTCACTTTTTGCAGCCATCATCATGTTCCTTATTTAGTTGGTTTTGACACTAAATTGCATCTTGGAAAGAAGTGGGTATGAGCAAAATATTTATGTATAAAATCTACATTGATTACTCAGAATTTAATGTTTTCATTACCTGGTAAAACAGAGCTGTAACAGGAGCTTAGAGCTGAGGTGCTCACTCCTGATTATCAAACTGCTGTCCTTCAGTGCATAGGAAAGCAATTACATTTCTTGAGTTTATTTGGGTAGTTATTTCAATAGGTAGTTATTAGTGTTATTTCAAGTATGTTTGTAATTCATTTGTTCGGTGCTTGATTTATTTATACAAGTGAAATATGTGGAGAGGGTGACAGAGCACTGGAACAAGCTGCCCAGGGGGGTTGTGGAGTCTCCTTCTTTGGAGATATTCAAAGCCCACCTGGATGATATCCTATGCAACCTGCTCTAGGTGAACCTGCTTCAGCAGGGGGGTTGGACTAGATGATCTCCTGAGGTCCCTTCCAACGCTTGCCATTCTGTGATTCTGTGATTATGGGACATCACAGGGTGAAAGGGTTATGCATTATTGGTGGAGTCATACATTTCTTTCCATTTTCATTTCTTCCATTTAATTTCTTTCAATTTCATGCACTTTTTCGATTTTGAAGATGTGTCTCAGTCTGATGGTAGTGAAGTATGTGCACCTTTGCTAAGTAAATGAAATTGTTGATGTGTTATATTTATCCATCCTACATTCTGTCTTTTTGCAGCAGTCCAATGCAGAGAGCATACAGTAAGATGTTAAACTGTAGAGGCGTATGTAACCCTTCACACCAAAGGCTCTGGGAGAACTTGGCCAATGGCAAAATTCCACCCAGTAACACAGCCTGTAGCTGTCACCCTCCCTCACTGCCTGAAGTAGCTCTACAGCTCATCCAGCGCTCTACAGCAGATGAACTTCTGACTTGTTTCTTCCATTACAGTTCTTCTGAGGAATAGGATTTAATCCCTCTCACTTTTCAGATGCAAATAAACAGTTTATTTCTGAAACTGAGAACAGTAAATTGCTTGTGTAGTTGGACAGCCTTGAGGCTTATAATAAAATTAGTGTTGTAATTTGCAATAACCTCAAGGGAATATATGCCACCAAAGACTGTTGAAGTGCAATACACTTTAATTTGAACCCTCCAGGTTTCAGGACATTGTCTTAATCACAGGTGCTAGGAACAAGTGGCATAGAACAGGTTATGGCCCAAAATATCATAAAATGATCTGGTAGTCTTCTTAACTATCATCTACACTGAATCACTAGGATTGTAATAAATAATTCACAACATTTCTATTCTGATCTGATAATCTTATGATCACAGTATGTTGTGGACGTAGCTCTTGGGACTCTTCTGGAACAAAATGCAATATCACCAAAAGCTGTACTTCAGAGCTGAAATTTGTTCAGAGTGCAAAGGCTCACATTTTGCTTAAAAATAAAAAGTATATATATATTTGCTGAAGTTGTGATTACTAACCATATATGGCCCATGTCCAAATATTTGTGATGCTGTGAGGTGGTTTGCCAGTTCTAAGGCATCAAAAAGCATTGGTCAAGATAAAGAATACTGAAAGTTCAAAAAAAAGGACAAGGGAAAAATTGCTCTTTGAGTGTTCCTTCTGTATTTTCAGCTTTGGGTCACATTTTCAAACTTTCACCTAACCCCTAAGATTTAAGATATTGTCTTCAATATATTCTTACTAACTTCCAGAGTTGGGGTACTGTGAGACCGACTAGATGTTCCAAGATTTGTAGAGGAGATTATGTGAATTTTCAGTGCCAATTGTATCTCTTGTCCAACCAGGATAGAATTGCATCTCCCAATATATGAAAAAGACATCTAAAGCAGTAAAAGAAAAAAAAATCAGATTTTGACAGATAACAACATATTTCTGGAAACTGAACATCAGTGTTATAGACTATAAGTGAAATGTCCCTTTAGATGGAGAGCCTTAGTCTAAACCCACCTGGTTTTAGGACTAATGCAGAAATAAAGTGTGCCATGCCTTGCACTGATCTTCTGTGCTGCTGTAGGACCTATTCTGTGTTCCAGACATGGTCTGGGTCTACGAACTTAGAGTGAAAAAAAGTCCCAGTTTTCAAAGTAATATTATTCTTAAGGTATATTTTCCTCAAATCTGCCTACTTACCATGTCTTACATTGCAGGAATTAATAGAAGCATATTGTAGAACTATAGGAAGCACAAGGTATGAGTGAGAACATGTTCTATTTGTTTCTGCTGTTTACATAGCAACCTGCAGAAACACGAGTTAAATTTTCTGACACATAGCCCAAAACAATGCCTTCATCCTTTAAGAATTACTGCTATGAAAGGGCAAATAGGAAAGCAAACTCTTTGAGAAATAGGTTGTCTGGATGTACATCATATTGTTCATGGAAGCAGGAACTTGGCTAATGTGAAGAATATCGAGTTTTGGCAGGAGGTTATCATGTCACAAGTTGTACAGCTGCAGATGGGACCAGACCTGGTACAGAGCACAATGCTTCTGAAAATCTCAGGCTATGTCCTGAACTCCTATTGACTAAAATGTTTCTACATGAAAGAAGCTTGAAGGATGTAACCCTCTGTCTGTGCACCGTGGCTGGTGTTTTTATATTGATTTTGGCTTGAGGACATGGTGCAACCTTTGGATCAAAATAGACTAGATAAATCCAGTTCAAGGATAAATATTGCTGATGAAAGACAAATGTGCCTCATGATGTTTGTCTTTCTCAAAGAGACAATGTTTTCTTAAATATTAAACAGAAGAGAAGTTCAAATTTCAGGTTGTGTTGTCCTTGCCTATGAATGACACCTAAGGTCTTTAATTAACTTTTTTGGGGGTTGGAAATTAATATTGCTCAACAAACTAAGTGAATTTGATCTCACCTCTCAAAATGTTAGGAGAGACCATTGTCTGGGTAGTGGAGGAAGAGCTACGTAAGCCTTATTATAATATCAACTTAAATGTTGTTGTAAAATGGCCCTGAACAAACATAGGGTACAGTTTAGGAGACAACTTCTGGTGTTAATCAACATGGAGCTATAGTCACCAAGAAGAACAGAAGAACAAGAAGCAGATTTTTAGAGCATGGCAAATTTATGAAGAATATGTATTTATTAGGTGGAGACAGGAACAACATGGAAAACAACAGTAAGAAGCATTTTTCTCACAGATGTTTTTAATCTCCACATACATTTTACATGTATTTTACATGTATCCTCTCCGTTTTCTCCCTTTCTCTTCTCTCCCACATCCATATTAGAAGTGCTCTCTCATGATGACGACACCTGCCAGTTTTATTTCCTATTTTCCTGAGAGTTCTTTATAAGTAACATCTTTGTAAAATATTAAGAAAAATTGTATTAAGGCATATACCATATCGTATGTCAAAAGAGTTAAGAAGTACTTTGCAGTTTAAAGAAGGAGCATAGGAGAGAGAACTGTTAATTGGAAGTGATGAGTCTGAAATTAGAGTACAGATGTACAATTGAATTCAGACATTGTCTGCTTTGAGAATACACTTTTTAAATGTATGTGCTGGCACTGTAAATAAAAGATTCACTTTTTTTCTTTACACTTTCAAAAATATTTCCTTTGTTGATCCACTTTACCAGCCATTACCACTAGGTTCTGTGACAAATTAGAATTTGAAAGGATATAAAATGGCCACTATTATTTTAACCTTCATTTCATTACAGTCATATGCTTACAAAAATTTTCAAGCTTTTATTAGTATTTCTTCCAAGAAATCACAGAAAAATTCTTGTTTTCTGTTACATATTTATTATTCTTTCTGAGACCAAAAAAAAAGTCTACAAAAGATACTGAATAAAATTAAAATATGATACATCAGTAAATATTTTAATAAATATCTATATTTTATGAATGGCCTATGACTTTATAAGATTTTAATTTGAGCTTCTGAAATATAATGTAGTTAACAGCAAGAAGAGAACTGGAGCTTACAGTACTTCATGCACTGATTTATATTGGCTTTATGTTATTCTAATAATATACCAGCTAAGCTCTGGACACCATATGAAGTGTAACGGAATGTCTTCTATTGAATCCTTTCTCTCATCCAGGAAGTTTCATTTAGTTAACCTAAATTACCAGCTTGGCCAAGAGGGTGGATTGTCACATGATGAAATCGCCCAGGACTTAGTAGCAAAACATTAACAATAACACAAATAAGTGCAATTTTACTGTTAGTGAAATAATCTGATTCTGTCATATTTCTGGTGCTTGAACCATCCTATGAATGGATGTCAGAGCATCAGTTTTCACCATGAAAAGAGCCTAGATGGAGTCTAAGAAGTAGGTGTGCTCTTCTTACGTAGGCATGATAAACTAATCTGAATGATGTAGTTTTGCTGAAGGAAATGGGATTATAATGTGTTGACATCCAAATATTACAAGTTTAGCTGTGGAATGAATATTAATAGTTACCTCTCACCTGATGTACAGCACTGAAACTATAAAATGATAGTTCCTTAATGTCACCTATTTTCTGGTCTTACTGTCTGCTGAGCAAGTTCTTCAGTGCAATATTGTACACACAAAAACCCCAGTGTGTGAACAGTACCTTATGACAGAGACATTACTCTCTCCCCAGGGCAATGCTTACAGGCCTGACTATAAAGCTGACTATAAAGCTGGAAGGCTTGACAGCCTTGCCTAACTGAGCATCCAGGCCCCACAGTTTCTGAAATCCAACTTAAATGTCTCATCCAAACACAATAAAGTGTTAGTATGTTTTATAATGGGGAACTTGTGGGTAAGGTAAACTAGATAAATTTTGCTCTGAACTTTACTTTGAAAGCTGCAGCAGAGCTGCTCAGGAAACTGCATGTGCCACTCATGAGCCACAGTTTAGCTGTTTCTGTAATAAGGTGCTGTGAATGGTTTGCTCTCAAATGGAAGAGACTCTGGCAAATTTGAGCCAAAGGAATGAAACTCTGAAAAACAGAGCAAATAAAAGCAATTATATATATATAAATATGTATTTATATATATTTTATATTATTACAGATATATTTTTTACATAATTTAAAATAGACTAGAAAAAAATTTTAATCAACAATTACTGTGCAGGATTTATGTTTGAATAATTGTAATAGCTTATCATACACATGTGTTCAGGCCCAAACTAAGGGAAGTATTTAGTATCACAGTGCACAAGCTTGCATGAGAAATCATTGGATTTGATTGCAGTTATTAATTCCAAGCACTACTGGAATTACAAGTTCTTTAACAGAGAGAGTAGTTAATTCTGCATATAATTGACGCTGAATAACCAAAGACAAAGACTGAATTTTTCTAGAATTACTTCTAAAATTTATACTGAATCTGCCAATTAATATCTGTCATAATTAATGAGTCTGTCATAATTAATGTGTCTGTTAACTAATCTTTACTTTTTACTACTACACCAAAAAGAAGAATTTTAGCCCATTTTCTAAGTCACCTTGCAGGTTAGTCCTTTTCCTCCTTCTATGTTCACGTTTCTTGAAATGTGTCTGTTGTGGCAGTCTCTTCTATTTTCAGCATTGGTTCTTTGTAGAGATAGACACCCTCTTTAGGACATCGATGAGATTTATAAGAAGATAGAAGGTACAGAGCTAGGATGCCAGAGACTAGGAAGTATTAAAGTAATTCTATATTTAGAACTATTCTTTGCAACTTCCAAGGGATAATTCAGACAGCATTCCTTGTTGAAAGCTATTTTTCTTTTTCTTTTAAAAGGATCAAATCTACTGCAAGGACACATTTCTCTGTCTCAAAAGTTTTTGATTTTTGTAGGCTGGTATTTTTTCTGCAGCCCAGTATGGAATTCTGGAATGTTTTGGTTTAGATTATATTACTTTGAAGTAGAGCCAACAATTTTTCTCAGAGCTACCATCTGGTATCAATTCCTATAATACTTAAGTGTACTGTTGCCTTTTCAAATGCTCTATTATATTTTACTCCTAACTTCCCGAAAGTAATCTGTGATGTGGAAGAAAATTATATTTCCTCCAAAATTACTGTAAATACCATCACTATTCAACAACTCCTTTTAATACACCAGATCTACTCCTTTCTATTCAGTCATGTTAATGTATTAAAGCACGCAAAGATATATAGATGAATATTCAATCTGCAAGACTCCGTTATGTGAGAATAGGCATAATCTCACTCTCCTTAATGAACCAGTCCTCAAAATGGTACTGGGCCAACCAAAGTTAAGATATGTGCATTTGAATTTCTAACCAGAAATGCAATAGATATCAGATGCAGAAAGAAATGGAAAAACATATTTTAAAAGAGAGCCTGGAACAGGCCCAGCATCTGATCATTTGTGCCAAGTCCTGCTTCACTGGATGAGACTCTCCAGCTTTGTTGGCTGCATCTATCTGTTTTCCAACATGTTGCATTCACAGACAATAGCTCTCAAATTTGTGCATGTGTGCATATATAGGGTGTGGATGAAGCATGTAAACAATTTATAAGTAACATACAATTTCTTTCTTTTAGGTAATGTATAAGTATATATTACATATTAGATATATACCTATACACAATATGGATTTCTGTGTGGGATTATTTTGGTGTCTGGAGCCTTCTGTTCAAGTCTGTGCTAGATTTATTTAATAAATTTAAATTCTCAATTAACAATAGAATGACACTGAAAAAAACATTCATATGGTGATAGACCACTATACTTTGCAGACTTCCCTAATGATCTAAGGAAAAAAAAATTACATGGAAAGGTATAATGAGGGCACAACCTCAGCTGTAACCACTGAAAAGATCAGATGTTTAAGGCACCAGGAATGCTTTGCACAATGTTCTGTAAGGTGATGAAATTATAATAATTTTAGTCTGCTTTCATTATTTTTTTAAATTAATTTGATTATGTTTTAATTTTGGATATTATGGGTACAGCTATGAATATCCTGTACTATCTGATCTGGCAAGCAATGAGACTTGCAAAATGATGTTGAATTTGTATTCTGCTGTTCCCCCAAATAAAGTTTTCCTAATGCTTCTGAAAATCAAAAGCAGATGGCAGAAATCCCTTTATTTTAACTAAATAGGTTAGGAAAAAAATTTAATTTAACTACTCTTCTTTATCTGATTTACTTTCTTTTAAAAAATGTTATTTTTTGTGGCAAATTTATTTATGGGTGCACTTTTCCACATGCACCTCATGATCATTTAATGTTTATTCATATAAAGACGAACTAAAATAGAACAGTGTTTTGGGTTTTTTTTCCCCCAACTTTGGCAACAGACAAAGGAATAGTCCCTCCCACACTGCCTATAATACCCTTGTCATTTCTATCCTTCTGCCTCAACCATGGTGATTTCTTAGTCTTCTGTGAACTCCATAATGCCTTCCCTATATTTTACAGTTACTCTTGTAATGTATTTTCATTCTTTCTTAGTACCAATTGTACTTGTGATTAAAATTGCTCTAGTCAATTAAGCAGTTAAACCTTAATAATGGTCTATTTGCAGAAAAATTTGTTCCTACTCAATTACAGGGACAGCGCCACCTTTTTTACCTTGAAATATTAAAAGATGTGTCTAAACACAGTTGAGATCTATGACTGAATTCCTGCTTATTTGAACTACTCCAGGATTTTCCATAAAATATCTAGCAAAAGTAGTTAGCATTTGCCATTCTGAGCATAAAGTACTTTGGAAGAACTCCATGAGAAGCAACCTGCAATTTTATTTAGACAACTAAAACTTTGCATATTACTTTCCACAGTGAATTGTAAAACCTGTGGTTCATTCATAGATGTGTTGTTGTTGTTAACAAAACCCACTGAATTACTCATGAAGTGATTCCCTGTTTTCTGTCTTAACCTCATCTTACCTTGCCCTACAAGATGCAATGATAAGAGGATAAAACTGCTACTGTCTCTCAGCTCTTCCCTCTTACAGCATAACACTGGCTACACAGTCCTTTTGTCCTCTTTCAAGATCTTTTGGGGAACAAAATGTTTTTGTGCTAAGTACGGCTTTTGTCTGGCCTCTTGGCATATAGAGGATAAATATTATTCTTAAAGTACTCAAAATAGGTAAGCTATTTCTCAGCACAAGGAGAAACATGGTCTTCAGTTTTGCCTAAAAATACCTAATTGGAGTTATTTATTGAATGCCAGTTCTTGAACATGTCAAACATTAACAATTCTGAGTGTCAAGTGAATATTTTACTGTGAGCTTTGCAGGCTTCTGAGCCTAACAGAAAATTGATATTTAGTATGACACAGCTATAGAGTAATATATCCTTGTTTCAGTGGCCTCCTTTCAGGGGTGAGCTTTCCATCACTGAAGAAGCTAAAAAAAACCCAATGAAATGAAAACACTAGCTTCTTTAAAATAGTTATTTTCACCCATTTATTTGCATTCTTTTAGATAAATCTAAAAATCTAGAAGCAATTTTGAATTCGCATGTATTCTATTATATGCCGCAAAATAATATAATACTTTAAAAACTGGAAGTTAGGACTTCAGAACTTTATTTTACATACTGTATTATTGTCTCATTATTAGCTATTATTTCATCATTTATAGTGCCTATTATATATTGCATATACATATTTATAAACTATTATTTTTATTTATTCTTTGCCACTAATTAGAAAGTGCTAGAAATCTATACAATGGTTAAAATAAGAGCCACACAGTACATTCTTCTTTAGTTTACATTCATGTAGATGCATGTGTCTGTGTGTATTTATCTACATAAATATCTCCATTGTATTTTAAAGAATTTCTATGAAAAATTGTAAATTACATTGGGATCTCATGATACTTGGAGTTGGACACATGCTGTGAGATAGCCAAGGTTTGTGAAGGACTGATGATTTCCCCACTGAAATGTTATTAACTACAAATGTAATTCAAAAGGATAACTAGTTCACACAGATATAGCTGGATGTTCACTTAGCTGGCAAATTGCATTTTTGCACCTCTCAGTCAGGCTGTCCGTGTCCTTTTTGGAAACACAAATAAATGTATTTTCAGGTTTTCTGTCTCAGCAGTCTGAACATTTTTGCTTTTTAATTAGCTGGAAGGACAGAATATGTATGTGGAAAATCTGTAATTTATTCTGGTGTAAGCCTATGTTAATTAGTTGTATACAATCTTGTGTAATTAATGTTTATGTCCTATACTCTATTTTATCTATCAGCAGGAGAAAGCTTTTGCATACCTGGGCTTCTTCTAAGCAAAACTCATGTCTTACAGAAGAGCTTCAGCCAGAAGTTGTTTCCTAAGAGCTAAACTTTGAGACCCATCTTACATATCTTCCTTTGATTTATACCAAGATACCATGTCCTATATTCCTTGACAAAAGCCATGTAGGCCTTTGAAAGAAGAAACTAACCTGACACTCTCGTGTGCTCTCTGGCCGTAGTTTTCTCAGCCTTGTCATCTGTGTTCCAGCACTGACACACAGGTGGACAAATCTCTTATTTTTACTCAGTGCCCAAAGGCAGAACATAAGAACAGAGAAACACCAGGCAAGAAAGAATAAATGAGATTTCTTTCTGCTCAAGGTCTTGTGTCAAATCAAGTTTTTAATCTTTTGACATTCTTGATATAAAGTTTAGTTCTCTTTGCACAAAAAGTAGCTAAATGGTTCTTGCCAAGGTATGGACCGTTGCTTAAGGAAAACATTTTGGTTCGGTCAGTCTGCTACTTTGCTGTGTTTTACTAATGATGTTTCATTCTTTTTCCTACAATGACACAGAAAATCAGAAAGTGACTTGGAAAGATGGACTTTTCTTGCTCAAATTTTTTTCTATCAATGCAGTGCTGCTGTGATGAGAGCACTGCACTTTGATAAGAGTAAAGTTAGGTGAAGAGAATGTGATTTACATTACTAGTATACTTCTCTTTTAAGAGAAGATTGAAACGCTTATGTGATAAAATAATACTATCTTTACTTCAGTTATATTGTGCTTTAACAAGTAACAAGGCAAATAAGAGTTTCCTTGTTCTATACTTATTACAATTTTCTTAACTAGAAGGAACTAAAATGTGTAACCCTCTCCCCTCAAAACCTAAACCCAAACCAAAACATTAAACAAAGAAAACCAAAAAAGAGAAACAGGAAACCAGTTCAGTTAGGCCAAGTAATAAATGAGTAGGAGTAAAGATGTAATAAATATGGGATTAATGAGGTCCTTACCACAAAATTGCATAATCTTCAAAAAGAATGATAACAAATTAGAGGATTCAGGAAAGAGCTACAGTAATGGTTTGAGGTCAGGAAAAAATATCTTATAATGAGAGACTCAAGAAATGTCAATCCACTTTGTTTACCAAAAAGAGTGTTAAAATCTTACTTGATCTTGGTCATTACAAACCTACATGCAGAAGAGTTTTTTGGTATTAGAGTCTACTTTGATCTTATAGGAAAAGAAACCCAGGAGCTATTTTTTAAAGAAAAAATAATATTTTTTATAGAAATAATATGAAGAATTTTTAATAACAATGTTCATTATCTGATCAAAAGCTTTCATTGGGAATGCAGTGAGATTCCATCAGTTGAATCCTTTAGGTCAAGATTAGGTAAATTCCTTAAATATACCCTAAGTACCAAGTAGATGCCATGGGATGAATACCAGGTGGGGGGAGGAAGGAAGGAAAAAAAACCAAAACAAACCCCCAACCAAAACAAACTGAAAAAAAAAATGGGGTTATATGAAATGTATAAAGCAGAGGACCCAGCTTGACTTGCAGTAACATGTTCTGTTCCAAAATGTGTTATATACACCTAGGTTCAAAACTACAATGCCATTCAAAAATTATATTTTCATAGACTGTGTCCAACACTAAAAAGTGATTTCTAGAAAATAAGGTATTTTGTTAGTTCAAACTCATGGCAAATGAGAAAGGGTAGTTCTTGATATAAACATCTCTTCCATGAAGGCAGCTACCATTTTCACCAGCAGTCTCTTGTTGGTGTTCTTTTACCGTTTTCTGGAAAGACGAGAGGAGGAAAAAAGATACTTTGGATATTTCAACAGCCATGGCTTGGAGCCAGCTGTGACAATGTTGTCCCAGACAGAAAACATACTGTCCACCAAAACAGGATCATCTTTATTCACTTGAAGTGTGACCATTGGTACATATCATACCCATAGCCCCCCATGCTTGCTGTCTCCCACAAATCTCTAACTTTCACAGGATCTGGGAATGCAGTTGGCAACATGATGCTGACGTTCTGTGTCCTGAGGGTGAGATCAGTCACCCATAACCAGCTTTCATCAACAACGTCAAGGAAGATGTGTGGACCTTTTCCCAGGACAGAAGCCACAAGTGCTTTTTTTAAAAAAAAATTATATTAGGGAACCATTAACATCTTCGACTACATATTGATACCTTAAGGGTCAAAAGACCCCAAATGTAAAACGGCTTACATGCATAAGATTTAGGCTTTATTGTCTAGCTTGCTGTTACTTTCCTAAAATTAGTATTGTCTAGTTTGCTGTTGCTTTGTTAAAGTCAGTAGTGTCTAGCTTGGATTTTTTGTTCTTCTTAAAGTCTGTAGTATAGTTACCTAGTGAATTTAGAACCCTATTCAAGGACGGGGAGAATCGGGAGGGGATGAAGCAAAAGGATAATAACAGTTTGCCAAGGTTGCCAGACTAGAAGGAATGAGAACTAATTGATGTAGAAAGATTTGTGGCTCCTTACAAAGGACAGTTTTTTGATAAGAACCAGGTGTTTACCTCAAGAGCTGGTCTACACCAACCCTGCAGTTTGGGCAAGAGCCAAGGAGCAACTGAGTCTGCGCAAGAACAAGGGGTTACTAGCGGTGATGAAGGGGAGCCATCGGCCTTCATCCCCACGACCCCCGACGACCACCACCAGGAGGCACTGAGCAGGCGCAGTGGGGAGGGACTTATGGAAATGACCTCCTGAAGCTAATTTTAATACAAAGCGGAGACAGGTTATGCATATGTATAGGCATATTGGAAAAATTCATACATATGTAATACTTTGCTACATATAAACGGACAAGTTGCCGCTTGATGGTATGCACGTTAGGTGGAGCGATCCCCCGTGCATCCGGCGCCGTGAATAAAGAATGCCTGCCTTCTAACACTACATTGGTGTTATGAGGTTCATTCTTCCCGATTTCGGTGACAACGGTGTCTGTCATCTCGTCGCTTACAGAAGCTCTCCTCATTCACCACTGTCTTCACCAGCCCTGCCTCGCGGCTAAACTAACGGTGTGACAAAGTGAGGCGCTGTTAGAGATGGCAGACCAGGAAAGGAGAAAACTGGTTGTCCTAGTGTAAAACTAGTGAGACAATAAAGGGAAAAAGTACCAGGCAAAAGACCGGGAAGCGGAGCATCAGGCTAAAAGGGTGAAGGAGAGAATAGGAGGTGCAGCTCTTAATGAGCTGGGGACACCAGGGGTCCCAGTCAGAAGCCCTGTGCCTGCTGCATGCAGGCTGCAGCGAGACAAGAAACCCACTGGTGCCATCTGAGGGTTGCCTGCCTTTTGGGTCTGGCGCCTGGTTAACTGGTCACCCTCCTGATGAGGGTCGGTCTATGCCCAAACCCGCCAGCACCCGCAGCACGGTGTGGGCGCTGTGACGTATCA
>NW_009259786.1:491651-494347 GCF_000687185.1 Egretta garzetta | reverse complement strand
GACTTGTCTTAAAAACAATCCCCTGAATCAAAAGAAACCACCCTTACGGGTAACAAAACAAGGCAACTCTCCCAGAGATTACTGGCAAATTGATTTTTCTGAACTACCCAAACAAAATGGATATAGGTATTTGTTAGTGTTGATTGATACGTTTTCGGATGGCCAGAGACTTTCCCTTGCCGCACCAACAAAGCTAGCGAAGTAGTTAAAATATTGTTGAAGGAAATAATACCGAGATTTGGGGTGCCAATGGGAATGTCCTCTGATAGAGGACCACATTTTGTGGCGAATATGGTTCAACAAATTAGCAAAATTTTGGGTATCAAATGGGACCTGCATACCCCCTGGAGACCACAATCAAGTGGGAAAATTGAGAGGATGAACCAAACATTGAAAAGACAAGTAAGTAAAATCTGTCAAGAAACGTCTTTAAAATGGCCACAGCCCTTACCATTAGCTCTCCTGAGAATAAGAATCCAACCGAGATCTAAGGATGGTATAAGTCCATATGAAATTTTATATGGCAAACCTTACCAGACTCCTCTCATCCCAGGGGATATGAAGGTAGCAGGGGAAACAGATTTGAAAATGTATTTGATTTCTTTAGGAAAAGTCCTTGGAGCCCTCCGAAGACACATAGTGTTGACCAGATCACTTGCCTTGGATACGTCTGCACATCAGTATCAGCCAGGTGATCTTGCGTACATAAAGACATGGGACTCTGAACCACTGCAGGAGAAGTGGAAGGGACCCTTTCCAGGTACTGTTAACAACTTCTACTGCAATTAAAGTGAAAGGAGTGGAACCATGGATGCACTACACTGGAGTGAAGAAGGCCCCTACATGAAAAATCGGCAACAGAGATCCAGAGATTGCAAAATTGACTTTAAAACATGTTTAAAAGGGGGGAATATCATTGTAAAACATGGGAAAAAAATATTCCAATCTGGAGACTGGTGATGGTAGGAGCATTGTTTAGAGCAAAGGTAAACTTATCAGGAGTGAGGGCAGAGAGATTTGTTGTCAACAGAAGCAGCACAGTTGATATACCTCCCGAAAAGAACTCCAGAAGAAAATTTGATGGTGGGACTGATAAAAGAGTTTGCTAACCTACAAAATATAACCCAAATAACTGCATGCCTCCCAATTCCAAGAGCAGTGGGTGAATCAGTTCCATGGGGAATCTTGACAACTAATCTGAGTAGTGAGGAACTTGGAATCGATACCATATACTGTAATCAAAGCCTGCTGTCGGATGGGTACAGCCAGCAGAACTATACGTTCAGCTGATCATTAATGCAACCAGAGGATGTGGAGATCAAGCTAAACAAAAGATGGTTGTGTGGGATTCAGTATAGTCAACGACCATCTTATCTCGATTTCAGTACATGGCCGAGGCTTCCTGGTGTTTTATTTGGGATGGTGATCGGTTCTCGACTTTCCCAATTACTGATAAAGAAAGTACCTCCTGGGAAGAAGAAGTTACTGTATCCTGGTGGAATTGTAAAAAGATCTATAATTGTAGCACAGTCAGCAAAGCAGTGCAAGAAATTCCACCCTTAGCAGCTGCATTGAAATATGGATGTTGGTGTAGAGGACTCAAAAATGATTTACAACTGACTGACAAGTATAAGCAAAAGGGGGGGACAGTATTTAATTGTGAAAAATCTACAATTCCAAGTCCAGGACATTTAGTTTGGGCAATGAGCGATGGAACCTGGTCTACCCACCTACCGGTGAATGAAAAGGTGAAACAAATCACTTTAGGGATGCTGACCTTATGTCTAATTTGGAAAAAGGCACCCTTTAGAAGGAGCTCTGAAAATTTAAAAATAATTTGAACAAAAAGATCACAAATTGATGATACAGAATGGAATGAACCTTCGACAGGAGTAGAAATTGGATGGGCTTTAGAATCTTTATTGCCGCCCCTATCAACTTACAAAAATAGAGCTTGGTTGTATAGACTAACTGGCCAGGTAGAAAAATTGGCTAGCGTAATAGGTAAGGGATTCAAACAACTAAATTTACAATTACAGGCGACCTCAAGGATGACCTTACAAAACAGAATGGCTTTGGATATGCTCTTATTAAAGGAGCATGGAGTTTGTGGATATTTGAGAGATAAGATGGATCATTGTTGCATACACATCCCAAATGTCACCCAAGATGTTGAACATGATTTGAGCTTACTAGGACAAATAGAAAAGGATACCCAAGAAATGCAACAAGATATGCGAGAAAATTGGCTAGACAAAATTCTCAGTGGGTTGGGATGGAATTTGAGTTCCTGGCTAAAATCCCTCATTAGCACTGTGTTGCTATTGACAATAGTATTCTTAGCAATACTGCTTATTTACTATTGTCTAAAGAAGAAATTCACTAAGAAGACTGCCCTTAATCAGTTAATCACACAAGCAGTAGCTAAGGAAAAAGATTTGAACGATTCGAACACGATGCCCCCACCATCAGGTAATAAGTAAATTGAATTGTCAGCAGCGAAACGGAGAATTAAGATGGAAGTATTGAAAAGATAATTATTTCAAAACTTCCAAAGGGGGGAAATGATACCCTAAGGGTCAAAAAGACCCCAAATGTAAAACGGCTTACATGTATAAGATTTAGGCCTTATTGTCTAGCTTGCTGTTACTTTGCTAAAATTAGTATTGTCTAGTTTGCTGTTGCTTTGTTATTAG
>NW_009259786.1:488748-491471 GCF_000687185.1 Egretta garzetta | reverse complement strand
CAACCCCTGACGACCACCACCAGGAGGCACTGAGCAGGCGCAGTGGGGAGGGACTTATGGAAATGACCTCCTGAAGCTAATTTTAATACAAAGTGGAGACAGGTTATGCATATGTATAGGCATATTGGAAAACTTCATACATATGTAATACTTTGCTACATATAAATGGGCAAGTTGCGACTTGATGGTATGCACGTTAGGTGGAGCGATCCCCCGTGCATCCGGTGCCGTGAATAAAGAATGCCTGCCTTCTAACACTACCTTGGTGTTATGAGGTTCATTCTTCCCGATTTCGTTGGCAATATGAACTGTGGGACTCTGCGCAATTTCGATCGTCTTGTTGTGGTTGCTGATCCCTACTTTGATGTGCCCTCTTCCCCTTTATTTGCCTTGGTATCTCTGTGAAGAAACATAGGACAAAATATATGGGCCACATTACACAGTCCAGCCCTTGTCTGCCATAAAGCTGCTATCTTAGAGCTTTTTTTGTAAACTGGTCAAACCCCAATATTGCAGGGTTTTTTTTCATTCTTGCTGTATTGAAAGTACTGCTCCAGAGCTCCATTGTTCTTTGAATATCTGAATTTCCCATTAAATTAGGTAGGAGTCTACATTAATAAGATGCTTTCAGAAATGCATTTCTGGCTCTTCTTTTTGCCAGGGATTCCCTGTTAAAATGTCTGAGAAAAATCATCACATATTAAATCGTTTGTATGTGCAGAAAAATCAGTTTACTGTTGTCATGATCCACTATTGGGTTGAACAATTTGGCAGAGGTTAAACTCCCTTGCTTTCCAACCGACCTCAGATAATTCTGGGAAGTTGGGGCCAGCTGGGCATAACTTCTGATTAACTCCAATATTTTATCGTGACTAGGTTCCTTTTACATTCTCGGAAACAGAATTAAGACTCAAAACGGAGTCAAGTGCCAAGTCACTTTATTTGGCCAACCACAAATACACGAGAGAAAAGCAGAGAAAGAGAGGAAAAGCGAGAAAGGGAAAAAGAGGGGGAGGGCGGCCCGTAGTTATCCACACGGTCTGTGCGGCTGGTGCGGCCTGAGTGGTCCGATGTGCCTGATGTATCTTCAAATCTGCTGGAGGGTAGATGTTCCTGGACGCTCCCCCGTGGTCTCTGCTGGTTCCCCTTTCATAAGGTTGTCTTTTTGCATAGTCAATGATTGTTTTGCATACCCACGCCTCCCGCTTGGCAGTGGGGCGCATGCCCAGTACCGTCACTAGAGCATGCTTGAAATTTCTAGGGGGTCCGAGCCCCCTCCCCATTGTCAGTTGACTCTGGGCCTGGCTGCATGCACAGAGGACGTGTACTTCAAGATAGCAGGACACACATTCCTGTGGGGTGGGACTCAATGGGCTGAAACTGCCCTACTCAATTGCCGTGGTGATTAGGCCATTCTGGTGGGGTGGGACTCAATGGGCTGAAACTGGTGATTAAACTGCCCCACTCAGTTGCCGTGGTGATTAAGTTTTGGTAGTTAAGCTTGCCTGCCACCAATGTTGAGACAAGTTTCTAGTCCCTTACAACTGTCATAAACTATTTCCTATTCCTTTGTGTTCATACTTTCTCATTAAGGGTTATGTGTTTTGCGATAGTTAATCCCCTTTTGTACTTTTCTTTCAACATGGGTCTGAGCAACCTACAAAATTGTTCCTGTAAAGCATTTTCCTTCTTTTTTCATAACCATAGCAGTGTGTTGTTATATCCTTCTGTCACTGATGATTGATAATAATGTTGAGGTGTCCATTGCCTCTGCTTGGTTGTGCACCTAAATGATATGAAAGTGATGCATATTTTTTTTTTTTTAGACATTTAGCTTTTCCTCAGTGGGAAAAAAAAAAAGAAGTTTGAAGTGAACACGTTGCTGTAAGGCAAGAAAATGATTGATTGGGTGGATATAAAACAATTGGAGAGATGTGTGTCCTCATGTGTGTAATAGCTTGTGCCAGGAGCTGGAGTTGGGTGGGGAAATGCAAGAGAGAATGAAAATGTGTTCTATTATCAGAGGGGGTTTTTTTCAACATCAGCATGAATAGAAACTTCTCCTAGGAAGCTATATTGCCAACGAAATCGGGAAGAATGAACCTCATAACACCAAGGTAGTGTTAGAAGGCAGGCATTCTTTATTCACGGCACCGGATGCACGGGGGATCGCTCCACCTAACGTGCATACCATCAAGTCGCAACTTGCCCATTTATATGTAGCAAAGTATTACATATGTATGAAGTTTTCCAATATGCCTATACATATTGTTATAAATTGAGACCACAATTGATCATAATCCAATTAAAATTTTATTAATTATAGCAAGTAGAATATGAGCAAATACAGCGCTGGACGGCAGGGGAGTCTGCGCTCCACCAACTGCCGTCCTGAGCAGTTCAAACAGTCTCTTTTTATACATCTTTACTTCCGTGTTCAATGAAGTAGTGGAGGTACTCTGCGCATGCTTCAGTTGTTGTTAGGGGGTCGTTTTCTGCCTCTTGGTGGTCGTTGAGGCCGAAGTAAGAAGTCTTCCTCCTTTGTCCCATAGTTGACCCCTCACTCATATGTCCTTATATGGGGTTGTTTGTCCTGTTGCTGGCGGTTCCTGGACATCTGGCGGTTATCTTGCACAGGCGGTATCCTGTTTAGTTTGTGTTAGCGATTGCGGTTATCTTATCTTTTGTTGCCTAACCTTTACATTGAGCTTAACATAAATCTT
>NW_009259786.1:474368-488518 GCF_000687185.1 Egretta garzetta | reverse complement strand
GTTATTATCCTTTTGCTTCATCCCCTCCCGATTCTCCCCGTCCTTGAATAGGGTTCTAAATTCACTAGGTAACTATACTACAGACTTTAAGAAGAACAAAAAATCCAAGCTAGACACTACTGACTTTAACAAAGCAACAGCAAACTAGACAATACTAATTTTAGGAAAGTAACAGCAAGCTAGACAATAAAGCCTAAATCTTATGCATGTAAGCCGTTTTACATTTGGGGTCTTTTTGACCCTTAGGGTATCAATACTACTAATTCAGTAATATATGGGATTCAAAACACACTGCACTTTACCTCTCATACCTGTTATTGAAATGAAACAAAAGATGTTTCAGCACCAAAAGTTATATTATGATACAAGTAATGATGGGCATAAGCTGTTATGTGATAATGATTGTGCAACCTGTCTACTCAATATTTTTCAGATCTCATGAATGTTTCTTGTGAGAGGATAACTTCCTTCTCTTTGAGATCCTTTCTATAAATTACAATAGCTGATGTGATCACTGATAATTTTTATCAGTCTCCTACGCCAGTTATTTTACTACATTATTTGGCTTGTTTTCTTTGTAATAGACAAATATATATTGTTACTATTCCATATATAAATTTATGAAGTAAATTTAGGAATCTTTATGAACAGAAGTTTCAATATATATCACTGTCATTTT
Organism: Egretta garzetta; assembly: GCF_000687185.1. Taxonomy (NCBI): domain Eukaryota; kingdom Metazoa; phylum Chordata; class Aves; order Pelecaniformes; family Ardeidae; genus Egretta; species Egretta garzetta. The sequence continues at coordinate 487,839 of NW_009259786.1, read as the reverse complement.
ATTTACTTACATATATAAGCAAAACATTGACATACCCATACATATGCAGAAACATCCAGACGTTCTACCATTAATCAAAGAGAGTTTGCTTTTAGTTTTATAACTTCCCCCAAAGCACAGTGATAAGCAGCCACAAAACCTGTCTACTCTGTCTCAGTAATGATGGACAACAAGTCAAAATTCAATTAAATAACAAATTAAATAATCAGTTTGTGAAAAGAATGATGGGGAAGATGATCTTGGGCTGCATAAAAAGAAGTATTGCCAGCAGGCTGAGTGAGGTGGTTCTCCCCCATTACTCTGCTCATGAGACCACAACTGGAGTACTGTGTCCAGCTCTGGGGTCTCCAGCAAAGCCAGACATGGACCTGCTTGAGTGTGTCCAGAGGAGGGCCATGACAATGACCAGAGAGCTGTGACAGCTCTCCTGCGAAGAAAGGCTGACAGATATAGGGTTGTTCATCCTGGAGAAGAGAAGCTCTGGGAAGACCTTATTGCGGCCTTTCAATATATAAAGGGGCATATAGGAAAGACATAGAGAGGTTTTTTACCAAGGCCTGTAGTGACAGAACAAGGGACAGACACTTTAAATGGAAGGGGGTAGATTTAGATAGGAAGATATTTTTTACAATGAGGATGGTGACATACCGGCATAGGTTCTCCAGAGAAGTTGTGGGTGCTGCATTCCTGGCAGTGTTCAAAGTCAGGTTTGATAGGGCTTTGAGCAACATATCTATTGAAAGATGTCCCTGCCTGTGGCAAGGGGTTTGAACTACATGATCTTTAAAGGTCTATTATGACACAAACCATGCTGAGATTCTATGATAAGATAGAAGAAAACCAATGGAATCTAAGCTGTATATTTTAATTTATTTATAGGAAATCAAACATGCTATGACATGACTAAAAATGTTCGACTTGGGATAAAATATAATGGTTTGTGTGATGGGTAACAGTTTGGGGCATTAAAATGACATTAATTATTGGATTGGGTTTACAAAGCAAGGTTTTGGTAGCTGGGCAGAAAGAGGTTTGGTTTTGTTTCTCACCATCCTACTCCATTTTTAATTGACAGTAAATTAAATAAATCTCCCCAAAGTGAAGTCTGGTTTGCCTGTGATGGTTTGGTGGGTTATCATCTTGCGATTATCTCAACCCATGAGCTTTTTCATCTTATTTTCTTCCCTTCTCATGCTGAATATGGAGAGTAAGAAAGCCAGCCAAGGTCAGCTCACCACAGTGTTACTTGGGTGGATGTTGGACTTTTATAAAATACAGAATTTGACAGAAAACACCCAATGCACTGTAATTCCAATTCTGAATATAAATACTTGCTCTGTTAAGTTATATGTTTATTGCTGAAGGCATGCAAGAAAAAATCTCACATCTCATCAGTTAGATTAGTAATTCCAAAAATGTGGAATTAGGCAAAATTCCACATCACACCTAATAGTATTTTGAGTAGTTTTGCACTCAATTTGATTAGATATATGTGTATATTTATGTACTCAATTATAGATATACATGTAACACTTGATACGTACAACCTAGTCAAAGCTTCAAAAAAGGAGAGTGTAATAGGAGTGAGCTATAGGAGAGATGCACAGACATGAAATATCAGAGTAATGCCTGTCCTAAACTCTAGGGCAGCACTGTCCTCTGCAGACGTTCTAGAAAACTTCAGGGTGGGCAATAAGATCATGGTGTCATGGTGTGAAGCCTTAGAGGGGAGTTTACTGGGAAAGTCACATCCCAGCAAGGTGTTGGAGGTTTTTTAGTATGTTCTGTCTTCAGAGTGGGTGGGAACTGACATCTCTTGAAACTCCTGACTTTCATGTTTCTTTGGTTCTTTGAGAGACCAGGGAAGATAACAAAGTGCTTTCTTAGGTGAGGCAGGAGTTGGTGGCCAGAGCACTCTGTCACAGCCTGTCGCAGCATCTGTCACAGAATCTTCCACAAGGTTCAAAGTCTGCACAATAATTGATCTTAGTGTTTTCTCCATGTTTTGTTGTTCATGTTTCTGCATGCTTGGATGTGGAAGACCAGACTCCTGATGCCGACCAGTCTCCAGAAGCCATTTATTATACCTTTGCATACAGTTTTTATATTCCTCCAAACCCCGTACACATGATCACGTATACTTTTCGAACTCGTACATACTACTGTCTATCCAACAAACATATAAGCTTCCAACTCACTCATTGGTTATTTCATTGTCGTCATCTTATCCTGCTTGCGGTTACTGCTTCTCTACTCTAGCAACTAAGTTCCGTATACTGGCTAAGCATTTCCCCTTTAATAGCATTCTGACCTTATCAGGAATTGATGTCCTCGTTCTGCTAGGAATGTATCCACAATTCCCCCTTCTTTGTTTTATGCTATCCAAACTCCATGTATAGCTTTATCATATCAGTTACACAGTGCAATATTATAGGAATTAAAGCCAATAGAAACAAAACAGCTAAAATTAATACTAAACCATACATTAATAAATCACGCAGCCTTTTCAGTACTCCCCATCCCAAATTATCCCAAAACGTGTCCCACGGATTCTTGTCAACCTGCAGCTTTCTCATATTCTCTTCACATCCATGACCCTGCGCTAACAGCAAAAAGTCCATGGTGGCTCTGTCCTGTAGAGCTGGAGCTTCGTGTCTTCCCCTATCTACGCCAGCCATAAGTTGGGTCAGAATTTCAGAAGTGATATTCAACTGTTTTGCTGTCCAGCAGGCCAATTTCTGAACAGTTTGGGCATTTTGGGTGGCCATCACTCCGGGGGCCAGAAAAGACGTGATTACTCTGGTTGGCGTGTCCCAGAAAATTACCTGATCCTTGCAGTCTGATCCTAATTGTTGTAGAAATCATTTAGTTCTAGGTCTTCTCATGATATTCCAGATGGATATGTTTAGCAAGCTAGCATGAGTAGGAGCAAACAATGATAGCTTACCAAAATAACATGGGCCTCCTATTGCATTTTTTGGAATACTTGCCCATGCTGGATCTCCGCATATCAAAAAATATCCTGGGGGTAGGGCTTTCACGGAATCTTTGTTCCACACGGGGAATACCTATTGAGAGCTTCAGATCCGATGGATCCGAGGCAGTAGCTGCTGGTTGAGGATGTGTATGTATACCCTGGAGTCGAACTAGTTACTTTTGTCCATCGAGACCAATTTCCCCTTCCCTTGTATGGTGACTATACAATTTTCCTCCCAACATAAAGCACCCATTACTATCATTTAGGGATGTCATCAAATCTAACTCCTGTGGGTCCCATGGCAATGAGACATTCAAGTTGTTGGTGATCAAAGCTGCTAACACCCCTGTATCATTATGACAGTTGCGTTGTAGCCGCAACTTGCTGCAGTTATAATGCTGGCAGCAAGCGGAGTTCACTATGGATGTGTTTAGTATTGTTCATGTTCAAATACGGCATCCCTATTAAGCACGTCCTAAAAGGGTCTCCTGGAGTGGCTAAAGATAAGCAAAAGGATGTTTGCCCTGTCGGATTTGCCCATGTTAACCACATGTTTCCACGGTTCTTAATGCTCGTAACTCCCTCTGTCTGCTCCATTTTCCATACCATGACCCATATCCGTATTAACATTGCTAAGCTCTTGAATCCCATGGTGAGGTTGAGCAGTATCCCTCTGTTGCTCCTTCGGTGCAAAAAGCGTCCCGTCACAGCAGTCCAGCGAATATCTCCTCAGTCCGGACAGATGACCCATACCCAAGGAACACAGCTGCAGTTATACGGGCATCTGAGGTTGTCCTTGGGATGTCGCAGCCAGGGCCGGATACATTTCACTGGTACCCATCGTGGTCCGGAATCTGTAATCACACAAGCATAACCCTTTCCCCATGTTAGTAGCTTTGTGGGGCCATTCCAGGTACCACTCATAGGATCTCGCCACATCACTTGTGGCGTGTCGGACCAGTCTACTGTTTCTTGTAAGCCTTTGGCATGTATTAAAGCAGGGGGTAGTGTCCTATTGCCTGTAAGACGGAGATGGTTCATTTCTTGTGCACCTGGCAGAGCTGAGAGCTGAGAAGTCCTTGGCCAGTCTAAGCACTGCCCAGTAGCAACCAAAACATCAGTGTGTTATCAACATTCTTGTAGTACTAAATCCAAAACACAGCACTATACCAGCTACTAGGAAGAAAATTAACTCTGTCCCAGCTGAAACCAGGACAGTATCCACCCCTTATTCCATACCATTTACATCATGCTCAGGTCCCGCACATCCAATATATCTTCATTAACGACCACCCCTTTCCCATCCTTTAACATATTACACAGATATCATTCCCTTAGTCTATGGACCGCCCTTGTAAAATGTCCAGAAATGTCCACAAAATGTCCATTGAGTTAATTTAGTCCAAGACTTTGGGCTCCATCTCTTATGCTGGTCACTCAGGACGGGAGAAGTGGTGTGTTGCATGGAGTAATGGCACCAAAGCCAGCTCAGGTCAGGTCACTGCTGCACTTGCACTGCTTCTTGTAAGGCTTGTCCTCCGTTGATTCAGGTGGCTCTTGCTATAGTCATTCCTATAACATGCAACTCAAATAATGGGTTACAACAATTTAAAGGTATATTCATTACAATCTCCACCCCTGGTCTCTTTGGACCAGACCTTGGGGTTTAGCATTGCTATGAACTCCTCCTCTTGCCCCTGCTCTGGCTTGGACTTATCCACAGTTATCAAAATGTTCCCAGGCACAGCACAGTGAAATGATAAGCAGTACAGCAGTACAGCAAGCAGCAAAAGCAAAAAGGAGCAACTAAGGAGCACTGAACTCTAATATACAGTAAGGCAAGCAAGCCCCATGGCAAGCATAGGAGCCTGCCGATCAATAGGTAAACAGCAATAACAGCTATAAATTTGATCTAGCACATTCCAATCAAACCTGTCATTATCTCGAACCCTTTGAGCCCCATATCATTGCTGAGAGTATCTTAAAAACTACTCGAACAAAATCTGACTCCAATTCTGTCAACTCCGTGTTTTCAGATACACCTTTCATGCCAAAAGGGACTGTCGTGGTTTAACCCTGGCTGGCAATTAAGCACCATGCAGCCACTCGCTCACTCACCCCACAATGGGGTAGGGGAGAGAATCAGAAGAGCAAAAGTGAGAAAGCTCGTGGGTTGAGATAAAGACAGTTTAATAGGTAAAGCAAAAGCTGTGTGCACAAGCAAAACAAAGCAAGGAATTAATTCACCACTTCCCATGGGCAGGCAGGTGTTCAGCCATCCCCAGGAAAGCAGGGCTCCATCACGCATAACGGTTACTTAGAAAGACAGACACCATCACTCCAAATGTCCCCCTATCACCTGAACAGGGAAGGCAGTAGCATTAGGCATAAAGTCCCCTTCGAATACTGCATTTTGAATTACTCTGTGCCACCGTTGAACCAGATCAGGGGCGTCCCTGTCTGAGCCCTGTGGATTAGCGAGAGTGTTGGAACTATGTGGGTCGGGCCCTGAGGCCAGAGCTTGCCGCGCCTGGTTCTCATCATATATCCTCCTCCAATATTCTAATTCTCTTTGCTCCTCTTTGGTTATCCTCCCTAGCTTTCCTTCCCACTCCTGGCTCCTTCGCAATTAGTGGTCACATTCCTGCATACCGGCCTCCATCAAGGGCCATCAAGGGCTTCCCTGACTTTTGCCATTTGCTCTGTTAACTCTTTCAGCCCTGGTAAAATCTCGTCGTGCCACACAGGCAGGTGAGCCAATCGGTCTATTAGCTTTTGTGCTTCAGTGTTATGCCTAGACAACTCAGTTCATAAGAACAACATGTCTGTGTCAAACAGACCCTCTCCAGATGGAGTTGGAGGCAAGTCGGCTAACTTCTGAATGCTTTTTGTGTTTCTTGATTTTGCTTACACAATTCCTCTCTAATCGTCTGTGCACCAACAGGAGAGAATGTCTCTTGCAAAGGTGGAATAAGAGGCAGAGGGGGAAATATTGTTTCAGTAATCATAGGTTCATGTGTTTGGTTTGTTTTTTGTTTTTTTTTCTTCAGGTCCAGTGCTTTGGCGGCACAGGCGGCTACCGATCGTTCAGCTTCTAGCTCCTTGAGCACCGTGGTAATGAGTTTCCATGCCGAACTCAAAGTGACAGCCTCCTTAGACCCATTGCCAACCTCATCCCACAACGCGGCTCCCAGCTTATCCCGGAGGTCCAAATCAAAAACATCTCAGGCTGAGGTAAAGAAACCATGTGACTGTCCCCATCACAATAAGTGATTTAAAGTCCTTTTATCATATTTCAATGCTCTCCTAGAGAGAATATCCTGGAACATGTCCTGTATTGCCTTTTCCTCTTTAATTAAAACCGTCCCCATGTTCCCAGCCTCTGCTGCTCACCTTTCTTGCTAGGTGATCCACTGCGCAGTGTCTCCAATATTCTTCTTTCAAATCCCAGGTAGCCCAGCTACTCCGTTCTCACCAGCCCAGTCCTTCCACCTTTTCATAAATCATTGTCCCGTTGTAGGCACGTCGGGGTCACCACTTGCAGAAGACCGGACTCCTGATGCCAACCAATATGATCTCCAGAAGCTGTTTATTATACCTTTACATACAGCTTTTATATTCCTCCAAGCCCCATACACATGATCATGTATACTTTTCTAATTTGTACATACTATTGTCTATCCAACAAGCATATAAGCCTCCAACTCACTCATTGGTTATTTCACTGTTGTGATCTTATCCTGCTTGCAGTTACTGCTTCTCTACTTTAGCAACTAATTTCTGTATACTGGCTAAGCATTTCCCCTTTAATAGCATTCCAACCTTATCATCCAACCTTGATGTCCTCATTCTGCTAGAAATGTATCCACACTTGGATATCTTTGGCTGCCATTTCACCTAACTTTCTTTTTTCATCGTTAAAGAGAGAGAACAGGTAATTTGAGTTTCTCCTAGTCTATTGCCTTGTTTATTTTTTACATATCTTCCTGAGATATGTATTCTTGAAATTTTCTAATATTATTTCTTACCTTCCTCAAGGAACACTGCATAAAATCTTGCTGATGCATTTAAACTGGGACCTTTTGTATTCTGACTGTATTTCATCTGTATGACAGAAAAGTGTTATCCATGAACTGTCCACATAATAGTCCTTTTCATTTTGATCATATTAGTTATAATTGTTTGTTAAACTTTGCCTTTTTGATAATAGTATAAAATGCTTTATTTTCCCTTTGCTGTATTGTTCAAAGCTCAAAATGAGAGAAAAAACACAGTCAAAAAACCCAAACCCAACACTATATAATACTTTAATTCTACAGTTTGTTTTCTGAGAATTCAAGTCTCACTGTTAGAATAGCATTCTTCTCTGTGTGCTAAGATAGTTATTCCAGACCATTTTCCAGATATCCCTTTAATACCTCCATTATTATCCTTTTTCTTGCATTGTTTGGGCACTCAAAACTTGCACTGAGTTTTATGTGCATGGGAATGAAGGATAGGACCATATGCAAAACTCCTGTTGACTTAAGCTATAATCGGGTGATTCTGACTTTCAGCTCCATCATCTGTTTCTCATTCTCATGATACACAAGGTGATTATGGCTGCAATTTAGTTATGTGATTATACTTGCACAGACTACTTGGGGTAGGATAACATTTTTCTGCCCAGTTGCCAAGCTGTTGAAATGCCAGCTTCAGTCCATGTCTTCTGAAATTTCTACCCATTGTTACATTTTCACCTACTTTTAATTTTTCACCTTCTTTATTTCAAATATTTTCCTTGCAAGTGTACTTCCTAGCCTTTCTGTTTATTTTTAATTTATTTCACAATCTGCTAAACTTCTTTTGCTGCATCTGTAAAATATTGTTTGCATAGATCATTATTCAGCAATTTAACTAACTTGCTCAATTAACTGGCATAATTAAAATTCCTGAAATCCTTAAGTAATTATTAAAAATAAGCTTTACTCATTTGTTTTATCTAAACTAACTCTACAAGCTGCTAGCGCAACAGCTGCTAGCACAAGCTCTATCATTAAGGTGCTACTTCTCTTCTAATTCTGAGCGCTTAACAAAGAGCTAGGTCACTACAAATGAAAATTCCCAAAACAGCATGTCATGTCATGTCATTGCAAACTCAATCAGCTTTTGAAATGGATCATTAAGTATTAAATTTTGTAGGAGTGATTAATAAGGGATGTAGATAGAAACCAGCATTAGGATTTGTAGGAGAAAGTTCTTTTATATATGTGATTTAGGCAAAGGAGCAAGTTATCACTAAAGCAAAAAGTGAAACCTGTTACTCTGTATGAAACAGCTTGTCTTTTTTTTTCCTTTTCAGTCCCCTGCTGCAGGTCTCTGCATACTTTTCAGGGTATAATAGCATTATCCTTTCTAGTTACCTGGTCCTAATGCAATGGAACTCAAACAAAACCCTCAAGAATGAATAAGAGTTATAGCAAGTTGTTTACTAGCTCTCTGGGTTCTTGCTTACGTGACAGCAATTTTGCATGGCATGAGGCTTCAGGTTTGTATCATCATGCAAAAATACAATGATCTTTTTCCACTTTGGAATGAAAACCATTAAGTACAGCTATTTCCTTTCTGCTGTATTCAGTTGCTTGTCCTTTCCTCTACACATGTTCCTGCAATACAGCCTTCCTCCTAGAAGACATCTGAAGAAGTCTCACATTGCTACACTGGTTGGTAGTAGCATATTGATGTTGAACAAATGGTGTACAGAAAAGATGGGTTTTTTTATATTTTTTTGTCTGTAGGTTGTTGTCAAATACAAAAGCCTAAATCATGCATTAGGAAAGCAGCTTAAATGGCAGTGTCCCAGAAGGCTTGAACACCCAGTGGGTCCCAATGAAATTAATGAAGGCTCAAGGTATGTGACAGGCTTTAAAATTGAACCACTACCTATAAAATAAAAAACTGACCTAGGAAGCTGAATTAAGTCTTTGAAATGTTTCTCAAATGTTATCATTTGATTGATTAATCATTTAATTGGTGACTTTTTTGGTTACAAATGAATGTGTATGCAGTGTTATAATTATCATGTAGGCTACTCTAAGAACTGAAAAATATGTTTAAGTTCTACAGACTGTGATCAGTCATACATAAAGAGCAACAGTTAGATGTGGAGGGGTGCTGCTTGTCTCTCAGGTGCTTGTTCACATCATTGCTTTTTCTAAGGACAAGTGGCAAGACAGAAGTAGAATCAAGAGCTGGAAAAGTTAATCTCATTCCATTTTTTTCTACACAGGATCATGAAACCATGATTACATTGCAAACATTTAAAATACGTAAATGTCATCCTGACATATACTCTCTGATGTCCGTTATTGCATGCATGTATGGTGGAACATGGCAGCAGGACTATGAAGCTGTGAAAAGGAACTGCCTGAAAGACCACCCCTGTATTGAAAAGTCACAAACATCAAAAAAAGTGAATGTCCCTCTGTTATTGTTCAAATGTATTCTGTTACTCAGCTTACTCTACAATTTGTCTGCAGTTAAAATTTCCTCTAAGTTCAGGCTTAATGACAATAAATGTTCTGTAAAAGGCTAAACACAGAGTGTTAAAAGAAAAAAAAGTCTCAAGGTAAAGAAAAAAAGTCTGTATTTAATAATCAGGATATGGGAAAAGAAGGGAAATTAAATTTCTTTCTGAGTGTTAAATCTTCTGCAATTACACTTCAATTGCTAAAGTAGAAACAGATATTTTGCAGGCTGTGAACTAGACAAGTTGATGGAGAAATGTAAGGCTAAATGAAATTTTTATATCAAATTTTCAGTTGTGCTTAATTTCTAGACAAATTTTGGCAATTTACTGAAAATTAGTAGGAATTAAAGGACACCCCAGTTCTGAGATTTCATGTCTGAAAGTCTGTCTTGTAGTGTAGTAAAAAAATGTCTAATTACACTAAGTCATTCAAAGTATCGATGCATGCTTTGAAAGTCTGTGTTCTCCTTTAACATAAGGGCATAAAGGATGAAAAGGCTGATGACATACAGCAGTAAGTGTTTGAAAACCACTTAATGAGGCAGTCCACATGAAAATGAGCTTTTTCCTTTGAAACAGGCAACATAAAAAGTTTAGAAGATATATGCCAAATTGATCTTAGCTTCTCATAATGCAGTTCCTTGGGTTAGTTCATAAAAAATGCTAAATTGTCTGCCTTATGAAATAGAAGGACATTCTTACAAGTGAAAATTTTTCTCAGATACTTTTGTTAAAAAGATGGACATCTCACTCAAAGCTAACCTCAAAATTTAATATGACGTTAATTGTTTCTCACATATAATTTTCCAACTTTCTTATGAGAAGAATTGGATATATGCCTTATGCATCTGACTTTTTCAATATATAACAGTTTGGGCCGTATTTAACTTTGTCCTTTAGGTAGTGAAATGATGAGCAACGAGGGATGAGACAATTTGTCTGTAGGCCAGACTGGGTATTTGAAAACCTCATCTGAGGACACCTAACTGTTAACATGCTTGGGAATTTCTGAGATAGATATAAATTTTTAAGTCTCACTGCTTGATAATGAAATGCACAAAAAAATTCACAGTATGTAGCCATCCTCATTTATCAAATGGATAAATGAGTTCTGATTTTATCCACAACTTGTGTCCCTCAATATATTAGGATCTAATTTGCATGAATTAGTGTAGATCTTAAATGTGTCTGTAAACAAATCTAAGCTTTTCTGGAAAAGTGTGTATCGCCATTGTCATTGGAACAGAACCTAAGATTTGTTTGACCTGATGAGTTTACAGTTATAACAGAGATTAGCAGTAGTTTTGAGAACCCACAATACTGAGTTTATGATATAAATGATCACATACAGTGACAAAATAAAACTATTTTAACAATCAAATTATTATTTAACTAACAATGTTGATGACAATGCCATTAAGAATGGACTGCAGAATGTTACGGGTAGACATACATACTTTATCATTAGAGAAAAATTAATTTATTGGTTTTACTAAAGTGTGTTTCATATTGCTCTAAACTATTCTGTTTTCAATAGGAAAAGTAAAATAATTTTTTAAGTTAAATTCTTGGAAGTCTTTTTGGAAAGGTACCTTGCAATGAAAAACAAATGAAACAATGCATATTGTATGACTGATGGGGACTGCAAACAGAACAACTTTACTTGAAAGATACTTACTCATAGAAAAAGAGAAAATAAAGTTTTACATGTTGTATGTGTGAAATTTTATTTCTTTTTCTCCGTCTTTTAATCCAAATTATTCAATTAATTAATAACTTCCTGCTTTAAAGTGTATAATTTTTGGAATTTATGCCAAAAAATATCTTCTACACTTATGATTTTCTGTAGCTGTGGCTAGACAAGTATCTCTCCTTTCTAAAACATTGCATGCTTCTTGCTGTGAATGTTATAGCTGAAATACTAAACATAACCTGCTAATAAGTTATTGAGTTCCTATGAGATTACAAGTGAGACAACAGCAAATGGAAGATAAACATGTGCCATTGGCTACAGTTGAAAGTGTCAAAAATAAGCTGTGAAGCTGAACAACTAGTTGCACAGAACAAAGATGCTTCATCTCAGAGGAAAATAACAGCTGAATGAGGAATTGTTTCTGATAGCTATTTTCTGTAAAGGCAAAATCATCTTTGTGTAGGAGTTACATTAAGTGGGATGCTGAGCTTGCATTGGCTTTCTACATAGAAGTTATTTTTATCTTGACGTCCTGAAAGCCTCACCTAGTTACTCTTGACTTAATGATTTTCAAATTTTCCTGTGCTACTCTTCTCTACTCTAGCTGATCCTGGCTGAGCACCTTCTAAGAGTATTTCAAGAGTCCTAAGTAACAACTGCCACATATTATTTATTTTTTCTTTACCTGATCTCCAGAATGAGATTTATCTATGATGTCTAGCACAGACAGCTTCTCGATGCTTCCATTATATTTTCTCCAATTCTATGACTCTACTGCATCACATTTTCAGGTATGGTTGAGAGTAAGTAGGCTTATGAATTAAAAGTTTAATACTTGTTATTCATGTCATCTGGGAAGCCTGCATGTAAATAAGTGTCAAGTAGGACAATAAAAGAGCTGATTCTCTGGTGACTGAAAACAAGGTACTATTCAGAAAGAAAGTTTACTATTTCAGCCAAGTGGTGCAGAAGGATAAGGTTCATGAAGTCTGTGAGAAATTCGGAAACAAATGCAGGCTTTTGTCGACATCCATCCTCTATAATTTTAAAACAGCACCATATAAAAATTCTTAGGTCAGCAGAGAAGTATGGCAAGGAAAAAGACAAGATATCTGTCTAGCAAAAAGCGATTGTCATTATTCCATTTTTAAGCTACGAGAAAGTGTAAATGTTAGAAAATTGATGACCTTAGTTTTTTCATTGGTATTATAATCATTATGTACATATTTTCCAGCAACAAGATCTACAAGACAGCCAAGATCTATTCTTCATCAATCTGCAGAAATAAACAATCCATGTACTGGAGAGTTTTGCCATAGAAAATGTATTCTTGCCATATGATCATAACCAGTGTTCTACCATGACAAGCGGAGGTCAGATAGAAGAGAACAATTGTTTTACTAGGTGAGATTTTGGTGTGGCTGCAAACAAATAAGGATTTAAATTAGGTTGGAATAAAGAGGAAATGGAAATAAAAAGAGGGGTAGGTTGTAAATATGCATGATATGTTTAGTACTTCATCAATCAATATAAATTATTTTGAGTTCCCTATGTGAAAAACTGTGGACTATAATATTGTTTATTAAGATGTATGTTAAGCCCAACAAGGATGGTATGAATCGTGGTTTAATCATTCTCCCTGGTTAACTACACTGTTGTCAACCAGTGCCGGACCTCTAATATTGTTGATGCTCATTCTAACCTTTGGGCTTTGCATCTTGAATGGAGTGATTAGATTAGAGGCGGCCCATTTAATGCTGTTAAAAAGGCGATACGAACACCTAGAGGATGATAAAACCAGTAAGGGAGAGACTCTAATTCTCTCCCTAGCCCAAGAGACTGTCCAGCTTGAAGAACCAAATGGTAAAAACTAAAAGGGGGGGAGGTCCCCCCTTACTCCTTGTGTTTTTGTTACATCCTTTGTTTAAAGTCACTGTTATGCAAAATTCCTGAGACCACTTTCTGATACATTGATAAATTACAAATTCCTGAGTGGCGACATCCTGCTAAGTAGACAAGCATGAATCCTTCCTGCCTCAGGCGGGGCCAACATGGCCAGATAAGGAAAGAAACTGATTTACAACGTGAAGGAAGACTGTGACCTTTATCCTCACGACCACCAGAACGATACCAGAATATGCCACGTAGACCAGGGACTACTAAACTATAAAGAGAGACTGTTTGAACTGCTCAGTACGGCAGTTGGCGGAGCAGAGACTCCCCTGTCGTCCAGCGCTGCTTTTGCTCATATTCTACTTGCTATAATTAATAAAATTTTAATTGGATTATGATC
>NW_009259786.1:451784-468822 GCF_000687185.1 Egretta garzetta | reverse complement strand
TGTGAAAAACTGTGGACTATAATATTGTTTATTAAGATGTATGTTAAGCCCAACAAGGATGGTATGAATCGTGGTTTAATCATCCTCCCTGGTTTTGTTAAAAAGGCGATACGAACACCTAGAGGATGATAAAACCAGTAAGGGAGAGACTCTAATTCTCTCCCTAGCCCAAGAGACTGTCCAGCTTGAAGAACCAAATGGTAAAAACTAAAAGGGGGGGAGGTCCCCCCTTACTCCTTGTGTTTTTGTTACATCCTTTGTTTAAAGTCACTGTTATGCAAAATTCCTGAGACCACTTTCTGATACATTGATAAATTACAAATTCCTGAGTGGCGACATCCTGCTAAGTAGACAAGCATGAATCCTTCCTGCCTCAGGCGGGGCCAACATGGCCAGATAAGGAAAGAAACTGATTTACAACGTGAAGGAAGACTGTGACCTTTATCCTCACGACCACCAGAACGATACCAGAATATGCCACGTAGACCAGGGACTACTAAACTATAAAGAGAGACTGTTTGAACTGCTCAGTACAGCAGCTGGCGGAGCAGAGACTCCCCTGTCGTCCAGCGCTGCTTTTGCTCATATTCTACTTGCTATAATTAATAAAATTTTAATTGCATTATGATCAATTGTAGTCTCAATTTATAACACCTATTTTATAAAACCAGTGCTTAAATTTGTACATGAATTATATCTTTCAACCAGATAAGACAACTGTGGTATGACATGGTATTTGGGGTTACTATTAAAATACTGTGCTTCAACATGTTAAATAATCCTGTGCTTGTTTTTAAGAATTTGAAATTTATACGGAAAATTTTAAATTGGTAGACAATCATGTAAAACAACTCAAGTTATTGGTGTTCTAGGGATATAAGTGAAGATCTTCTCATAATTGGTTTGTTAAGGGTTTAGAAGTAAAAGTCATTTCTACTATGGAACAAAATGGTACTAACTTACTCCACAAGGTTATTCTTTGATTTTGCTGAAGCTTTAAAAGTGCTTTGAACTCCTCAGAGAAAAAACACTATGTATGTGTAAAGGATTATTACTGGATTAGCACCCAGCAGTCATTTATGGGGAATAACTAGCATACTAATATGGAAACTTGAAAGTCTTGTTTCTCTGCTTTTATCCATGTTTTCCAAGTTATGACTTCCCTTTCCTCAAATGGTGGAAGATTATTTAGGTGTGAATTTTATGGCAACTGCTACATACGGAAATGGTACCGATTTCTTTTTGTCAATTTGGGGAAATTTTTTAGAAAACAGTTTTATTTTTGTAATATACATGCTTCTGCATGCCTCTGTCATCGTGACCTAGAAGCTGTTACTGACTACAGTACCAGCCCTGACTGGACTCCACCCTAGGAGAAAATGAATAAAAGGGAAGAAAGCAAACAAAACTTTTCTTCATCAAGCAAAAATATGAGAAGGACTGTGAGCAGACGGAAGCTGGAAAACATGGAAACCACAGAGGACAGAGAAAATTATCTCCTCCAACAGTGAGCTTTTCTGAAAAATTGAGCAGTGGGACAAAAAGGAAGCAGCTGATCAAGAGCAGATCAAGCTCCCCCACAACACCAACAAGGCAGGCATAATTTATACAAGAAGGGTGACAAAGAAAGGGTAAAAACCCCCACAAAATGGCAATCAAACTATATGGAGGCTAAAGAACTTCTTCAACAGGAAGAACAGGAAATTCACAAATGAAGATAAGATAGAATAAAAGCAAGGAAAGTCTTATTTTTTTTCTGAACGTAACAGGGTAGGAAATCTTAGTAACCTTCTAATCACATCGGGGATTGTTGAGAGTAATGATGAAGGCCAAATAAGTCTGAGGATGTAGACAGTAAAAAGGGAAGCAGAGACATTGACAGCATGAGGCCTAATTGTGAATCACAGGAATGTTTATGAACAAAGGAAAAAAGTATGATATTTTAGTATGTATGATATAGGAACCTTGAACACAACATCAGCATGGACTCTGTATAGGCAAATTTCAAGGCAATGAAAAAATGTCAAAAAGAAACACTGAACTGCAAATCTGAGCATATGACAGAAATCATTGGCGGCAGGTAACAAAGCATAGTTCAAAAGTTTTCAGGTAAGCTGAAGTTCCTGGCAGAGATTTCTTGGCTAGTCCGAGTTTAAAGCAGTAAAACTCACTGGTAAGCTTGCAGGCTACTGTCAGGAGAAATGAAGTGTCTCTGCAGAGAGAAGATGGCCCCTTGAAGTCAGTGACACAATTCCCACTTATATTCTCCACTCAGAACAATGTTGGACAGCAACCAGGTCACAACCCTAAAATAGGAAGAGACGTGTCTGTATTATTAGAAAATATACTACTTTCCTTTCTTACCTTTTACTACTAGAATAAAGATTCCTCATTTAATCACTACAGCAAATGTAATGCCTCCATGTATTCCTTCATGCCATCTGCACAGCAATACACCAAGGGAGGGATGTGTCCCCTGCTCTTTCAGAACTGCTCAAGATTTGGCAGTTTGCCTATTAAGTAGCCATGTAGCTTTCCTTTTTGCATCCAGTATTGGTTTTGGTTTCTATTTAACAATGTAAGAGGAAATACTGAAAGAAATTTCTTCTGTTTTAGCAAATCCTTTATTTGAGCATTCTGTTGAACAATGTTGCAATCTCAGGAAAAAGTACAACAGCTCAGCCACGGGTAACATCCAATTGTCACTTTCTGGATAGCTAAAACATGAGCTTCACAATCTTATCAAGCAAAAGACAAGATATTGAATATACATTTCTTTTGATGTGAGTTTTAAGAGGAAGAAAAATGTTCATCCTTTACGTTCAAAGTTGCCTTTCAGTCTGCCAACCTCACTGCTTCCTCAGCATAGCTTTGCATAGAATTACAGGGTGTAACACACAACTTTCCAACCACAAAACAATTGAAGCATTCTTTTAAACATATGCAAAAGCTAAACTGCAAGTGTATCAATGTGAGAATCACTGATGTGCAAGTGTTTTTTTTCTTGAACTGAAGATCTGTAACATGCTTTGTAATGAAAGCAAACATTTTTATATCTTTAACTGTTGCAAAACTGAGACACATCGTCTTATAAATAAGTGTGCTCAATGTAAATTGCTGAAAAAAGCAAAGGGGAGGGGTACATGTGAATATCAGCTAGTTGAAACAAGATAAAAATCAACCTTGTTGCTCTATCATGAAAGTTTACTAGCTTAAGAACCAAATTTATTTGCCAATCCTCCACTCTAATGATAATGACCATGGAATATCTGATGTCTTAGTCACCTATCAAGACAATTACTTTCTCTGGGGCAGAGTGAATACAACTTCTGATATTAATGCAGGCAGTAATTCAGAAGGGTGAAAATTTTCAGTGGTGGTAGATAAATAAGATTACTATATCCACAATTATCTAACTGAGGAAGTATCCCTATTTTTTTTGTTTCCGTGTTTTCAGCCATTGAGTCCTAAACACTTTCCAATTGTCATGGTTTAACCCGTCTGGCAACTAAGCACCATGCAGCCGCTCGCTCACTCTGCCCTCCCTCAATGGGATGGGGGAGACAATCGGGAAGGAAAAAAGAAGGTTAGAGCTGTGGGCTGAGATGAAGACAGTTTAATAAGAGAAGATAATAATAGTAATAATGAGAATGGTAAGAGAATATACAGAATGTTCAAAACTAACGATGCACAACACAATTGCTCACCACCCGCCGACCAATGCCCAGACTGCCCTGAGCCGCGATCACTCCCCGAGCCGCAATCACTCCTTGAGCAGCGACCACTCTCTTCACCACAATCAGTCCCCCTACAACCAACCGACCAACTCCCCCCAAGCATGACGTTATATGGTATGGAATAGCTCTTTGGTCAGTTTGGGTTAGCTGTCCTAGCTGTGCTCCCTCCCAGCTTGTTATGCACCTGGCCGAGCAGGAGAAGCTCAAAAAGTCCTTGAGTAGTCTGAGCACTACTTGGAAACAGCTAAAAACATCAGTGTGTTATCAACATTATTCTGGTACTAAATCCAAAACACAGCACTATGCAAGCTACTGTGAAGAAAATTAACTCTATCCCAGCCGAAACCAGGACACCAACTGATTCAGTAGAATCTCTCAAGAACTAATCATTCTTGAAAAAGCTACATTAACTAACTACTTTGTAAAGCTTTTACTTATCATAGTCATTCTCTGTGGTGTAGATGAAACACTATATGTGTTAGCAATATTCTATTGGATGTCACTCAGGGTCAATCTACTCATATTTATTTTAGCATAGAGTTCTGTGTTTTCTACTTAGGCTTCTGCCCAAAAAAGTGAGCATAATAAAGGGAACAATTTCTAAACCTTAATTTCCCATGCTGTTTTCTACTTCCAAGTAAGGGGTAGTAAAAATCTCAACATTTCAATATTACTTTAGTAGCTTATGCAAAAAACCTGTAATTGAACATTGTACCTGTTATCTATCAAATTCACTAATGCTGAAATTTCAAGAACATTCTTTCAGTCATTTCATTCACTTTCCAGCATGCTCATCATTACATTTTATTACATACCATACTCTACCTCTATTAGAACCAGTTTATTTTCATTTCTTTGTAATCTTTGTGTGTCCACCATTAACTCTCATTACACATCAAAGTCTATTTTCAACTATATATATCATCGCCAGAAGGCAATTCTTGCTCGAGTAGTCTTCAAAACAGTGCTTCAGTTATTTTGACATAGGTTTTCTTCCTATTTTTTCGTTCACTACACTCCAGTAGTATTGCCTGGGGCCACAAGACTCTGACACCTAACCATTTTTGTTCATTAGCATGGTTTTCAATACTATTTGAAGTCCCTTTGTTGTTTTCCATGTGCTTCACTCTGATCCTAATTCTAGCTTTTTCTCCTATGTATATGTTTGATTTTAAAGTTGTTATTCTATGATTTGAGATGTGTAAAGCATACAGCAATCTGAATGTACTGCTGTGTGATATGAGGTATGTTATTTACCTTCTGCCTTGATTTTAGGGATTTATCTGATTCATCCAGCATAGTATTTTACTTAAGATTCTCCCCCATCAGTTGGTCAGTACTAAAGTGGGTAGCCTTTGAGGACAGAGGTATTGCTGTAGGAGTACAGTTTTAAGAATGTGCAGTCTTAAGAATGCATCCAATTGTCTGGAATACCAGAGTTTATGGAAATCAGTAGTTTCCCCTTAACTGTGATAAACATAATAAAAAATTATCTTCCGCCTACCCTTTTAAGTATTTTACCTGCCTTGAAATGTGTTAATGAATACATTTCTTTACTTCAGGGAACAGATAAAAAATACTGATCTATACTGTGATTCCTGGTTTGGTAATATATATCTGGATTGACTAGATTACATAATTTCTTTGCAATTATTTCCATTGAAATAATTTATTTTACTGAATATTAGCATATGACTCCTTAATCTATGTAAATAACCTGTCTTGTAACCCAAAGATGTTGTGTATGCCTGGAATTGGTAACTTCTCAATCTGTGGGGCTACTTCAGGTTTACATTGATGTAGCACGTGCAAAATGATGATGGACCCCGTGGCATGCTCAATAGTATAGTTGTTTACTAATTTAGCCTGATAGCTTTAAAGATTTGATGACAACAGCAGCATATACCAAATATTAATTTCTATTTCCCTTACCCTTAAGTAAACCAAGTAAATCATATAAACCCCCTATGAAGACATAAAATTAATAGTGTGTAATAATAACTTCAGTGATAATAAAACCAAACTAGTTGCTGTAGGTGGAGGAATAATAATAAGCTGAATGGTTGTTGTTAATCTCTTTAATGTTTATAAAAAAACCCATTTTAACCAGCAGTTAAACATCAGCTTTTCTCACAAGGTAGGTGAGAATGGATAGACTTTATCATCAGAGAAAAATAAATGTGCAAAGATGGCAGATGTTTCCAGTTCACTGCTTAAATACCTCATTTAAAAAAAGAGTAGTTTAGCGCTTTGAAACATATGGCTTTATCTTTACATGACTACATAGCTTTGAGATTCATTTATATGTTCTGATTAGTTTGAACACAAGCAAGATTGAAAATGAAAGCTGTCAACAAGAGATATTGTGCAATGACTATGAGTGCCAGTGGAGCTAAGAAGCCAGGTCTCCAGCAATGAGGCTTTGAGATGGTGGAAGGAAGGTCCAAGAGCTGAGGGCACCAGGACCCAGGGTAACATGTTGAGGACATACACAGGACCACGTTCTTTTTCAGAGGTTCCTAATGTCTCTCAGTTATCATAATTTATTTAATTTGTAGTGAATTTAGAGTGTGGGATTTGCCTCATCAAGCAGAAATGCAAATAGGGATGCAGAAGAAGTGGAGGCATTTAATGATTTTTTTGCCTCAGTATTTAATAATACTGATAGACCTTGGACTGCCTGGTCCCCTGAGTTGGAGGACTACAATTGCAGGAGCAATGACGAAAATTGTAAGGGACCAGTTGTATCAGTTGAATGTTCATAAATCCATGGGCCCTGGTGGGTTTCATTGCAGAGTACGAAAGGAGTTAGCATAGGATTCATGCCAGAGTACTGAAGGAGTGAGCGGATGTTACAGCAAGACCCCTTTCAATCATCTGCCAAAGGTCTTGGGAGTCTGGAGAGGTCCCCACTGACTGGACGCTAGCCAATATTATTCCAATTTACAAGAAGGGCATGAGGGAAGACCCAGAAAACTACAGACCTCTTAGTCTAACCTTAGTACCTGGAAAAATTATGGAGAAGATCATATTGAATGCTACTGAAAGGCATTTCAAGGACAATGCAATAATCCAGCACAGTCAGCATGGGTTCACAAAGGAAAAGTTCTACCTAACTAAAGTGATACCCTTCTATGATGAGGCCCCACACAGTGAGTGAAGGGAAGGTGGTGGATGCCATTTTTCTGGATTTTAGTAAGGCTTTTGATACTGTCCCTTACAACATCCTTCCAGACAAGTTGTTCAACTGTGAGATGAGCACAGAGCTGTAGTTAGACTCTAAGAGAATGTACAGAATTTTAATAGAAACATTGAGATTGGTATGAATAGAGTATGAATGGGAATGTCTGGTGTGCAAGCCCAGAAATAATAAACAGCAGGACTGTAAGACTCTCACAGGTTCACAGCATCTAGATTAGCAGAGCATAGTGATCTCAGAACTTCTATGTGCAGCTTCTCAGGGCACCCAGCTCAGGAGACAAAGGACTATGAGTAAGTCCCAATGACTCACAGAGATGGGACAAGATGGATGGACAAATCACTGCTAGCTCCTAAAAGGCACCAAAAAAGCATGTGCAAAATGAGCACCAACCTAAGAACAACAGTGAAGACATGGGAGGACTCAACAGAGAGAATTCCTTGTCTTCTGTGTCTTTTGGGGGAAACGTACACAGAACTGGAGAGTTGGGTACAAGTGTGCTGGTATCCAAATACTGGACAGGCCACTTGGATACACATTTGGGTGCTCTTTAATTCATGTGGGCAAGAAATGCTGATGGTGACAATTTTGTTTAAAAAAAATTAGGGTCACCTTCCATAAAATCTTTGATACAGTGGTGCTTCTATGTTGCAACACTATTTCTTACCAGTGAAAGCATGAAGATTATTTCAATATCCTAGTGTCCTGGTTTTGGCTGGGATAGAGTTAATTTTCTTCCTAGTAGATGGCATAGTGCTTTGTTTTAGATGTAGTATGAGAATAATGTTGATGACACCCTGACGCTTTAGTTGTTGCTAAGTAGCGTTCATACTAAGTCAAGGACTTTTCAGTTTCCCATGCCAGGAGCACAAGAAACTGGGAGGGAGTGCAGCCACGACAGCTGACCCCAACTGACCAAAGGGCTATGTGACATCATGCTCAGTATATAAACTAGGAGGAGTTGGCTGGGGGACAGCAATCACTGCCTGGGGACAGACTGGGCATTGGTGAGTGGGTGATGAGCAATTGCATTGTGCATCACTTGCTCTATGTATGTATATAATATGTGTATTAATACCAATACTAATACTCTTAAATTATTTTTATTATTTTTTCTCTTCTTTTGCTGTCCTATTAAACTGTCTTTACCTCAATCCACAAGTTTTACTTTTTTTTTTTCCTGATTCTCTCCACTATCCCACTGGGGTGAGGAGGGGAAGAGGGTGAGTGAGTGGCTGTGTGGTGTTTAGTTGCCTACGGAAGTTAAACCACAACACCTAGCTGAATCATTTTTTGTTTTATCTCTAGGTTCCATGTGTTTAGGGTAAAGAGGCAAAAGGTGGTCACTACTCACAGGCATTCATGATTGTCTCAGTCTTTGGTTTGTTTCAAATACAGATGCTTTTAAAAATCATGGTCAAAGTTTAAGGATTCCTCACAAATCCCCTCTGAGCAGCAAAGTGTGCTGGTTTTGGTTGGCATAGAGTTAAATTTCTTCATAGGAGCTAGTATGGGGTTATGTTTTGGATTTGTGCTTATAACAGCGTTGATAACACAGGGATGTCTTCGTTATTCTGAGCAGTGCTTGCACAGAGTCAAGGCCTTTTCTGCTTCTCACACTACCCTGATAGTGAGTAGGCCAAGGGTGTACAAGAAGTTGGAAGGGGACACAGCTGGGACAGCTGGCCCCAGCTGACCAGAGGGATGTTCCAGACCTTATGATATCATGCTCATCATATAAATTTGGGGGGAGAAGAAGGAATGGGGAGCATTTGGAGTGCTGACTTTTGTCTTCCCAAGAAACCATTACGCCTGATGAAGCCTTGCTTTCCTGAAAATGGCTCTGAATGCCTGACTCCCCATGGGAAGTAGTGAATTAATTCCTTGTTTTGTTTTGCTCGCGTGCACAGCTTTTGATTTACCTATTAAATTGTCTTTATCTCAACCCACAGGTTTTCTCACATTTACCCTTCTGATTCTCTCCCTCATCCCATCACAGAAGAGTGAGTGAGTGGCTGCATGGGGCTTAGTTGCCATCTGGGGTTAAACCACAACATAAAGTTTGCTGTGTGCATTACTCTGAATCATTTAAAGGTTCCACTACATTATTATTGGTTGGTGACATTATTGAGCAGACTGCTTTTGTTCATTTTTATTTAGCTCACTTAAAGAGATGTTCCTCACAAATTTTATTCCTCTAGCTCTATCCATTACATGCTGAAAAATAACAGTTTGCCAGGAAAGCCTGTTTTCTTTTTACTTTCAGTATAGCACTTTTCTGCTCTATAGGGTCTGAAGGCATTTTTTTAGCTAGAGATAGCTCACAGAACATGAACAAAAGAATACTTTTCTCCTAGCTGAACATGGGCCTCATTATTTTTTTAAAACAGTAGTCTGTAGGTTTGTATTTTGAACCCCTGATGTTTGAGTGGGTTCAAAATTAGCAAGACAAGTTCACCCAACCCCTAAAAAATAAGACAGAAAATGATTCTGCCAGTTGATTGCCAAGGAAGATTAACGTGGAGAATCAGATGAACAGGGTGCTGACATGGACGTTTAAGAGATTTTGATTTGTGTGTTTTTTCATATACTTCTTCTACATTGTACTGTTATCAGCCTGATATAAACACTTAGCTCTGAGTGCTTAATGAGGTGTGCCTCCAGCTGATTTGCCCTTGCTTGACCTTCCTTAAAATTTTCTTCACCCACTTCCCACCTCCTTTTTTTAAACTCCTCTTTTAACCAAACAACCTGTGGAGACCAAAGGCTATGACATTGTCTGGTTGATACAACCTTATTAGAAACATTCTCCTTTTCTAAGCAAATAAAGATTTTTATATATGTTTTGAAATACTGTGTTTCATTTACACAGTAAATGCATGTGAATGCATATTGCATATATCCATGCTGACACTTCTTTCTCTGTGCAGTATGTGGGGTTTTGGAAGCTTTGTGTGAATATAGTCTTCTATTAAACTGTTATACAATGGATATATGATGTGAAAGCAGTATGAAGGAATGGAAAAATGGATTACTCATCAAAAAAGATAATTTGTAGTTATACATGTGTAGAATTACCAGCTATTTTTTAAATTTCTCTTTGTTGGTAGAATATCAGTTTTGTACAAATAGTAAACATGAAATTGCGGCAGACACTGCGTGAAGAAAGAAGTTCTTGGCATACAAATCCATAGTGTAAAGGATACAGACATTGAGAACATATGGTCTGCCAACCAAAGAGAACTAAAGCAAATGGAGAAAACAACATTAAACCAAAATTTTATTTTGCAGCCTCACAGAGAAATTTAACAGTCTATTCAGGACTTAAAATAAACTTACTCCCATATCTCTGTTCTCTTCTCTGTTGTCAAACAATCCCTTCTTTAAGATTTTTTTCCTTTCAAAGTCAGCAAAAAGGCTTTTCCAAACCTCCTTGTCTCAAGGTTAGCACAAAATAAATCTTTGTATTTTTACGTTCCTTAGGGTCAGACAGCATCAAGGCCAAGCTCTCTTTCCTGAAGGTCAATGTTTCCCAGCAGACAATTTTCTTACTTCCTTAATTTTTTCATCTTTTTGTAGACTCTCAGCCACTCAGAAGTCAGTATTCTCAGGAGTCTTGTTTTCAAATAATAATTCCTATTTAATAGCATATAGATGTGTGTCTGCTTCCTAACTTAGTATTGTTACTGAGAACTCTGGCCCTATATGGATAGCAGACTGCTTAAGATGCCTTTCTGTTTCAAAATCAGGAAGTTTCATGATGACATACAAAATGATTTTATCAATCCTAAAATAGAATCAGTTCAGATTGAATCAAACATTGATATGATTGCTGTGTTATCAAAGCTATGACAGCCTGTCCTGCCGTATTTTTCAGAAAGAGTATTTTTCCTTTTCCTTTAATGTCCTTACATTTTTCAAAGTGTAGATGAATCTGTGCCATACTGATTTTCAGAGATAATAATTAAACAGTGTTTGAACAAAGTTACACATAATTTTGCACATGTTGATGGCAGGTTGTGTTTCCCAATACTTGCCCAAAAGAATGGAAGACAAAGATATAACTACTTGATCAGGCTCTTTTCCAGATATAGATTATTCATTAACCTGAGCATAAGAATTATGAGTTTCTTCTTTAGCTAATAATTATAGAAGACATTTTCTCCATTTAATACACTGCCCACTAGGGCAAAAAAAATCTTAGAACTCTCCTACATGGATACGGACCTGACCCAAAATCCTGAGTCTGGTTTTATCAGATATCTGAAACTTATATAGATTTTGCAGCTCAACATTTTCTGCAGAAAAACTTTTAACCACAGATGGTGCAGAATGCTATGATGATTTAGGATCCTTCTGTAGTAGTGAAATGAAAAATGTGAGTATTCCCTAATTTTTTTTCAGACAAAATAAGGTAGTTTTGTTAAACTGCCTGGTGAAGACAGTTGAACTGAACTGAAGTTACCTGGTTTCATCTGAGAGGACATCTATGCATGTCTTTACCAATTTTACTCATTGCTTTTTTTTGCTCATTCTTAGTAAATAAAATTCATGTTTAGTTTGGTTACTACCTAAAATGCAGGTAATTTTTAAAGCAAACATGAGATGTTCTCTTACGTAATATTGGTCAATTTAGTCTTCATTGCTAATTTGTGCAACACATTTTCTGTATCATATGAAGCAGTTGCAAATAAGAGCTAATTGGAAAATACACAGATCGGAGTCCTCATTGTAACATTTAATACCAGGAAAACCAATCCATTTTTAATTGCTCTATTTTGAGGGGTTTTTTTCCGACTATTGTCTCATGTAGTTATGGGTGAAAAACAAATTAAAATTTTTAAAACTCTAAAGAGGTAATTTAAAATTTTCTTTCCCCAAATCAAACATTCTAATTGTTTAGCTGTGTAGGTAATCCTTAGGCTTGTTATCATTGTGTAGATAAAGAATTATAGCCATGTGTCTCTCAGCTCTTTTCAAGAAATGTGCTTCATCTTTAGGCTGCTACAGCTTTCTTGGCTTCAATGAAAAGAGACAGTTCTGACCTCCATTTGGCAGTGGATGAAGGTATTCCTGGCATTTTGCTTAGAGACAATCTACACTCTGTCACAAAAATCAAACTAAGATTTATATACTAATGCTGAACTGACCTAAACATTGTATCTTCATTAATGGAAAGTAACACAGAGAAACCAGTATACCTGCATTCTTCTGAAGAAAAAGCAGCAACAACAGAAATTGGAAAAGGGAGCAAACGGGTAGATGAGTGAAGGAGCAAACGGCATGCAAACACTGACTTTTCTTTAGTATAAGTGGGGTGTGGAATAAAGAACAAACTTTCTTTTTAACCCAAATTCCTGAGGGTAGATCAAAGGAATTTCTATTACCTTGATGTAAGCTTAGATTTCCTACATTTATCCATATGCTATTTTCATGCTTCTATTTCAAATCCTTGTTGGTCAGAGTAGGAGTAAGAAAAGCACAATAAAAGGATTTTAAACTAGTTTTTAAGCAGATCATTGAATTCTCCTCTCGTGTGTATTTCTCTGCTGACAACATTTTTGTAATTTCAGATTTACTTTAAATCCTCTTAGGATGCTAAAGTAAATAAAGAACATTTGCCAAATTTCCCACTCAAAAATATTAATAGAAATTGCACTGTTAACCAGTGATAGCTGGAGGATTGTCTCATAATGCTTGAATACTACTTTAAAATGTACTTTATTGTCTGTGTAAGGTGTTCTCCGAAATCAATCCAACTACACTCTTGGTGTACTGATGAGTGTTGTCCTGCTGAGATTCGCTTTCAAGCTATAGCAGCAGAAATCTACTGGACATACACAAAACCCCAATTCTTAGCCCTATACAGGATTCATAATAGGATTTCAGCTTTGGATTAATTTATTTAATCTCCACCTCTTCTGCTGGCCCCTTCAGTTGAGCAAAAACTACTGCATTCACAGAAATATCTAATAGAATTATTACAGAAGAATTTCTGGATTTTTCAATTTGGGAAGCACTATATTCTGTAGGAAGGCCATTTTAGGAGTGCAAGTGACTCTCTTGAAGACTCAGCACTTGAGTCCCAGTCTGGCAGCTTATAATACCTGTAGCATAACAGTCAGCCTGGCCAAGCTTTGTAGATGCTGGACACTGATGCACAATGGAGTCCAAGACTTTTATGCATGATGAGTCCTTCTGCAGCTTTGTATCAAGGGACAAAGGAAAACATGTACACAGATAGCCTTCATTAATACTCTTGCAGACTGCGGTTTTACAATCAATTAAGCAGGATTTGTCCATATTACCAATTACAGGATTAGAGCTTTACTGAGCCTCAGATTCACAGAATTACCATCCTTTAATACACAGTGTCTCATGTCTCACCTCAGAAAGACAGACTTCAGACCTGAATGGTGCATTTCCAAATTCTAGAGGGTCTCTTTTTCTAATCTCATTAGCTCTTTCAAAAGTGATTTGGGAGCTGGAAAAAACTATGTAAATTGCATCCTTGATTATTCAATGTGCTATTGTCATCTCTACTTCTGTCATGTCTGCAAATCTACCTACTTGCTCTGTGATCAGCCTTACAATATCTATTGCCTTGTAAACTCTGAAAGACAAAGCTTTTGCATTTATCACAGTATGTAATGTTCATATGTCTATATGAGAGAATCATAAGATAGTTTTTGTTGAAAGGGACCTCTGGAGATCATCTAATCATACTAACTGCTCAGAGATGGGCCAATTAAGATCAGGTTGTTTAGGGACCACGCACACACAATTCTTTATACATAAAGGGCCATATGTTCCAAGGGTTCAGTGCATTCCAAATATCCATGCCATCCATGCAACCCGTCATTTGATGGATACACTCCCCTACAAAACAGTGAGTGAGTCACCTGCTTTCCACCGTAATATAGTTCTGCAAGCTCTTTCCATAGAGCATAGGACTCAAAAAGAACAAACAGTGTTTGGTCAGTACATTGCACTTTCCTGTCTTACACACATAAGAAAAGGAACTGCAGCCATGTAGAGAGACATGTTCCATCATCACTGAATAAATCTCCACCTGCTCTCCGATGAAATGTAGCCTGGAGATATGGTATACTTGCATCTCACCAGGTCTATCATGGGTTACAAGAATCTACTGGATATGCTTTAGTGCTTGTAGATTTTAATGCTGGATTTGAATGTTGGGATAAATGAAGAAACATTTTTAAAGTGGCAAAAAAGGAGCAGTTCTAAATGCTTTGAAATAAGGTGATTTCAATTTTTTACTTCAAATAAAAAGCAGTAGCAGTTTCTAGTGGGGACAGTCCACGTGAAAGTTCTTCCTTATCCAGTCTTTCCCAGAGGTAAATAGCTCTTGATAGCTCTTTTCCAGAAGTGGGTCCCATATGACATGCACCTGTTGCATTTCTTGGCTGGCTTCAGTTATTTTCCCATAGCTTTTTTTTGCAGATCTGAAGCCTCTGTAATACCAGTTACTACTTTTCTGCACTTGACTCCTTAGGGACATTTTGTTCTGATTGCAGATCACTTTTAGCTTAAGCAGTTCAAGGTTACACATTACTCCATTTTGGTTTTATTGGTCAAGGTGTCCTGTAGAGGATTTTTTTTACAGCTTTCATCCCCTTTTAGCTAGGGGTGGGGAGAAGAATCCTGCATGTTTATCCCAGAGTGCCAGAGCTTAATGAGGGAATAGTTGGTGGAAGTATAGCTAATTCATCACACAACAGAATAAAATTTACAAATGAAAGAAGAAATATGCAGTCTTAAGTAGGGTAGCTGAAGAAGTATAAGAGAGACCTGCAGTAAAACCAACTCCAGAATTTATGTATTATATACTAATGATACTAATATACTTATATACTAATTAGTATATAATCATAGTATACATAAATTCTGGAGTCAGGTATAGTGGAAGATTGGACACTGAGAAAAATGTTATGGAGCAGTTAATTCCATTTGAAGGCCTATATCTATGTCAGCAGAATTTAAAAAAAATATCTAAAAATTTTGGTTATTGAATTGACTGTGAAGAAGAAAGTATGCAAAAATCTCTGTGCTAGACAGAGGCAATGTTTGTTACCAAAACTGCTTTTAAACATTCTAGTTTGTGTCGGTCTCCACTTTTCTAAAATTGTCTTTGTGTCAGGGAGGGAGGATGAGTGTGGAAGACAACAAATCAATATCAAACCAGTGAGGTAACAGGCTTTCATTTTGATTTTCTAAATCAATGGTCACTGCTTTGTCAGCATTAGTTTTTTTTTTCCCCTTCGGTAGTTACCAATTACCAAAAAGCTTGATAAGCTCTTTCAGTTTATGTAAAAGAAGCATTTGTAAAATGCCTCAAGTGTTTTCCTGCTAAATATAGCCCCATGATTACACTTCACTATTTAAAGCAGAAGTAGTGGCTTTTACACAATTGTCAGAGCTTGCTCAAAAAGACCTCTTTTATATTATCTTCTCTAATTGGTGGTTCAGAATTTCTCTCATAAGTAATGATTTCTGAAAACTATCAACACTCAATTGACTTGTTACTGTTTATACCCTTGTTTTACCAAAAACTGCCTATGTGGTACTAACAAATCTCTGCTTCTGTAGCAGCAGTATCATAGGATTCTACTTCTCTTTCTCTGGACTGAGCACTTGTCAAGGGTTGGCATATTTTTATTTCTGTTTGCAGATAAGGCCTATAATATAATAACAAGAATCTGATTCTGACATTATTTTGTTGCCCAAGCATGGTAAAATTTCCAGAGTATTGATCAGCTAAGAAGAGCAGTAAAGTTTTTCTATTATTTCTCTATTATAAAACTTCAGCCTTAGCAGACATATATTGACTTGTCTCACTTAAGAATATGATTAACATTTTTCCTAGAAGCCAAAAAACATGGCCTAATAATGACAGTAGAATCATAGAATCATTTAGGTTGGAAAAGACTTTTAAGATCATAAAGTCCAACTGTAAATGTAACACTAGCAAGCCCACCACTAAACCAGGTCCCTGAGTGCCACATCTACATGTCTTTTAAATACCTCCAGGGATGGGGACTCAACCTCTTCCCTGGGCAGTCTCTTCTAATGCTTGGCAACCCTTTTGGTGAAGAAATTTTCCTGATAGCCAGTCTAAACCTCCCCTGCAAGCCATTTCCTCTTGTCCTATCACTTGTTACTTGGGAGAAGAGACCAACACCCATCTTGCTACAATCTCCTTTCAGGTAGTTGTAGAGAGCAATAACATCTCCCCTCAGCCTCCTTTTCTCCATGTTAAACATCCCTCACTCCCTCAGCTGCTCCTCATAAGACTTGTTCTCCAGACTCCTCACCAACTTGCCCTTCTCTGGACATGTTCCAGTGCTTTAATGTCCTTCTTGTACTGAGGGGCCCAAAACTGAACACAGTATTCAAGGTGTGGCTGGACCAGTGCCAAGTACAGAGGGACAATCACTTCCCTAGTCCTGCTGGCCATGCTATTCCTGATACAAGCCAGGATGCTGTTGGCCGCCTTGGCCCTCTGAGTACACTGCGGCCTCATATTCAGCTGACTGTCAACCAGTACCCCCAGGCATTTTTCTGCTGGGCAGCTTTCCAGCCCCTAGCTATGAACCACAAAGTTTGTGTATTTTTCCTTTACTTATTTTAGCATAGAAAAGTATCAGAAATTATCTGGTGAGTTCCTGGGAAATAAAGATGTATTTCTAGAAATAGAGATGGGATTACAACAGTGCTTAGTGTTGGCAACTGAACTTAGGGTCATGTGTACACACCTGGAAGTGCTTTAGAAAACTTTGAAAAATGTAAATGAGGTAGGTTTCAACTGGTCAAATAGCACCTAGAAAGTTCAGCAGCATGGTGGTTGCATCTCCACGCACTAATAAACTGCCAGGGCCCTGAGGGCACTGCCTGAATCCCTCCCTGGCTCCCTGGCTGCCCTGCTCCTGGCTGGGGTGTTGGGATGGGCCTGGCTGCCAAGACCAACCCTGCAGGCCCCGGGAAGGCCTTGGCCCTTGCTGACCCCTGGCATGGGGAAAATGGTAGGTTTTTTCCTCCACAGCTATGCAGCATGTCTGTAATTTAAGTTTGTTTCATTCAT
>NW_009259786.1:438936-451735 GCF_000687185.1 Egretta garzetta | reverse complement strand
TAAAATACAATGACGATAATTGCTGCTGAGCTGCTGATGGCGCCAGCGTGTGCATGTGGATGCGATGATGGCCGGGGGGAGCGGGTGCCAACACCTACAGTACCCAAGTGCCCAGTTAGCAAAGGGCTTCTGACCTTGCAAAACATAAAGATCTGCATGTTTTGAGTATATCTGTACAGGGAAAATGCAATTTCGAAGGAAAGCATATTTTTTAAATAGTGATGAAATTGCATTCACAAATGCGTAATCCACTGATGATCAGCGTGTGAAAGGAACTTAAGCAGGATAAAAGCTCACCTTTTCCAAATGAGTGTGATAGTATCTGAGAAGAGAAAGGGGGTGGTTTGTTAGTCATAGTTTACTGATGCTAAACACTTTACTGTCAAAAAAATCTTGAAAAAATTTGTTTGGATTTTCAGAGTATTTATAAGTTTTATTGTTAGTACCAAAATGCCAAACATTTTGAATTGAAGCTTGTAAAATGTTTTGATTGAATCATCATATTGTCCTGCTTTCTCAGTCTGGTTGTTTTATAACTGGCTTCTAGGAGAATCTGCCTTATACTAGCTGTCTTCCGTACCTGATACTTTTGCTGGGAAAGGCAGTTTACATCCCTGTGAAGGTGTACAGTACCTCAGACTGCAGCTCTTCTCCAGGCAGGTTGCTTTTACCCAGTATAAGATTTTGCTGCTGGTGGCTTTTGTTGCTGGTGGGTTTTACAATATGAAAGATGCCATGACTTGCAGACCGAGAGTTTCTCCTCAAGATTCTTTCCAATGACAGAAGGATGACTCTCTTCCATGATGCAGTTAGGAACCTGTCTGGGTAGAAAGAGATTAAAAGAAGAAAATTACACCGGGGAATGAAAAAGCAACCAAATCAGAAAAAAAAGCAGGAATAAAGCTTGCTCTCATCTGCCTCTTATAATAATGTTCCCTTCTCTGTATTTTGTATAATAACTGACAAAGTCCTGGAAGACAAATCTTTCCTGACTGCTAATTAATCAATGACAGCTCTACTATTATACTAATGTCCTACTAGTTCCTTATTTCTTTTATTTCTTTCTGACACCATTCTTCAGCCTCAAATATCCTATGCTCTTTACCAGAACTTAACTCTAGTCTTGTCCTAGTTAGATGAACACAGATCATCTGCTCTTGTTGTTCAGGTCCTTGGTGCTCCATATGTTCTGTCTTATTCTTTCAGGTAGCTGAGAGATGCCTTTTAAATGTGTCTTTTGTTTCTGGAATGAACAAATACGCTACACATCATCTGTTCAATCACTGTTAACAATGATGACCATCAGATCAGCAAATAAAATGAAGGCTGCAGTCCTCAAGAGAATGCAAATTATTCATATTTTACCCTACTGTCCAGTGCCTCTATTTTTCTCTGACAGCAGGACTAAGATGAATAGGATTGCATTTACATTCCATTGTTTACATGGAGCATGTTTACATTCCATTATTGTGGCTATAAAACATCTGCCTGACATGAACTTTAACAAGTTTGGTGCATTCAGGATCAGATCCCCTTAAAATAAGAATAATGTTAAATAAAAACATAGAAGATTATTATTAATACTGTGTGGGTAAAAATCTCCCACATTTGGTGACAAACAGGTAACTGCAATTTCTCCAACCCTGCCCTGAAAACAATATTTCTGGCTTTCCACTTATAATACATTAACATCCCAAGGCTTAGACATTGCCAAGAAACAAAGGTTGATAGTTGATATTTATTAATAGCAACATTTTGAATTCTGAAATACTCTACTGTGCTTGATGGATTAAACCAGCAGGCAACGTATATGCAATATTTTTGAGATAGTTTACAACTGCCTCGAAAGTATGCTTAAGGGCTACTTATGACTTGATTGAAAGATGCTTCTCTGAATGGCTCCACAGTTCACCAAAGAGGTGTAAGAGGCTAGTAAGATTACAGCAACAGAAAATACTTGCTAGTGGGATTTCTCCTATTGTATTTATTTTCCACAGAGTGTTAATCTTCAGAATCACAAATCATTGGGAGTGTCAGGGTGATAATCAGAATTAACTGTATCACATTGATTTTATTGCTGCTTAAAGTAGCATCTGCTGTGGTTATGAGCAAAGCTTTAAATCACTGTAAATGTGAACAGTGATGATAAAAATATTTGTCTCTGGAATCCCAATCCTGTTACAGATTAGGCAGCTGACCACAATCAGCTTCAGACCTCTTCTGTTTAACTGGAAGAAAGTCACTGAGCATTCTTCAGAAGGTGCGGGAGCATATTCAAATAATGGACATGAAAGAGATCTTAAAGGAAAAAATAAAATAAAAAAGCGACTATGACTCTTAACCTCAGTTGGATGCTTAACCTTTTGTTCAAGCTACTCTCTTAAGTGGCAGGTAAGACACTGGGTAGTGGCAACTGGTGTTTTATGTCATCATGACATTAATGTCCTGTGGAGGAGGAGATGGGAAACACAGCAGTTTGCTTTTTTAATCACTTGGCAGTTGACAGGGATCATTTTAATTTCCTGCAGGCATGGCACCATTCTTTGCAACAGCCTTGTACTTGCACAAAACACTGAAGTCTTTCTCAAGAGTTTATTTTTCCCTTAATATTTGTGTGTTATACAAAACTAATGCTCATTGACTTAGTATAGCACTAGGGACTCAAAAGTACATTTTAATGAGTATATCAACTCACATATGTTTTTGATACTTTGATAGGTGGCAGTGAGAAGTAGCAAGTCTTCTCTCTTTGTACTCACAATGTTTATTTTAAACAGCTAAAATGAATACTAATATATTTCTCACCAGTAAAATATTTGTGTAATGATTAAGTCTAGTTGAAAGTTTTATAGACGTACATGGATAAAAGCTCAGTCTGAATCAATACCACCAGCCTGTTTATTGGGTAAGGGCACATTTGTATCACATGAATTCTCTACTGGCAGGGTAGTTGATAACTCTGTGGGACACCCAGTATGAGCGAATGTCTAAGAACCACTCATGCGTACTAAAAGGAAATGTGGTCTCGGACAACTTTTGATGAGTGGGAGGCTTACAATATTCTACTTGCATTAATTACCAATACTCTGGATTACCAGAAATTCCTAGAGGTTCAGTTATTAATTTTTGATGAAATTTCTAGTGAGTAGAGACATTCATATGGAAGGGCTTTGCTCCAAGAATCTGGTTCCTGTTTGGAGAGACAAAGCCAGGAGAATATAGCAAAACCAAGGAATGGGATTCAGCATTAAAAAGCTACAAATTTGTTTTGTCAGCTCTGACCTGAATGAAATACAGATGACAAGGAAATCAAGGCAGCTAATAAAGCATGGTTTTGCTTTGGCTTTCCTTTTTTCATGTCTGTTTTCTACTAACTAGGGTCCTTACTTATACAGTGAAGCTCATTTTTTCTTATTTTACCTGGCTTTTGTCTAGTGTAAAGAAAGATTTCAGGATTATCTGCCAAAAGCTTCATTCTCTAGAGAAAAAGAAGTGTAAAAAAAAATTGGTTGATTGCTCTTGAAGTGCCTTGTGTCCCCTGTAACGTAGGAAACTTGCTGGGTTTGGAAAAGTTTCCTTTGTAACTACAGACTGTATTAGTAGTGACTTTCTAGTTTGAAGTGAATATCAAGTCACAGGGAGGACATATCCATGCAAAAGTGTCAGAAAAGATATATTGCATGCAACAAGTGGGGGGGTTATGAATCTGAGCCTTAGGGTTCATCTTAATGACAAGAGTTTAATAAAGCTTTCCTCTGTGTTAGACCTGGCAAGTTTTTATACTTAGCAGGCCTGCAGTCTTGTAAATACGACAGGAATGGTTTCTCCAGGATATACTGTCTTGGAGTCCTACAAACCTTGCCTCAAACAAGATAACGTGTATAACTGTCAAATAATCACAATTTAATATTGGTCTTTTCAGTTTAAACATCTATGTTTAATTCAAACCTTATTACATCTAGATGTGCATACATGCTTACATATTACATATACACACACACAAACTTCCTTGAATACTGTGGAGCTATTATTTACATTACTCCAACTTTTATTCTTCCCATAGTGATAATGTTACCCAACAGCTTTTTTTTTGTTTGTTTTATTTTTAATATTTCCTGTATAAAGAAAATCTAGCAGTTCAAAGTAATGTTGATGTACTTCAGCTATTATGGCTGTGCAGAAATGTCCAGATAATTGTTCAAGCTTGTCTTGCTTTCATTATGGTGAGATTATAGAACAATTAATACTGATGGAGGCATGAAAGAGGGGTATGTTTAGGAGACACGAGTAGTTTCACTGAGAATTTGAAAAAATGCTGCCTTCCGTACTTCAGTAAGAATTTTAGGAAGGCAATTAGAGATAGGCATTTAGTTAGAAAATACTTTCTCAAATTTTATCATGATGAACCCAAGTAAGGGTCATGATAGGTTCACAGGTGTGACTGCTCAGAAAACACAGCTGCAGTAAGCTCCCTGTCACTTATTTCATGACAATGTAGGGTGCTAGGAATAGAATAAGTTCTCAGCAGAAGAAATATGGATGAACATTAGTGCAGAAATGGTAAATTACATTTAAGAAACATCATCTGGTAAAATGAAGAAGAAAGATTTTCTTGAAAAGGAAGATAATAAGGTGGGGGGGGGGACGACACACAAGATATATAGTTGTACAAGGACAGTGGGGTGTCACAGAAGTGATTACTTCATGCCTGTCTGAAGGATCAGCAAAATAAGCTATCATGTGCTTTTGTAGGACAGTTAGAATAGAACAGAAAAGTGCAACTGACATGACAACAAAGAGGTAAAGAAATGGACATAGATTAGTACTCGTATCCGTTTTCAAGAGACTAGCAGTAGGAGTTGTGAGGAGGGGTAGAAAGAGAATTACAATCAAGTGAGAATGCCTTTACAATAGTAGGGAGAAAGACCAGTGAATGCAGAAGAAGCTAGAGAGGGGTAAAGATTAATGATAAAAAGAAAGTGACAAAGGGAGCACTGCAGGTCAGGAAACATGAGTGGATGAGGTGAAGTTGAATTAGATCCGAAGTAAGTCAGTGAATTAAACTTCATTTACATATACTTGTTTTGATCATCTTTAAAGGAACCTATAATTCAGTATGACAAAGCAGGAGTGCACACCTTCAGAAAAAGTCTTTCAAGTATGAAATGGGAGACCAAAGGTTACCACACTGCAATAACTATTGTGAATAGTATCTGTCTAGATAATTAAAACAAAATCAAAAGAAATGCTTGTAGTAAAACAGAGAATATATTAAAACTAATTTTGCAAAATTCAACTGAAAGGAGAGAACCATACTGTAGAGAAATTTTCCCAGAATGTCCTAGCCTTTTCTTGTATTGTACTTGTAAAAAGGGCCAAATTTTTTTTTGTCTAAGTTTTAAAGGCCTCTGGACCTAACGAAAATGTGTTTGTGAAAAGGGATAGACACAACTTCTTAAAGAACCTGTCAATTTTGCTTAAAAATCTCCAAGATGGGTTTTGACAGAATGATTTAGATACTTCTTTCTAGGTACTGGCCTGGGCTAAAAGTTTTTTTTTTCCATGAGTAAAGATCTCAAATGAGGAATGGAGCTCCCTGATGACAGGATTGTACTTTAGTTAGCCCACAGTTCACATTCAGGAAGTAATATGTTATATAATTTTCTAAATATCTATATTTAGGCAGATGTGCATGACAAGAATAAACATTTGGTTTTTATTGAAAATGATGAGATTTTTATTTGCCTGTTTTTCAGTAAGGTTATGTTATTAGGCCTGTTGTTGACTGAAGGACCAGATAGACAAGTCTATCTAATAGAAGACAAATTCTTAAACCAGTGCAAAAGCTGAACATGGAATTGTAATAGGAAACAAAAGACTTGCTTTGGATAAACTTGATTTTGAATGAGTGAGTGTTGCTGGCTGCACAGACTTATATAAAGGACAAGAAAGCTGTGCACAGATTTTTACCTCTGGTTTTACCACACACAAAATCTGTTACTGAGAAAGGATGGAGAGACCATGCTGAAGAGAGACTGAAGAGTTCCTTGCTAAAATTCTTATGGGTGTTTTTTCTTGAAGGGATGCAAAGAACATCATGATGAGGATGAGGCAACAGATTTGCCTTCCTACCTTTTTAAAGAAACAGAAAGGTGTTTCCTGGATGAAATTCTAACCTATATGGACAAGACTAGGAAAAGCAATGAAAGACAATCTGAAAATTCTTTCATTTTCATTTCAATTTCAAATTCTTTTGAAGACATGGCTTGTGTTCAGAATAAATAGCATGTATGCTATTTATAAATAGTCTGTATGCAGTTAACTACCTTAAAAGGAAAAAAAAATTTTCCAGTCATTCACATCCAACAAGGATCATAAAGGGACAAGGAGTAGAGGGTTTTGTTGTGTTTGTTCTAATAAGTAAAAGAAAGTAAAAGTATTTATAACATGTTTATTTAATGGTCCTGGGGTATTTTTTCTGCTAAGTGAACAGGGAATCTAACTTTTACGGTGAAAGGTGTTTATTAAATGTCACGGAAGTCTTGCCGAATTTTTGTCTTGCAAAATAAATTATTATTGCTTTGCAGCAAATTATGGAAAAGTGAAAATTTCTGTGTGATTGCTCAGCACCTTACACTTCTCTATGTTTTCTCCAGTTCCAGTTGCTTCCCCTGAGCAGACTGTCTCTGGCATGTTTTCCTCTGTAGTTAATGAGGCATTCTGAGGGATGAGGTAGTGCAGCATGTGGTCTAAACAGTTTCAGAGATATGTCTTCTCTTTCCTTTTGCCCTTTGTAATTTAAAATTGAAGTAGATACTGAATATGATCTGTTTCCAGTTCCTTCCTCACCTCTCCTTTCTAATGTTTTGGAAAAAAGGACCGGGTTTTGTGATTAATGTGCTTTGTTTCAAAGCCAAATTATGGCAGTCAGGTAGAGAGTGTTATCTGAGGGATTCTGGGCAGAACCTTTTCCCAAGACTGAATCCACACAAAACAGAGCTACCACTCGCATTGTGATGCCACATGTGAAGTGGAAACTGTCAAAAATGATGTGCAAGTCATCCAACACCTGGGAAGTTAGAGTTATAACTGTATTAAAAAAAAAAAAAAAAGATAGCAAGTAAAAATTGGCCATATCTGGTCAAAGCAAGTGAAAAATTTCCTTCATTTGAAAATGCTTCATCACTGTATTATTTATCACAATATTATTAAGAAAGATGTCTTTACAACAAATTTAAACACTATTTTCTGAAAAACACGTAGGTTTGAAAACTCAGGAGCATGCATGAAGTCAAAAAATTTGAGTTTTATTTATTTTCAGTATTACAAAAAATCCCTTTTAACACCGTATTAAGAAAATTGTCACAGGACCATTTTCAGATTTTTCTTCCTTTTTGCATACTGCCTGACCTAAGTTTCTGATTTTTTTTCAAATCCCAACTATCTGTTCAATCATTGCTCTTCAGTGAAAGCGCAATTCTGTTTAGCAAAAATCATCGTCTCTAGCTTATCCTTCAACATAATGTGTTTTACAACAAAGAAATAGTCAGGGTTTCACATGGTTAAAGCTCAGTTAGCCCTAGCACTCCATCCCAATCTGCACATTCCTGAACATACACGATACCCTCAGTCTTCTCATTTCATCCTGAACAGGTGCAATTCAGTTGTATACTTAAATTTAAAATATGCATATATTTTATATTGAATGGATCAGAGACTAATGATGGGCCTTCCTTCCTTAATGCCGATACAAAAAAAAATCCACAATACTACCAGCTGTTACAAATTATTACCTTTTAGATAAGGGTTCAGTAGACTACTGAAGGACTTTGAATAGGGGCAGAAAACACTGTTTCACATGTGTCCCTGTCTCTGTTATTTTCTAAATGATCTGATGTAGC
Organism: Egretta garzetta; assembly: GCF_000687185.1. Classification (NCBI taxonomy): domain Eukaryota; kingdom Metazoa; phylum Chordata; class Aves; order Pelecaniformes; family Ardeidae; genus Egretta; species Egretta garzetta. Next base: position 443,834 of record NW_009259786.1, on the reverse strand, counting down.
TAGAGGGAAATTGTCTGATAGCAGGCTCAGGTTAAGGCTGTGGAAAGAGAACAAGCTAAAAAAGGGCAATGCAGATGAGCACAAAACTAGAATTACTGATGCTGCAGTAGTAAAACACTACAATAACTTCAGTATGGTTAACATTTAGCATCAAATTATATTGGGTTATCCCTCTAAATCACTACTTTAGCTTTTGCCGCCATGTTCCTACCTGTTTCAGCTTTTAAGTAGAAAATTTCTTCCTATCCTTTCTCCACTTACATAAAAATATTTTGAATTATTATATAGATTTACAACCTCAGATGCTTTTAACCTAAGAAGACAATAAAGATGCTAAAGTATTATTTAATTCCATTGTACAAACACAGTACATGTACTAGTAAATCATGGCAAACACATGGCGCGGATGCTGAAGATGCTGATGGTAAAATTGATATCAGAATGCTGGGGGTTGGATTTTGACTGTCTTCTTTGCTCCAAAATATTCCCTGAATTATTTGTCTGGCTTATGCTGTCTTTTGGAATTGCAAAAAGAAGGAAGTTAGTGAGTAACTGAATTATGGTCTCTCTTTCTTTGGTTATATATCTTGTAACATGGATGGAAGACGTGTTATCCTTTTCAGCTTGCTTTCTGTCCCTTCTCTTACCACCATATTTTAGATCAATCAAGTTGGATCCATCTTTGTGCTGTACATCCTGATTAATTTTACTTGTTTTTCACTCCAGTGGGGAAGAACAGTCCCTTAAGTTATAAAGCCATAATCATCTGAGCTGGTTTATCTCTCACCAGTTAGGTTTTCTTTTACTTGTAACTCGATATGCAATCCCCTGTGTACAACATCTTAGCCCTATAATAATTCACAGCATTAATGTGGAGTGTAAGTGTGCTTGTTAGTATATTTGTCTCCTAAAATAATAGAAAAATGGTTTTAAACAGGGGACTTATTCTCCCATTAACCTTGTGTCTGGTTTCTAATTCATTCAACACTTCTAGTGCTGTGATCTACACCTTTACAATTTTATAAAATATTCTAATATAAAAGAACATAGGACGAGTGAATGCCTGAAAGAACCTTTTAGCCTGATAATTAGTATGAATTTAGAGATATAGTTATTTATCATTTTAAAAACTAAATTACATTCTTATGTGAGCTAAGGTTACACAGTGGTAATGCATTAGCTTGTCACCTCTGGAAATGGCCTGCTTTCCAATCTGACCTATTATAAATCATCTGTGGAATAAATTAAGTCTCTTAATCAGTTCCTGGCTGGTTCACCATGTTAAAAAACACAACACATTTTTCAGATAATCTTAGAGAGGCTCAGGAAGAGAATGGATGGAATTGTTGCAGGTTAAGATTAAGATGCATTGAAAGAGTGAGTAAGCAGACTTCAAATGGAAGAATTTCATGCTGACTCTGAAATGTTCTTGCTTTTCAAATGATGATTTTTTTCTCTAAAACTACCACAATAAAACTTTTGTTATTTTTATACAAGGTTTCTTGCACTTTTTAAAAAGTGGATTTATTCCAAGTTTCCCCAAAACATTACTCTTGAATAATTATACCATCTATCAAAAAAGTTTCATACAGCTTTAATCTGTAATTTTATTCCTTTGAAGTCAGAAATGTCGTATTATGAATAATTTTTTAGATAAATCTAATTTAAACAAACAAAAATTCAAGTAAGAGTTAACCTCCTGTAGTTGAACAGAACTTGGTCCATCTGTGCTGCACTGCTGTACCTTTCATCCATCTGTGCTATTGCATCTTGTTTTAGCTTAATGTTTGCCATGTTTTGCTTTGTGGTCTTTGTGTTCATCTGCAATTTTTTCTATCAATGGATTCTGCTCAGAGCTTTCAGTCTGACCACACTTGAAAATTGATGGGAATCAAAAACTTGGCTCCAAATTTTTCATCTCACATCCTTAATATAAATTTACCAATAATGTTGTTTACTTGGGCTTCATTATGTTTTACTCTTGAAATGACTTGGTCTGCCCCCTAAACTAAAAACAATAGAATAATCTGCTTGTGTCTCTTGTGTCCACTTGGTCTCTGTTGGTTGGTTCTATTTGCTGTGGTTTTGCTTTTATAGGACAAAATGCTTACAAGAATAGCAGCATTATAAAACTCAGTGAGGCAAAAGTATCAGAGAGGCCTGATCATCACATAAAAACTCACCTTTTGGGATTATTTTGATGACTGAAATAATTACCTTGGGTTTGCAATGTAACTAGGCTTCAGCTGAAAAAAAAAATCACTTTTCCCCATTAATATAGGCTTTGGTAAAGTAGGTCAATGAAATGTTTTAAATTATTCACAAATGTTTAGAGATTTTTACCATATAAAACTCATTTGCCTCCTTTAATATCAGTGATACTTCTTAACTAAGAAGGAAAAAATAATTTTAGAAGTGGTATTTTCAGTACTCCAACTCCTGTGATCATTAGAGATCCTTAAAGATACAAGGTATGTCTTTTAGAAGATGCTCATCTTCCCATGGCTTTGTGTAGTGCCTATGAAAATATAACAGGTAATAGTGAAGACTTCCAATTCATAAGTGCCTAGCCCAGTACTTTTTGTCCTTTACAGCATACCTGCCACATCTGTGGAATGACCTGTGAGGAATGAGTATTCAAGTGGTTCTGTCAGGAACAAGCAGTTTGTTAAGCTCTATTGCTGACATTTAATGATTGTAAAAAAGCTCAGAGTAACAAAACAAACAAGCGACCCAGGAAAGGTTCACTTCTGACTTTTTCAGTCCTAAATGATCAATAGAGAATAGATAATCTGTCAATAACAGATTGTGAGACTCGGCTCAGCACAAGATTCAAGCTGGAGAAAGTACAAATTATTTTTCCCTCTGAGAAAGGCCTGATCCCTTTAGGTCGTGATGAGGCTGCTCAGAGAACAGCATCTGGCTTTGCAGTGTAACAGCCTGTACTCATTCTATCTGACAGAATGACGTATGTTGAAAACATTTTTTTCTTCAAGGAAAGTTTGCCTTGGTAAATGGAATTATGTTTAGAAGTCTGCAAATTTACTATGAAGTTGGCCATAGACAAACTGTAATTAAGTTAAAAGCAAATCATATTCTAAGTATTGAAAATCTAGATTATTTGATAGCAGACCTAAAAATACTATTAAGTCTTGTCCAAATTTATATATTTTGTATTTCATAGCTTTTCATCTCAGATTTCCCTGAAAGATTTTTTAAAACATTAAACAGTATTGCAAAAAAAAAAAAAAATGTGGTTAAACAATTTTGATGAATAAATGCCTTTGAGTATTCCAGTGAAAATCTCTTGTAATTCAATGGAATTAGAACCCTTTGAAAAATAAATTTTACCCATTCATCATTTATTCAACAGGGGAGTCTGATAGCATTGCCTGTCACAGAGGATCACTGCAATTATTTGTTATAAGAACTTGTTTTATGTAGAAAATTTTTATGCTAGGCATGCTTCGTTTTGATGAAATTTCAGAGAAAAAAAACGAAAAAGCAAGGCTAAGAAAATACATAGATATTTTATGATTAAAAACATTAAGCTGTTCTTAATTTTTGCTGAAAGCTAGTCCTTCCATATTCTAGAGCAGGAAGAAATAAATTTTTGTCTGGAGCACATTCCTTTTTTTCCTCCCATCCTTGTGAAAATGTACCCAGCTGGACTAAATTATGTGCCTTATAAACATTGAAATTCATAAGCTTTAAATAAGGGCCTCTTAGAATTGTAGGTTTTGAATTCCCCATATAGCTGTTTCCTGTTAAGCATATTTGGTCTGGGGCAGAAGGGTAATTTCAACACAGCTACAACCCTGCACGCTCCCAACAAAGATGGAGCAGGGAACCTTTCTCTTCTGAGAACTAAACAGTTTATTCCATTTCTTGGTGTTAGTAATGTGGGAGAGAAAGACTTGAATACAGAGGGAATAAAACACTGACCTGAAACACTAAAGGAGCAAAGGAGTAGTAAACTGAGAAAGGACGATGTTTCCCAACTAGTCTCTGTACTCAAAAAAGCAAGAGTGGGTCTGGTTCTCCTGGGATGTACAAAGGCAAATCCAAGGGGCCTGGGAAGGAGGACAGAGTGAGCTGGAGTGCTCAGGCAAGGAGCAGGTGCAGAGCTCTAGAATAGCTGGAAACTGGGACTTGGAGCGAGGGTAATAGAGACTACCAGAAAGTTATGGTTCTGAGAAAAAATGCATTTTTGCTTTGGTTACCTTTTCTTCAGGGAGAGGGTAAGTTACCACAGTTCTAAGTTTGTGAATGTCATCAGCAGAACTAGCTAGCTTGTTTCACAAGGGAAAAAAAATCCACTGAGGACTAACACATTCCCTTTTAATTCTTTGGAGCTTTGGGAAATATTTCTATTATTCCAGTGTCCCAGGAAGTAGTTATCTTCCATTTTTTCCACCTGCCAATAATTGTGGCCCAACCTGTTTTCATGTTCTTATTCCCCTAATATCTTAGCCTACCTCCTCTGCATCCTCTGTCTGCTTTTTTTTCCCTTGTTTTTCTTTCCCCCCCATACACTAAGTGATGACTCACTGTGAAGAAAGAATAAACTTTAAGAAAGATCCATGCTAGGGGAAAATAAGTTTTGTAAACCCAATAACTCTTGCAGTGTGCTTTACCTACTTTGAAACTAAAGGCTGTTATTTTACCTTTGTGTCTTGTCAGTAAGACTGATAAGTAACTGTTTTGCTGTTTCTTCTGCCAGAGAGGACAGCACTTTCTGTATAAATACTTGGATGCTTGAAATTTTGAAAACACCTTTTACAAACATTAAGATATTCAAGCACAGTGTTATGGCCTTTGACACTGTGTGGCGGTGTGCTCCCCCCTTGTCTCTGACTCCCCCTCCTTTGACCTCTTTCCAGTGATAACCACCTGTG
>NW_009259786.1:432754-438593 GCF_000687185.1 Egretta garzetta | reverse complement strand
GAACCTCATGACTCAACGGGAGGGTCTCCCTGACAGTCTTGTCTGACCCTGTCCTCTGTGCAGTAAATAACAAAGTGTACCTTGCCATCGAATCTCAAACTATTGTCGCAGTTACCACTGAACTTTGTTAACTCACTGTTTTACACCAATAAACCACATTATTTTTGCCTCCCTCTCACTCCATCCGCGACACACTGTACCCTACAAAATCCTTCTGTCTAAACTGGGGAGATAAGAATTTGATGGATGAACTCTTTGATGGATAAGGAATTGGCTGGATGGTCACATTCAGAGAATAGTGGTCAATGGCTCAATGTCAGGATGGAGATCGGTGCTTGGTGGTGTCCCTCAGGGGTCTGTACTGAGACCAGTACTGTGTAATATTTTCATCAGTGACATAGACAGTGGGATCAAGTGCAACCTCAGAAAGTTTGCAGTCAACATGATGGTGAGTGGGGCTGTTGACACGTCTGAGGGATGGGATGCCACCCAGAGGGACCTGGACAAACTTGAGAAACCTCATGAGGTTCAACAAGGCCAAGTGCTGGGAGGGTTGGACTAGATGACCTTTAAGGGTCCCTCCTAGTCCAAAGTATTCTATGGTTCTATGATTATTTTAACAAGTAAAGCTGCACAACAGGGAAAGCTGAAGTTTATATGTTCCTGCCTGGTTGATCACTACCTCATGGGTTAAAGAGCTGGAATCTTGTATGATGGGCAAATCTTGTGAACTGGTGTCCTGAAAGTTGTGGAATGGCTACACTGATGTTCAGTATTGACTCATGCAGCAGTCATGACTACACAGAGGATACTTGAAGTCTCAAAAATTCCTCGTTAGCTTTTCACTTCTTTTGGGCTCTAATAGGAGTGAAGTGTCTTTGATGAGATATCCATCTCTCATCCTACAAATGCTACATATACACCATTTTCTGGATGAAAGTGGTTATTTAGAAAGTACCCATAACACTGTATACTTGGAGGCCAGATTCGTAAGTCATTAGCAGAAACTAACTTCCAACTTGTTGACATCTAATTCATCAGGATCCTATGCATTTATGCAGCAGACCTGCTACAGAATTATATGGCAATGTAAATGACTTCCAAAATAATTCAGTATCCTTTAGTTTATTGAAATAATTTTGAAAATCAAACAGTAAAATGGGACTATAAAAGTGTGTATTATTATTTGTGTAATAGCAGGCTTAGAAAGCGTAAGGACTGTGGGAAGGACAATCTTTTGAAAAGACTTGCTAACTGACAATTTAAGACATATGATGATAGCAAGACAAAATGAGATGACACCAAGTACTTGAAAAGAGATTCTAGCACAGGAAGTCACCTAGAGGGGGCAGGAGTTCCCTGCTCCCAATAATGCTACAGAGAGCACCCTAAAACACACAGAAGCTGTTCTGTGTGAATGGCTGCACGGAGCTGGCAGTTCTCTTCCTACAAGTGAGCAAGAAACATGTAAAAATAAAAAAATGGAGTGAACACAGTAGGGAAGTTGTCATTGTAGATGAAAGAAAAAAGCTACTAGTTTTATGATGTAATTAGTCTTTTGTTTCTTACTACAAAAAAAATTAGGTCACTGTGCAAATAGCCTCAAAATTATATTATATTATTACATTATTATATACATTATACATTATACTCAGCTAAAATTAACATCGTAGTTTAGACATCCATTCAATGCTACAGTAACAGAAAATTGAATCTGAGCCATATTGGCTTCATGGCAGGATTCTGGGATAAAAATATTTTTAATTTTATTTGCCCATGACCTTTAAAAGTCACACATCAAATCTGCTTAAGATGGAGTTATAGCTTTCATGCAATTATAGAGAGGGTAAAATAGCATTGCAGGAGTATTAATTTTCAAAAACCTGTGATGAATAAATTTGCTATTATATGATAGTGGAAACAATGTTGTCCGTAAACACTCATAATGCTTGTAATATTTAAAAGTGTTTCATTTTTTTCAAAAGGTAAAATCAAAATTAGAGTTTGGATACTTTTATTCTGTGTCAAGGTTTTTTTCAGAGTGTTTTTCTTATTTCTCAACCCATCCTAGGATACCTACTTGGATTTCATTGACAGAATTACCAAGTTTAATCAGACATTGAAAATAATTATGATTCAAAAAAAATTGACTCAAAACACAGTATAAGGTGTACTTATTAATAGTGTTAAAGAAAAAACAATGGAAAGATCAAATACACTTTTAAAATGGATGCTGCAATTAAGTGAATTTGTAAGTGGAATCTTTGAGCAGATAATGGATAGTGTGAGAAAAGTTACAGTTGCTAAACCACCCTAGTGACAAAGTTGCCTCCTCAGCCAACCCCACAAATAAAGTATTGGAAAGATCTTTGTATCACTGTTTTCTCTCAGCATTGCAAAAAATGTTATTTAAATCCACACTGCTTTACTCCACTTTAAAATCCATTTAGACTAGCCTTCCTTTTATAAAAGGAAGCCCCAGGCTTTCTATAAATAAAATAAGCATCTGAAAATCTTCTAATGCAGTGCTGCCCCAGTAGATACTTTTATGTACAGTGTTATTAAGTGGAAGGAAAATGTCATTGAGGTTATGAAATATTGGCTTGCTTTATATAACAAACTGGCACTACAGTTAACCCTGGCAGATCTTCAGTTTTCAGTGGCAGAGGCTTGATACACTTGCAGAAGCATGACCAAGGGTTGCTGACACTGCGCCTAGCACAGCAGGGTTTCACATTCCCATATAACACCTGCTTAAGAAATACATTTGCTCTAGATGTGTGGTTAAACTGTAAGAAAGCTAAGGAGCCAACAAAATTCCAGGCAAGCATTGTTAGTCTAATACTGAGTTTGAATTCAAGGGAGTGAGAGTCAGGGTTCCTAGCAAAAAGTGGTGGAGGTAAGAATACTGAATGATCCAAAATGTGTGTGAAACACAGAGGTTTTAAATAAGATGTGCAATTATTTCCAAATCTGTCCATTCCTTTCCCTTTCTTACCTCAGTAAAGTCCTAGTAAATAAAAAAATATTTTCCCTTCACTCGTACTGTATCAGCCTGATCCTAAACTTAAGAGAGAAGATGCTAAATATTGATTAGAATAGTTCATTATAATTAACAGTTGGTGCCATCCTCAGTAAAACAGAAGAGCCACATTTATAACAATGTTAACATTCATTGAAGCACACTGTCTGCAGTGGGAAACTGATTCAAATAATCTTTCTTTCTGAAAGGAGGGCAATGAAACTATGAATATACAAATTACATTTGCCTAGTTAGTGCATATATTTGCTCTTATGGCACTTACAAATACCAATATTTGCTCATATTATGTCAATTTGCATTGTTTTCACTACTTACAGTAGCAGGCTGAACAAATAAACAGGAATTCCAATTGACTGTATATCAAAAGGATAGATGACTGGAATAAATTCTAATAAGGCAAAATGCAATGGTCACCCAGTTTCTAAGATACAGCTGCTTGCATTTGGAAAAGAGGGCACAGTGTGCTTTCAAATATAAGCAAGCAATGCCTTTCTTTTTGTTTTGTAAAAAGAATATTATCATGAGGTTTTCTTCTTTCATCTAGGCCCAAATGATGATATCTATAAATATTTTATCTTTCTCAGTATCTGATGGAAGAATAGGAAATGCCGATAAAATATATCCACTGGGGAAATATGTCTAATAGTAGATTGAAAGTCAATCCTGGCTCCCGTGTGATATGGCCAGTTAGTGTAATCCCTTTTGGAAAAGAAGTTTAACCTACAAATCTGTGAAGTCTGCAGCAAATTCCTAACTGGGGGACGTGGGTTGGTGGATGGTAGGAAAAGAATCTGCAACTCCCTGTTCAAGTGTCAGTGGCCAATATCTTATTTCAAAGAAAATGATGCCAGGAGTACCTCCCGTGTGCAAGAATAAGTTATTGGAAACCTCAGTTCTGTTTTGCTTATGGACCTTGCAATCTCCAGTTGACCTTGTTTGCCACTGTCTTCTAATTGGGTGCAAGTCTGCTTGGAGTCAGGGAAGGACAATATTAAAAATGTGTTTCTAGAGTAAATGACTGTATAGCTGTTCATTAAACTCTGATAATTGTATTGGGTTTCTGTGGCAAGGTCTTGGTAGCGGGGGGGCTACAGGGGTGGCTTCTGTGAAAAGCTGCTAGAAGTTTTCCCTGTGTCCATCTCTGGCCAAGGCCAAGCCAATCAGCGACAGTAGAAGTGCCTCTGTGATAACATATTTAAGAAGGAAAAAAAACTGGCTGCGTCTCAGTAGCTGGAGAGAGAAGTGAGAGGACATGAGAGAAAACAGCTCTGCAGACACCAAGGTCAGTGAGGAAGGAGGGGGAGGAGGTGCTCCAGGTGCCGGAGCAGAGATTCCCCTGCGGCCCGTGGTGAAGACCATGGTGATGCAGGCTGTCCCCCTGCAGTCCATGGAGGTCCACAGTGGAGCAGATCTCCACCTGTAGCGCATGGAGGACACCACGCCAGAGAGGGTGGATGCCCGAAGGGATGAAGCTGTGACCCCATGGGAAGCCTGTGCCAGATCAGGTTCCTGGCAAGCCATTGTGGACCCGTGGGGGGAGGAGCCCATGCCAAAGCAGGTTTGTTGGCAGAACTTGTAACTCCGCAGGGGACCCAACACTGGAGCAGTCTGCTCCTGAGGGACTGCACCCCATGGAAATTATGGACCCACACTGGAGCAGTTCATGAAGAACTGTAGCCCGTGGGAAGCCCTCACGTTGGAGAAGTTCATGGAGGACTGTCTCCCGTGAGAGGGACCCCACGCGTGAACAGGGGAAGAGTCCTCTCCCTAGGATGAAGAAGCGGTAGAGACAATGTGTGATGAACTTGACCTCAACCTCCATTCCCATCCCCCTGTGCTGCTGGGGTGGGAGTAGGTAGAGAAACTGGGAATGAAGCTGAGCCCAGAAAGAAGGGAGGGGTGGGGGGAAGACTTTTAAGATCTAGCAGTTTTTCTCTTCTCCTTCTCTGATTTTAATTGATAATCAATTAATTTTTTTTCAAGTTGAGTCTGTTTTACCCATGATGGTAACTGATAAAATGGTCTCTCCCTGTCCTTATCTCAACCCACGAGCCTTTTGATTTACTTTTCTCTCCTCTGTCTGGTTGGAGGGGAGTGATAGAGCAGCTTTGGTGGGCCCCTGGCGTCCAGCCAGGGTCAAACCACCACACATTGTTATTGATGGAGACTGTCCATTACTTAACAGCAGTGGTGACAGCTGTTTACAACCGTCACCTCTGGTGATTTATTTCAGCTCACCTTGATTTTGAGACATATTCAGACTTCTTGTTCACATATACTTGACTAAGAGCTCCTGCTGGTTTTTAATAAGCTTCTTAAAAATAGGAAAGGCCAAAAGGTGATTCACCTTCCTTCCTTTGAAAGTGAGCTATTTAAAGCTATTAAAGCTCAAGAAGTATGGGTTGGATGAGTGGACAGTGAGGTGGATTGGGAACTGGCTGAATGACAGGGCTCAGAGGGTTCTGATCAGCAGGGCAGAGTCCAGATGGATGCTGGTAGCTAGTGGAGTTCCCCAGGGCTCGGTACTTGGCCCAGTCAAGTTCAACTTGTTCATCAATGACCTGGACGAGGGGATGGAGTGTACCATCAGCAAGTTTGCTGACGACACAAAACTGGGAGGAGTGGCTGATACACTGGAAGGCTGCGCTGCCATTCAACGGGACCTGGACAGACTGGAGAGCTGGGCGGAGAGGAACCTGATGAAGTTCAACAAGGGCAAGTGTCGAGTGCTGCACTCGACATGGGAGGTCAAACCCCATGCACCAGTACAGGCTGGGGGATGACCTGCTGGAAAGC
>NW_009259786.1:403817-432659 GCF_000687185.1 Egretta garzetta | reverse complement strand
GATGAGGAACTCCTAGAAAGAGTCCAGAGGAGGGCAACTAGGATGATAAAGGGACTGGAGCACCTCCCCTACGAGGAAAGGCTGAGAGAGTTGGGCTTGTTCAGCCTGAAGAAGAGAAGATTGAGAGGGGACCTTATCAACACATACAAATATCTTAAGGGCGGAAGTCACGAGGATGGAAGCAGTCTGTTTGCAGTGGTGTCCAGCGACAGGACTAGGGGCAATGGGTGCAAACTGAAACATAAGAGGTTTCAGTTGAATATGAGGAAAAACTTCTTTACTCTAAGGGTGACAGAGCACTGGAACAGGCTGCCCAGGGAGGTTGTGGAGTCTCCTTCTCTGGAGATATTCAAAGCCTGCCTGGATGAAGTCCTGTGTAGAATGCTCTAGGAGATCCTGCTTTAGCAGGGGGGTTGGACTAGATGATCTCCCGAGGTCCCTTCCAAACCTTGCGATTCTGTGATTCTGTAAAGTCTCATCCAGCTGGAGCTTCTGGGAACAGCTTTGCAGGGAAGGTGATGTACATCTTGATTATACATTAGTGATGGGCATTAGATGTTCTGAGCCACACTGTCCTGGAAATGTCAAAATATCAAAACTGTCATGGGTGTCATGATAATCTCCAAGGCAACATCAAAATCTTCTCTGTCTCACAGCTGAATGAGCTGTGTGTTAATTCTGCCCCCCCTCCAAGAGACAGCAGTACAATTAGTGGCACTGGACACCCTGGGGTAGCATTGTAGATATTATACTTGGTGGAGTAAGAGTTGTATTTTATTTTTATGACCTGTGTGGGGCTAGCATGCATTTCATGTCTGACACAGCAAGCCAAAAATGCTTGTAGTCAATCACGGCTTATGTACTCATGCTGTTTTAACCCCTTGCTGATGCACTAGTTATGATTATTGCTACTTTAAAAAAAAAAGTCAATAAAGAGCCTAACTAAGTTTGTAAGAGGATGAGGGAGGCTCCCTGCTCTTTGTAAGACCCAATTCCACCATGCATATTTTGGCTTGAGTATTAAACAAATTATATTGCGTCTGCTTGAGATTATTAATTAATTGAGTTAATTTCCCCCATAACAGCCCTCACAGTGCTGTGCTTTGCATTGTTGGCTAGAAAAGTGTTGATAATCCACCACTGTTTTAGCTACTGCTGAGAAGTGCTCTCACAGCATCAAGACTGTCTTTCCCCCCTTACCAGTGGGCTGGGGGTGGGCAAGAGCTTGGGAGGGGCCATAGCCAGGACAGCTGACCCAAATTGACCAAAGGGATATTCCATACCATATGATGTCTGCTCAGCAATAAAAGCAAAGAGAAAGGAGGAGGAGAGGGGGACATTCATTATCATGACATTTGTCTTCTGGAGTAACCTCTACATGTACAGAAGCCCCGCTTCCCAGGAAGTGGCTGGACATCTCCTGCTGATGGGAAGTAGAGAATAAAATCTTTGCTTTCTTTTTGCTTCTGCCCACAGCCTTTGATTTTTTTTTTTAAATGAAACTGTCTTTATCTTGTCCAAGAGGGGTTTTTTTCCCCATCTCATTTTCTCCCACTCTGTCCTGCTGATAGAGCAGCTTGGTGGGCACCTGGTGTCCAGTTAAGATTAACCCATCACACACAGAATGTCTATAGTTTACAGTAAAAGAAAAAACACTGGGTGAGTAAAAATCAATCTCCCGTTACTCTCAACAAAAAAAAGTATTTGCTAAGGTAACACCATACCAACACAGAGAGATAAATGAGAAGATTGATAATATGAGGTATACCTGTAGCTGTTGAAGATGACACAGAAATGGAGGGGGAGAAGCAGATCTAAGAAAACAATTCCATTTCATCAAATTCCATCCATTCCATCAATTCAATTTCACCTTTTTCACCTAAAGACAGAGTTAATTAACAGAAGGATTAGAGGTCATTACATATAGCTAATTAGAACTGAATTAGAAGGTAGTATAATTGGACAGCTGCAAACTTTAAGTGCTCTTTGGCTTTAAAGGAATGTTAATATGCATTCAACTAAATTGCCAGATAGGTTGAAAGCTGAAGGGTAGGGCATAATGTTTTCTGTGATCCATGGCAGTGAAACCTGTTCCCAGATTTTGCAAATGGACTTAGTATATGCACCTCTCTGCAAAGGCTGGCTCTAAAAGTGGGATCAGAAATGCTCCACATCTGAAGGAGATAATTTAAGTGCTTTTTCTATGACTATGGAGTCATAGCTACCTTTCAATCACGCAATTATGTCCCATTTCATTGGAAACAAATGGGAATTTAAAAGAACCCTAGAATGAGTTCTTTTACATTTCTTTGACATGTCTCCTATTTTTCCAGTGCAACTGAGGATACCAGGGCTCCTTGGGGACTTCCTTTGTGATTTTTTTTTGGCTCAATGTATTTTCACATTCCTCAGAGGAGGTAATACAGCCCTTGAGCACTGTCCTTCATGATTCCACCATCTTTCTCTTTGGTGTGCTGTAACATAAGGGGGCATAAGGAAAAATGTCTTTAAATGGAAATGTAAAAATATTATTTTATGGATTTACTGTATTCTGCAAGGAAAGTACCATTGCCTTAGGTATTAAAATATGAAATACTTCAATATTAAAACCTTTAATAAGGGCACAATATTATGTTCTGCACTATGAATCTCATACACAGAAGAGGCAAAATTGATCCAAAGGAAAATCAATAAAAGAGTTGTTAATATTTCATTAGGTATTGTCCAATTCTTTTGAGATTTTCTGAGATACATGTTGTAGGAATTTGTTCATAATACTAATTAAGAAGAGCTATTTTTGACAAAAAGTCCTTGATTTGGACAGATACCTTGATTGGCATACCCTGCTGAATTTTGTGGGAAGGAGGATAGGTAGATATTTGGATTTTTTTTGTAATAGCTTCAGTTTGAAAGGTTTGTTTTTATGAAATAAATGGTTTAAACTATTAAGAAAGATGTGCACCTACTAATCTAATCCAAGTATCATCTCCTGATTGTTTTTTTTGCTTTGCTGATTCATCAACAATTCTGACAGTTTATTTTTTCTTATCATGGAAGACAATGTTTTAAAAATTTCTAAAATTTTTTAGGATTTCTGTGATCACACTTGATTAAGGCTTATCCATTTATGTTAAAATTTTTAGAATTACATGTCTAATATATTTTAGACATATTCTAGTAAAACACTGGAACAGGTTGCCCACTGAGGTTGTAGATGCACGATTTCTGGAAATGTTCAAGGACAGGTTGCATGGGTCTCTGAGTAACCTGATCTAGTTGAAGATGCCCCTGGTCATTGCAGGACTAGATGACCTCTAAAGGTTCTTTCCAACCCAAACTATTCTATCATTCTATGATTCTATGATTCTACTGGTAGTGGAAAAAACTATCTTCAATTATTTGCTCTGTTTGGGTGTTTAATGGTAGCTGAAAGTAGTCAGGTTCCAAAATGCAATATGAAAGCTGTTAAGCTAATTAAGCAGCTAAATGGCTCTATAATAAACAGAAGATCTTGAAAGTTACCTACATTAGTTCCAATAGGGAAATGGTTGTCTACGTGATGGGAAGTACCTGAAGAAATACCTGCCTAGAGGCAGGTTCTATCATTAGGGCAGTCTACAGACACAGAAGTCTTCTTATGAACACCATAAAAGTTTCTGATGTTGCTCCCTTTTATTTTTCACTGGAGAGGAGGGTTAGATGTCTTTTAGATTGTCTAGAAATTACTTACACTTTCTTTTGTATCTTGTAAGGCTATTGTATTTTAGCTAGTGCCAAGGAGAAGGAACAAAAGCATGCCTAAGTTTTCCTTATTTCCTCACTGTAGGGAAGGATTACGCATCACATCAACAGTTTAATCCTGTGTACATGACTCCCCAGTCCAAACAGCCTGCATAAACTTAACAGGGCTATAGTTCACTTGTACTCTGAATAATCAGAAAATATTCTGTGTTGAAACATGTACCTGAATAAATTAAAATAAGTCACTTCCATTTGTGTGATTATCAGCTGTCTAGAAAAATGTAATTGCTCAATTTGTATATTAATATAAAGGTATAGATGGATGCTGTCCTCCACTTCAATGTGATTGTCAGGCCTTGGGATATCCACATTGTGGAAATAAATGAATTATTACCTTGAAGTCTGTTTCTAAATCTGCATGTTTCTAAATCTGCATGTAAAAATAGTCAGGAAGAATTCACTTCCATTGTTTCTTGTGTTTGTCTGTAATGCATAAGGAGAATCCATTAAGAACTAAATCCTCTTTTTAAAAATAAAAAAAATCGTAAATTATTGTTCTAAGGACCAGCAATACAGAGTTATCAGAGTCACCTCTTAACAGTTAACAGATTTGGAACATATTTTAAAACTTCTTTATAACAACATTCTGCAGTAAATATAGTCATTATGTTAATCTCATGAATTTATCAAGATCAGTAGATCTATCAACTATAATTGGTATGCCTAGAAATTTTTCTGCTGGCAATAAAACACAGTTTGGTAAGTAGCTTCTGTAATTTTCATTCAGCTGTCAGATGAATCAGGTGGAATATACTGCAAATTGTCCTTTCTTAAGTCATTGACATTTTTGCTTTAGCAAAACTAGTTTGATCTGACTGGGCAGATGTTTCCACCCCTTCAGATTCTGTAGGAGTCAATGGAGCTTCCCACAACTTTATAGTCATTTGATAGAGCACTGATATTGCTGCATAAAGTCTGCGCTGCAGAGGCTCCTATCATATCTGGAATATTAAAACAAGTGAATAAAAAATGCCAGAACACAACAGGTAAAGAGGTAGAAATTCTCACTCTCCTTTCTTTTACTGATAGCAATTTGTTGCTAACTTAAAATTATAGGGTTTTTTCTGGTTTCTTAAGGAAAATAATTCTCATTTTAGGATATTTTTTAACTTCTGTGCCAGAAGTGAGCACAGTGTAGGTGTAAAATGAGAGCATATTTCATGTTTTCTATTCATTTATCCTGTTGCTAAAATTATTGAATGCATTCATCATTAAGGTATTAAATCTTTGGAAAATCTGGCTGGATAAAGTAAAAACACTCGTGTTCTCCATTTCTTCGGTGGAGGTCAGGGCAGGGAGGAGTGAAGAGGAGAGGAGGAAAAAGTACATCAGGAAAGTTTATAATTTGTCTTTACTTTTGAAACAAGACTTGTAAATGCACTAACTATTAGAGTTTTTCTTGCCCATATTTTGCAAAAATATATAATGAAAAATGATGAAAATATGATATTAATTCTATTAGTTAATGAATATATTTTAAAAGCTTTTATAAGGAGATCCCACAAAGAGTATGTAAGTAGAGATCTTCTCTTAAATAGCAAATGCACAGGAAACTCTTGTTGCTATAGAAAGCTTGGAAAGTTAATGCATTCATTTACATGTTAATGTAGCTAGTGCCTCCTGCTCTCATGAATGGACCCAAATGTAAATCTCATCAGAGTGCAATAACTTGCTGCAGATCATAGTGCAAACATAGATGTTAAACTCTATATTGTGTGTAAGATATATGATGCTATGCAGAAATTATATTAAACTTACGCTTATAATAAGGGTACTTTGTTTTAAATTTGAAAAGTCACACAAATAGTTTTGAAAGACTTTTTACAGCTATAGTAGTATAATTTGAAACAGTATCTTAATATATCCTTCGCTGTTCTTTCTAAGAGAATATATTTTACATGCATATTATCAATTTTCCTTAAAAGTCCAGAATATAGAAAATGAGCAAGAAATTCTCACAGCTTTTACACCTGTCTTCATTGCTATGAGAAATTCTTAAAACTTACGTATGGTAGAGAAAATGTCCAGTCAGCTAGTGTTTTGTAGTCAGGTTTTCTTAGTGGAAATTAAGTTTAGACTGCTAATTAACATCCTAAGTTGCACTGATGAGCACCTCTCACACAGCTGCAGAGACATTAGGTTCATTGACGTATTGTTTTCAATGTTACATTACCTCCACTTAGAGGTTCTCAAGTGTTCCAAAAACATGGGAAGATGCCATCAGGTAATGACAGCATCCTGACTTTTTTGGAGAAAAATATCACTTGGGTATCCTGTTTGCCATGTTAGCTTTTTGATCCTAAATACAGTCTTGTAATATATTGACATTGGCTGCTTCAGAGACTCCTTGTCCATTTCCCCATGACTTTATAAATACACTTTTAAAGAGCTACGACAAGTTTCAGGGCTGCATTACAGAATAATTCATTTAAGCCCTGTGCTTAATCTGCTTTGAGACTCCCGTAAAAGCAGTGTATTCTCAGTAATTCATAATAGTAACAGTGGGAGGAGATTAGAAGATAGAAAATCAGTAAATTCTTGGTATAGCAATATATGACATCAGTGCCTCCTGCTAGTCAGGTTAATGAATATCATAACAATACAGACTTAAAACTTAGAAATGTATGTTATTTTCCCCTGATGGAGACACAGGGCAGCCAGAGCCTGTTAACACTGAAGTGGCGGGAGGAAAGAAACCAAACAGGTCTTCTTTCTTCAATTAAGGAGAACCCTATGGTTACTGTCAGAGATTCAGTTCCCCTCAGTGCTACTCCTAGCCTGAACTCTCCTTCACTGAAGGCTTTAAGAATATTTGAACTCAGAATAAGGCCCTATTAGAATAATTCCCATCACCTAGAACTATTTATTTTAGCAAATAAACCCATCTATCCCTCCAGGTCCTTAAGCACATACATGCTTTGTTAAAGTAGTGTGCAGAGTCTAATTCTTGACGTGCTTTATGGTTAACTAAAAATTGGTGTAGTGAGTCCTGCAGTCTCTAGACCTTGATAATCCTTTAGTAATCTGTTAGTCCTTTCTAATATCACGATCCATGTTTTCTTCATTTCTCAGCGATAGTTTATGATGCCAGCAGTAATACAATTTGAACCTTAACATGGGTGTCCTCTGAATAACTAATCACCAGAAACCGACCTTTGAATATCAACATGACTATTGTGTATCTCTGAATATATATTTATATATTATTTACCATGTGTGTATATGTATACATCTACATATACATACACCATATGTACACGCACACTATAGTGAACACAATAAAAATACATGATTGTCCATTATTCAGCACTTGTGAGAGGGCAACTTAATTATTGTGTGGCTTCCCAGTAGAAAAAAAAGACTTTGACAAATGAAAGTAACTGCAGCATGGGGCCATCAAAACAATTTGAGGGCTGGAGCACATCATATATGATGGTAGACTGAGGGTACGGGGTATGATCAACCTGGAGACGAGTGGGCTGAGGGCAAAACTTTTTCCTTGTCTTAAGCTTTCTAATAAGGGGTTATGAAGAAGAGGGGCCTGCCTCTCCTTGGAGGTGCCCTGCATAAGGCTAGAGACAAGAGGCACGACATAGGATATTCTGTTCAGCTAATGATTAAAATTTCACCATAAGGACACTCAACCACTGTGTTGGGTTGCCCTGATAGTGGCTGAGGAGGTTCTCCAAACTTAACAGGAGCAACCTCATGTAACTTTGAAGGTGGTCCTGTTTTAAGCAGAAGGGTTGGTCAGCATGACCTGTAAAAGCCCTTTCCAATCTAAATCATTCAGTGATTTAACAGTTTGAGCTGTAAACAAAATCCAACACTAAAATAGTCATGAAGTTAGGTAACTAACTGGAATACCTGTAAATAAGATTATTATCTCACAAGGTATGGAAGCGACTTGCTTGAAATAAGATGAAGACAATCATTCAACAAATGTGCTTTTTATTCCTTTCCCAGTGCAATATATTTTTCTATTCACTTGCTTATTAAGATGTTAATAGATAAATTCTGGCTTTACAAAAATTTTTTTTAACTTTAGGAGAGGTTTCTATTATAAACAGTGTAAATTGGGATTTTGTTTCTTTGTCAAAATAATCAGATGGATTTTAGAGAGGTCTGTAGGTATTGTGTTCAAAATAGTATTGGAACACTTGGAATTTTTATCATTTTTTACATCTGAATTTTTTACTGAATTGCTGGACTGTGAGTAAATAATTTTATAGTTTAAACTTGAAAGCTGGGACATACATTACAAACCCCAGTTTCTGTTTTAGGACCGTAGAAACAGTAAATCCAGAATCCAAATCTGAAATTGAGCCCAACTGATTAGTCTGCCTTATCTGGACGTGAAAGTTTATTTTCTTATGCTCTTTATCTCATGTAATTCATTATAATGATTAGACTTATTAAGAAGCTCTTGTCTGTCAGGTCAATATGATAGTAACCTAGACCTATTTATGACATAAAATCTGTAACTATATAAGTAGCTAAAGTAAATGCAAGTAGCCAAAAAAAAATCTTGGTGCTGGCAAAGAGTTTAAGCAATTCAGGGTGCAGAATCTAATCAAATCATTGGGATTCTATGAAAATCCTATCAGAAAAATTAGTATAATCATGAGATGACTACTCATAATCATAAAGAATTTAATGTAAAACCTCTGCAGTGTGATAAATAAGGCAATATAGAAAGCTTTATGATAAATGTAAAGGAGTTGTACAAAGCTGAGTATATCAGGATTCCTGTACTCCATAGTATTATGTATTCAGAGGAAAAGTGGCTACATCTATGAGGATGTGGCCTTAGGCAGCCGAGCTTCACCTGTGGGACCAAGCATGCTAAATCTATATCCAAATCTTATATCTTCATATATAATTAAGTCTGTCCATATGGTGTTATGCTATTCCCATCCCTCTTTTGTCCTCACAAAAGGTTGCTGACAAGTCTTTCTGATGATCTTTTAAAAGCTGAAATGATCAAATATATGCAAAGTAATTTAAATAATAAACCTGAGTTGGGGCAAAGGGAATTAGTCTGCAAATTTGGACTTGATGAGGACTTGACTTTTGAGACTGATGCACAAATCTGCTTAAGACACATTGTAAAGTACAGTTCTTGAAGTTTGTGAGCTCCAACAGTAGCCTTACAGTTAAATGTTTTTTACAATGTTTTAGAGCACCTAGTA
Organism: Egretta garzetta; assembly: GCF_000687185.1. Taxonomy (NCBI): domain Eukaryota; kingdom Metazoa; phylum Chordata; class Aves; order Pelecaniformes; family Ardeidae; genus Egretta; species Egretta garzetta. The sequence continues at coordinate 423,666 of NW_009259786.1, read as the reverse complement.
AAGTGTGCTTTGTGGCATATAGGATTACATACTATCTCTGGAAAGTCTAGTAGCCACCTGCTACGGTTTTCTTCCAAGTTTGCCAGAAACAAATGTGTGTAAAAGGAATCTAGTCTTTGATCCAGAGCCAGACTGCAACATCCTGTACCTGAAGATAGCAGAGTATGAGCATTGAGTGTGCTCACATGTATGGTGTTCTTTGTTGTTGGTTGGCCTCTGCAACATTCAGGCCGTTCTTTTTTATATATTCCCTTCCTATGCTGGCAACTGTGGAACTCAGGCAGAGGGATTATGCTGGCCATGCCCTCAGTCACTGCTCCAAAGCAGTGATACCATGCCAGGAGCCCTTTTTACACTGACCCAATCACATGCTGTTGTTCCTCTCTGCGAAGAGGAATTTTCTCCTGGCTGTGTCTAATCTGCTTTTAGAGCAACAATTAAGCACTGTAAATGTCTCAAGTATTCTGCAGATTGCTTTAACAGGACATTTTTTATAGGGAAGTTTTGTTCTCTTATACTTTTATTGCAGAAAGTCTACCCTAAATTTTCTCTTGCCACTTGAGTAAAACCAGTATCTTAAAGAGAGAGTATTTTTTGTCAAATAACTTTTAAAATGTATTTTATGCTTACAGGCTTCACCCTGGATGTGAAAGCATTGCCAAAGTAAATAAATTTAATTTGTTGTTTGTTGGGCTCCTCCTACACCCTTCTGAATTTTTCTTTTTTCATCTACTTTTGTAAATAGTGCCTATTTTTTGAAAGGCTTGTAGGAGTCTTATTTTCTCAGATCTTTTAATTACCCTGATGAATGTGCCTTGTCATTTACACACTTAAAGTTATGGTGGCTCAAAGAATTTCAGTAAAACCAGTGACTAAAAAGATTTTGTCTAGCATTGCTCATCTTCTGCTGATCCCAATGTTGTCCCTATTACCCTTAAGCACTACCAGCTGCTGGATTAAAAAATGACTAGTTATAACTTAGTGAGAAGAAAAAAAATAATCCTATTTCCCTAAAATTTTCAAGCAGCCTCCTCTTGAACCACACACACACACCCCGCCCCCCGGTCCCTTTTCATATTCAAGGCTTTTCATATTACAAAAATGTGACAAAAAGCTCTGTTTTAGCTGTTCTAAGGGACAGATTACTTTTTTTTTCTTCCTTAAGTATTGTGAAGGGAGGAAAGTATGCTAGGAGACAGTTTTCTAGAGAATACGCTTAAAGCTTCATTTCATTAAACAGTTCTATTTGAAAATGTATTTTAATTGCATTAGATGTTGCCTGCCAGTCAGTCTGGCTGCAGTCCAAGTCCATTTCAATCTCTTCCTCTTTACATTATATGTAGCTTAAAACCAGAGTGGATTGTGTCTACTTTCTCCTCAGTTCCCTCAAGAATGAAATTCTAAGGTGTTTCTATTTTTCTTCCATTTTCTCTGTGAAATTGTGGATCCTTTTCAATGAAAGCAGAACTAATCTATGAGCTTGCTTTAGTCTCTTTGCAGCAAAGATCATATTCTTCTAAACCTATAGGTCTAGTAAGCTTAGAAAGTATGTTATAAGCCACATTTTCTTCTTGTGGAATTAGCAACTTAGTAAAAGCACAATTTCTGCTCTGAATAAGATTCATACAATAGCTTGATGTTAAGAAACTTAATCCTGTTAAACTGAGCTTCATGAATAATGCACAAGGTCCAATTTGATGTTTATCCCATTATTGAAGAAAGAAAGTGTCCATATACCATCTGTGCTTTTTAATAACAGTTTTCTAGTAGTTGTAGACAAAATGTCTAGTAGTTGTAGACAAAATGTCATGCTGATACATCTGCAATGTATTTTTGGTTTGTTCTTACTTGAATTTTGATACTGAATTTCAAACTACTGTAGACATCCATATTATAAATTATTTTCTTATAGAGTATCTTAGTTGGGTGTTTATTAAAATCTGTGAAAAATATTACAAAAACAAGAGCAATAATAAGGTTTTTATAACCTCATTACATATGAATGTAGAAAAACATTAAATCAGGTGACTTACAGAAGTTTTGGGGCATTCAAAACTCACAGATTTAAGTTTTTTAATCAGTGCAAATTACAATAGAAATGTCAAGACAAGATGTTGCAGATACTAAGCAATGTTGTATCCTAAACAGATTCAAAACAGAATAAGAACAACTAGGTCCTACTGATTATTAGTTTTCCCATGTTAAAACATAAACATATGTCCTAATCATCAAGTTTCCAAAATCTAGAGTATTGTCAAGGTAATGTAAGAATTATCTCCACTTAAGCCTTGAAGGGCACTCTTATGCATGTTGCAAGTGTCTTACATTAGTAGTAATAGTGCATTATACAAAAAAGGTGAAGAAGCCAAAACCAATAGTAAAGATAATAGTCACTGCTGAAAATAAAGTAAAATAAACTTATTAAAGCATGGCAAAAAATCAGCTTTGTAGGAAACAATATGTTGGAAAGATTTCATCTTAAACCAAATAGCTTAATGAGGTAATGGTGGGAAAAAAAGAAACCATACTAGTTCACTCTCCTTCTTCTTCCTTATTAGCAGACATCTTTATTAATTATGACACATTTGAACGATCACTCCTCAAGAAATTTTACTTATTCATTAGTTTTTAATAGCGTGTAATTTTTATACATCTAAATCTCGTGTTATTGATTCTCTTCAGATTCCCATTTTACACAGTACACAGATGCTGTATTGCTATCATGTTTCTATTTACACAATTCTAGCACAATTGCAGTGTGGGTAGTTTATTGAAAGAAGAAGACAAGATTTAGTTATGTAGATACATTTGCCCTACAGCTTTACAGTATTATAAACTGGTAGAGAACTTTTCTATTAAGGTGTGCTGAGTAATCTTTTGTAAACTCTGAATAATGAGTCACAAAACACATGCTAAAACAGAATAGAACTGGGGACAAAACATAATGATTTGAGTGGTTTCACTTATTAAGTTCATAAGCTGACCACCTTTAGGAAAATGCTCAAAATATTCCTATATGAGAAAGCTTTCAAATAATTAGCAACTTAAACTTATCTTTTGATAAGTTGTTCCAAATCTAAACCTAAAATCTGACCTGAGCATTTTCAGCCTTGCAGAAATATGTATCTGTACAGAACTTTTCGTTCTGGAAGCAATAGAAAACACTGGAGTCTCCTGAGTTGTCAAATCCAAGCTTAGTACAGGTCCCACTCTGTTTATGGTCCCCATACTGTTCCCAGCTACTACTCACCCATTCATTCACCCCTCCCACTAAATTAGCATAGACACTATTCCTTGTATTTTTGTTTTGCCTGTACCATCATCTCCCTAAGGCAGGTTAGAGTGATAACCCCCAAAGATACTGTCATTCCAAAACAAATTGACTTTTCCTGTGTTAAATCTTGTTCATCAATTAGTAATGCCCTATATGCACTCTCATGTACATACTCCACTAGACTATTAATGACAAATTCTATGCAGCTCACATAGAAAAACTATGCACTGAGTTTTAACCACTTTTTTTCCACATGGATGTAAAAGTTTTTAATAGTTTCCTTTTTTCTTATTGACTTACTGTCATCTGCTACTTGGGAGCTCCAAATCTGTTCTTTGTCTTTCCCCCTTGATTTTTTTAATGGATTCTGACTTTAGTCTTTCCTATCAATATTTTAGTCTGGGTATAGCTTGCTTCTTGGTTTAGCCTGTCCTTCATCTTCCTATCTGAAAAAAACCACAACTTTAGAAACTACTTGCAGATGTGCTGTGATCTTGATGACCTGCTGAGCTAGGTGCAATTGGCACATGGCATTCTTAGATTCCTTCTTCTACCCTTCAAGCTTACATACCCAGACATTCCCATTCTTTCTCTGTTAATACCAATCAAAAATTTGTTACAATGCCATTATATAGTTTTGCATTAGTCTATATTCATGTTACTATAGCATCTAAACCAGATTTTTAGACACCAGAATTATCAATAATCCAGAGTGAAGAATCATAGGATTAAAATTCAAGTGGGAAAGGACCTTCAGTCCTTTCAGGGAAAGGGAAAGGCTGTCTAGTCCAAGTCTTCCTCCATGCCTGCCCACCCTGTCCTTCCTACAGACTCTATATGTCTCTGGTGCAGCACTCCAGATGCAAGAGTTACTCTACCATGTCTCTCTAATCCCAGTGAGGCCATAACTCTGCAGCTGTGTACGAATTTCTAATTCCTCCTGCTTACAGTCCAGGTTATGTGCATTTGCATATAGATGTTTGAAGTAAGCCCCAAGCTATGTTGCTTCTACAGAAACAGTGTGAGGCCCTGCTCTGTCTTGCTGTCTGTCAGATACATGTCCTCTACTTGTGCCCTCAATTCTCTTCAGGTTATGGTAATCCTACCTGGGCATACCTAATTTAAAACTCTCCTCACCAGGCTGGCAAGTCTATTTGCAAAGACATTCTTGCCCAGCTTGGTCCAATACATCCTGTACCTGGTCAGAAGTCCTCACTCTTCAAAGCACATCTTGAGGTCATAGAAGCACAAGTCTTCCCTTTGGCACAAGCCATGCATGGAGGTGTTCACCTGCTGGATAAATTAATTTCTGCTTGAATCTTTCCCCTTTACTGCCAGGAATGAGGAGACAACCCTTGGGGCGCCCCGTATCTTTCATTCTCATTCCCAGAGCTCTGTGGTCCCTTTGCATTATCCTTAGCAGTATTGTTGCTGTCCATGTGGAAAAGCAGTAAGGGGTGACAGTCCAAGGAGCAGATAAGCTCTGGCCTACCACACCCTGGATCCTGATCCCTGGCAAGCAACAAAATTCCTGAGACATCAGGCTGGGTCAACAAATTGATGCCTGAGTCTCTCACAAGAGGGAGTCTCCTATGACTATGTGTCGTGGTTTAACCCGGCTGGCAACTCAGCACCACGCAGCCGCTTGCTCACTCCCCCCCCTCCCTCAGTGGGATGGGGGAGAGAATCGGAAAGAAAATAAAAGGTTAGAGCCAAGGGCTGAGATAAAGACAGTTTAATAAGAGAAAATAATAATAATAGTAATAATGAGATTGATAACAGAATATACAAAATGAATGAGGCACAAGGCAATTGCTCACCACCCACCGACCGATGCCCAGCCCGTCCCAAGCCGCAAGCAGTCCCCGAGCCGCGAGCAGTCCCCGAGCCCCGAGCAGTCTCCCCGCGACCGACCGACCGAACTAACCGCCCCCCCCCAAGCATGACGTTATATGGTATGGAATAGCTCTTTGGACAGTTTGGGTTAGCTGTGCTAGCTGTGCTGTACTCCCAGCTTGTTATGCACCTGGGAAAGCAGGAGAAGCTCAAAAAGTCCTTGAGTAGTCTGAGCACTACTTGGCAACAGCTGAAAACATCAGTGTGTTATCAACATTCTTCTGGTACCAAATCCAAAACACAGCACTATGCTAGCTACTATGAAGAAAGTTAGCTCTATCCCAGCTGAAACCAGGACACTATGACATGCCTTCTCTCCTTTGTGTGGACACAAGGTTTGGGCTTGGCTGGCTCTGATGTGTCCCCTAATGGGTCATGTTTATCCTTACCTGTGCTTATGGTACTCTACTTTGCTGAAATTGCAGCTCTGCAGGTAGAGCAGGAATTTTTTTGTGGCAGGCAGCCATCCTCCACTGCCTGTGTGACCAGAGCCTTCATCTGTTCCTTTTTCCCTGTATGAATCAGGTTCTTGTCTCAATTTTCCGGGAAGAGCATGACGATCTCCTCTTCTTTTTCGCTGGTAGCGCACAACATTCTCATCTCTCCCTGCAGTTCTTTCCGAAGACCTGTGCAGACCAAAACTCCTGCAGGTGAGGCCGCCACTGCTACAACCCTAGGGAGAGTTCAGGCCCTTGCTGCAAACCCCTCAGCAAGGCAGCAACATTATCCCTTGGACCTGTTCTACTCTCTATTGCTCTCTACTCTGCAGACGGTGTTAGCACCTGGTGCTCATAAAAGTGCCTCAGCACCTGTAACAATTAAAGTCTGTGACACTGTAACCACCAAAACAGTAAATGAGAGAAGGGGCTGCTAAATTTAGGTGCTGTTGAGAGCTTCTGTTAAGTACCAGGACCTTTGAGCTTTCAGCCCTTCTGGTTTACAGATTAAGATGATGTTTTTGCATTTTGAGTTAACTGCAGAGTGGCACCCCTCTTTTGTGAAAGCTGGTATATGATATTAATTAGCAGAAGTCCAGACTGATAGAGATGGTTAACCATTCAAATGTTTTCCAAATATAGCTTCAAAGAAGACTGTAGTTAACAACCAAAAGATTAAGGTGACAATAATAAAAATGGAATACATCTTGTAGAAGAAATGTAGGAAGAGTGCCCTTAAGGCAATGTAAACTCTGGAGGTGGGTTGCCCTGTTTTGTACTGCCTAAGCTCTCCGAATTATTTTCATGGTTGATTAGTAGGTATGGGTATCACTGCACATTTCTCCAGGAAAAAGAGCTAGAAGGGTCTGAGAGCTAGAGGTAAAAGGAGGACAGTCAACTCTCCAGTTGTAGATGGGAGTTACAGTTAATTATAAATCTGGAGGCTTTAACACCATGTTTCTGAAGAGCATGCTTTTAAAGAGGTAGGCAGATTGAATATTGCCATACCTACCTTCAAAGCATTTTCTCTCTTGAGGTCAGAAGAAGTTGTTGGTGGTTATTTTTTGGGACATGTTGGTGGTTTATTATTTTTTGGGGGAGGGGAGGATTGGGGAGGTTCTGAGTTGAAACTGAACCAGCTGTACTGCATGTAGAAGTTAATTTTCTACAAAATTTATCTCATGTGGATAGAGGTTATATGAGTGTCAATAGAAAGCTGGATAGGTGGCTGAGTAATACTGCTGTATTGTTGATGTTGAAGCCAAATGATGAGTGTGCTTGTTTTTCTATGTGGGCTTGCATGGATGCTGAAGATAAAGACTGTGTGCTGTATATCCTACAGCTGCTATCTTCTTGATTAAAACAGAGATTGAAAATAGTACTAGGGCATGTACTATTTCAGTAGATGGTCTGCTGTGTAGAAAGAAAACTGCTCTGTTCTGAAAAGTGAATGGAAAGAGTTCAGAATAATTTTTAAGATGTGTAGGTGGTGGTATTATTCTGAGTATTAGTATTGAAGTTGTTGCCATGGTGGAGTGGCCCATAGCTGTTTATAGAACCATTTTGAATTAAAATAAAAAAAAAACAAAACAAAACAAAACAAACACAAAGGTATATGGTCTCTAAAATTGGGGAGGTTTTGTTTGAAATATTTGGAAGACACTTTTCTAAATTGTTATTTTAGAAAAGTGAAAGTTATTCCTTGAAGTTGGTGAAAAATAATTCAGAGGAAAAAAAAAAGGTCACCTTTGGGTTTGTCATTGTGTTTTGACCTCCTATCAATCTAAAACTCCTAAGTGACCTAAAATAACTGCATAAAGTAACTGCTTCAGTTGTTCACTAAAACCTTAAGTATGATATTTCTCCATGTCAAAACACATTCATTTAAAAATATACTTTGAAAAAACTTTTTAATGTCATGTGTCCAGGTATGCACATTCAAGTAGAGATTCCGATTTAGTTATACAGATTCAGGAAGTTCATGCCTCTTAAGTTTTTGCTAATTACTTAGCTTCTACCTGTTGTGTCTAAATTGGATCTTTAACAATTTTTTAATTTGTGAAATTTCAATACTGTCTTTCATAGACACCTCAGTATAAAGTGATTTTTTTCCCATTCTCCTGACTAATTTTCATTCCTGTTCCCTCTAATTTCACATTTCCAGGGAAGAGAATAAACTCTAGGTTCAAGTCCAAGATCAATAATTTTGTGGATGAGCTAATGAGAAGAGAAATTTTGGTAGATATCCAGAGACCTGGTTTGATAGGATGACAAAACAACAGGATTTGCTTCTAAATCATAGAATCACAGGATGGTTTGGGTGGGAAGGGACCTTTGAAGATCAACTAATTCAACCACCCCACCTTGGTCAGGGATATCTTTCACTAGATCAGGTTGCTCAAAATGGCACCACAACTTCTCTGGGTAACCAATTCCAGTGTTTCATCGCCCCTTTTGTAAAAAATGTCTTCCTTGTGTCCAGTCTAAACCTATGTGTTTTAACACTGCTGTCCTTTGTCCTGTCACTACAGGCCCTGGTGAAGAGTCTTTGTCTTTCTTATAACCCCTCTTTATACATTGAAAGGCCACAACAATGTCTTCCCAGAGTCTTGTCTTCTCCAGGCTGAACAACCTAAATGCTTGGTGTGACTCAGTTTTGTCGGTTAGGGGTCCTTTCAAAGTTGGTCCAATATTGGAAATGTTTTTCACCATCATCATTGTCTTGGTTCCATTTCATATTGGCACTACCATTTAGGAATAAAATACCTGAAAAGTTCTTTCAGAAGCGTACTTTCTGCCTTTAAGTATTTTTGCCATTGTAAATATTCTTGTAACAGGAGAGTGAAGCTGCACCATAATCACATTATCTTTGCAACTTTAGTAAGGGCATAGGACTCTTAGGAATTTTAAGTTTCTCTTTGACTTTAGGTACTCAAGTTTTGCAGGAAATAGAAATGAGCAGAAAAGGTAAAATTCTGAATTATAAAAAAAGTTCAAGTCTGCTATGTCAACATACGCTTGTGTATATTTTCAAGATAGTTTTTCCCTACTCTTTTACATGATTATTCTTTGACTACTTGATCTCATGCAAAAAGCAGCAAACTTTAACCTCTGGGTTTCTCCAATATGTCAACAGGTGTTTCTTCCGATAGCATATATTCGCACAGAGATGCTTGTTTTGTATCACTAACTAACATTTTCTTTTTCTACGGCAATAACAGATACAAGAAGAATGAACCTAGATAGTTCTTCACTGCTACTGTTTCCTCTCCACTGCTTCCTGGTGGTTCTAACTGCCCATGCTCAGGAATATAGTTTAAATTATTTCCCAAGTCTACTTTTGTCAATCTCTTGCACATTAAATATTTTTATCTGTTTGACATTCCCATAAAAATACATCAGATAAATCTCTGAAACATGTTGTATCACTTCTGACTCACTTCTCTAGATCAGCTGCACTATACAGTCACCCAGCTTGGAACTGAAACTTACCAGCATCTTGTATGTTTCAACATCTTTTTTTCATATAGGAATGTATTAGTTTTGTTAGTGACATCCTGCATAATATAAATGCTAGTCCACTATAATTTTGAGCTACATAGTAATAAAATAATTTCACAATCTAGGAAGTGTGTTGTGGAGATGCAGTAATATGCACAAAGAATATTCAAGTAGGTGTGTTGTGGGTTTTTGGGATTTTTTTTGGCGCGTGTGTGTGTAATGTCCTGACCCCTGATTATTTAGATTGTAATTTACTTGATGCAGGAACTTTTCTGTATAACCAGTGTGTATGTACAATGCAGTCCAGTCTTTAGTTTTAACAACCTATGACTACAATAATTCAATTACTAATAGTAAGTAAAAAACCATAACTGTAAAACTGTGTATGAAATAAATACTGGTGTTTAATGCATCATAAGAAGAGACTGCTATTTGTGTTGTTATCCACAAAATCAAAAGTATTTAAAAGAACCATCTTTAAACAGAGGTTTTGGTCACATGATTCTCATTCATTTTTTCAACTGTTAAAAGTTGAGAAGTGGATGAAGCCCTTCACATTGAACGTTGGCACCTGTACTTGATAAGTAGGTCTGTTCAGGTTTAAATTTCCAGGATTCTGAGACATTTTAGCATGGTTCATCTCAAGCTGTGTATTTTAAATCCAAAATTGTAGATTGTGCCTTAGATACTTTTTGTAGACTATGTTTGTGGAACAGTTATTTTCTTTGACACATTTTTGGAGGAAGACAGGGTGAAAAGGCTGCAAGACATGCTGCAGGAAAACTGGTTATAAAGACTTAGAAAGTGTTCTGAGTAGGAAATTGTGCTTTGTGTACAGTCTAACTTCTATCAGTTAGGTACTGCATAGAAAATAAAAAAGAAATAACTTCCATATTTTTGCTGACTTAGCATGCACTCTGCAATGCTGACACAGCTCCAGAATGAGCTCCCAAATGCCTGATAACTTTTTCTCTTAATAAAGAGGATTTCAAGTGAAAAGGAATTTCTTCCCATAATCCTTCATTCAAAGTGTAACTCATTAAATAGGTTCACATGCAATACCATCTGAAAAGATTCTTCTTGTAGTTCCAGCTCGGGAAAGGTGCACTGCATAATACATCAATAATTCCTTCTTTAACCATAGACCATCATCTAAGATAAAAGTCTTGGCATTTGGGAAAGATATATAAGTGGATCAAAATCCTCAGCTGGATCACTGGTCACAGAAATGTCAATCTGACAGTTATTCATGCATTGGTTGCAGTCAGTTTCTGAATAAAAGGTCCTTCTGTCCTTCTGCTTGACCTGCATGTCCCTTTCCCCTTAATAACACAAAGGCACAATTTCTTTTATGCTGCAATTTCTAATTTCCTATTTGGAAGCTTAAGTTATATGAAAAAGGCAGCCTTTGGTAAATTGTTCAGTCCTGTGTTCTCCTCTCAGATGACCTTTAATCAGTTCTTGACTTTTTTCTGTGAATTAGATTCCCCTTAGAAAGGGAGTCTTTTTAACCCTTTTTATGGGTTCCTGTTATCAGGGGCTACACCATCACTTTTGAGCCATTTATATGGTTTCTTTTCACTGAAAAAAAAAGCATATTAAACCCCCTTCAAATTTTTTAATGCCCTTAAATATGTGTTAAAGGGGAGAGTTTATAGAACTAAAAGTGACAATGAAAATTTACTCAATATAAATGTGGAGTCCAATGTATGAAACAAAATCTGTCAGAAATTAAAGTATGAATACCTGCTTCTATTGCCAAAAGTCCAACTTGTATGACTCTCTAACGTTTGCAGTGAGCATAAATTTATGTAGACCTATGGAACAAAAGATCTGAAAATTTGTATTAGCTGTAGACAGTATCCTCGATGCTGAAAATGCTGCTAATGCTTGTGTAACCAAATAAAGTCCTGTCTCATATAATTCTGTTCCTTTTGCTTTAAATGAAACACCAGAAGCTAGTGAATTTAGGTTTTGTTCTGCTTACCATGTCTGAGACCATACTTCAGGGTTTTACTTTTGGTTTTGGCAAGATCACCAAACATTTCCCCCTCACTAGTTTCCCATCTCTGAGCAATTGATGGTGACCAATAAAGTTGCAGAATATTCCTCAATGCATGGTAATAAAACAACTCAGCAGTTTCTCCCAAATTGCTTTAAAAACACTAAAGCCTGGAATTTGTCTGTTGCTGAACATTCACATTTCATTGGCACAAAGGCTGGAAAAGTTGCTGGCTCATCATAGCCTTATTTTAGTTCAATACCTGTACACTTTTGTTGGGCTAGAATTGTTCTGGCACTAAGATAAGATCAAGACCTATAAATATATTTGTCAGCTAGAAACTATCTACTTTGGCTAACTTCCCTAATCTCCCTATCAAACTCTTTTCCTGTCCACAGGGTAGAGAGTTAATTTATGAAATTAGAATCACAGAATTATAGAGTCATAGAATAGTTTGTGTTGGTCATCTAGTCCAACCCTCCCTGCAATGAGCACGGACATCTTCAACTAGATCAGGTTGCAGAATCCTGTCCAGCCTGACCTTGAATGTTTCCAGGGATGGGGCATCTACCACCTCTCTGGGCAACCTGTTCCAGTGTTTCATCATCCTCATTGTAAAGAACTTCTTTCTTATATCCAGTCTAAATCTACTCTTTTTAGTTTAAAAACATTATCCCTTGTCCCATCACAACAGGGCCCACCAAAAAGTTTGTCCCTGTCTTTCTTATAAGCCCCCTTTAAGTATTGAAAGGCCACAATAAGGTCTCCCTGGAGACTTCTCTTTTCCAGGCTGAACAACCCCAACTCTCTCAGACTTTTTTTCACAGAAGTATTCCAGATCATCTTTGTGGCTCTCCTCTGGACCTGCTCCAACAGGTGCATGTCTTTCCAGTGCTGAGGGCTCCAGAGCTTAACACAGTACTGCAGGTGGGGTCTCACTAGAGCAGAGTAGAGGGGCAGAATCCTCAACCTGCTGGCCGTGCTTCTTTTGATATAGCCTGGGGAACAGCTGGCTTTCTGGGCTGTGATGGCACATTGCTGGCTCATGTCCAGGTTTTCATCTACCTGTATCCCCAACTCCTTCTCCACAGGGCTGCTCTTAGTCCCTTCATCCCTCAGCCTGTATTGATACTGGGGGTTGCCCCGACCCAGGTGCAGGACCACTTTTTGAGCTTGTCCAGATCCCACTGGATGGCATCCCATCCCTCAGGCCTACAGTGAAGGACTTGAGTAACTGTCTTCCAAACACCAAAAATCTCCCTTGTGATTACTGTAATTAAGAATCTTACAACACATCTTAAAGATAGAAAAGCATCTGGTAGAAATGAAGCAAAGAGAGGAAGAGAAATTAAATGACTGAATTCTAACATCCCTATCAAAGCCCATGCTTATCAACATCCAGTAAGAATTAAATTAACTACTCTTAATACAGTTGTGTTGGTTTTGACTGGGGTAGAGTTAATTTTCTTCATAGTAGCTAGTATGGGTCTATGTGTTAAACCACAACAGTTAAGGCATGATTGGGCTTAGCAGCTTCTCAAGCCTCTACAGTTGTCCAGAGGTGGTGCTGAAATCAGTCAGATTGAGCATAGATTTAATTCAATTCACTTGAATAACATGTAGCAAACGAGAAGTTAAAAGGAAGCTGATTGTAAACTCAGATCACTCTGCACAAATAGTGAGAATAATTTGCCACAGAAAAAGGAAATGAATGAAAGAGATGAACTGTAGATAAAACACTGAATTTTTGAGGACTACAAATTAAATGCAGGCGATATAGAAGAGATAAGTGCCTTGAAGTATAAAGAATAACAGATGATTTGAGGAAGATCACAGACAAAAACTAAATACCAGTTTATTGATAGGATCATTTGCATTTTGAATTATCATCTGATTCAGACATGAAAGCTCAAGAGTGAATCAAAATAATTCAAACAGCAATTATTGTAAAGCTTGCTGAGAATCTGGAGTAGGACAGAAGCCCTAGTAAGATAGCAGCATTCTACAAGGAAAGATAGCAATCACATGTTTGTGTGATGAAGCATAAAAAACACTCCTTCAAGTTAAAAATAATGACATTGCTGAAGGATGAAGAGAGAAATTTAATGATGGGGTGATAAAAGCAAATAGCCATAATCTGGACAGGTGTTGAAAACATGAATTGTGAAGCAGCTTAGAAGGAACCAGAATGAATCAAGTTTTGCCAGTGTTCTCACTGAATTCTGAAATTTTAATCTCAGTCTTTTATAAAGTAGTGTTATTGAACACTGTTAAAAAAAATCCAAATGAATAATATAGGCAAACCAAATTTTGAGAAAAAAAAGATCCATTCTAATGCAGGAATGATGATCACAATCACCTCTTTCCTTAGTATGCCCTATGGAATTCTAGTTTTGATTTTCAGGGTAACATTCAAATAGCCGAAGTCCTGACCAAATACTAAATTTTCCTTTGTCATCTGTAAGTGACTCTTCCTCACTGTTTTCTTCAGACCTTTTGAATCTGTTTGTGTTCAGAGGATTTTCAAAATGCTTCAGTAACTTAAGACTTCTCTATGTGACTACACTAAGAAAAGAGAATGATAGTTTCTTGGTTTTGCTGAACTGTGTAGTAGTGAGAGTTGCTCAGCCTTGGGCAAATCACTAATCCTCTCTGACCCTCTGTTCATCTACATGTAAAATAGGCCTAATAAAAAATCCACAAGTAGCAAGTATGAAATTTAAGCTAGAAAAATAGCTTATAGCAGTAGCAGAGTAAAATTGGCATAATTAATTGAACTGCAGTGAAACTAATCCTACTGGCAGCAGTAAAATTATACAGTCACATAAGTTTTATTCTGTTGCTAGTCATGCAAATGCTCTAACTGAAGTAAATATAATGTCCCTATCTTTCTTTCCAGTGTAGGGCAGTAGCACCCACAGTAAGTATATTTTTGCTGGTGTTGATAGTTATATAGCACTTAAGCAAAGGGAGAGTAAAATTTACAAATTCTGGTGAACCTGAAAAATATTCTTTAGGAGGCTACTAAATTACCATTGTAACAGATATTATTATCTTCATTTCACCCTGCTGAAAAGATGCTCAGGTGTGATCAGTGGAAACAGTTATATGAAAGTGATTGGAAAACATAAACATGATAGTGTATACAAGGGAGTTTAGAGAATATAAAAGAAGTAAGGTGTTCCTGAGAAAAAACAAATGCAGGGATTAGCTTTTTATTTCAACAATCAGTTCTGTTTGTATTTCTCTATTCTTATAAACTCAAAGTTCCTTGGAATTCAAACTTCTTACATGCAAAGAGGAAATCCACAATAATCATGACATTTTTAAGCACTACTAAATTTAGTAAATCTAATAAAAAGGTGATCAAGGAAACACACCAAAACCTTCTCATCAGTTGATATGATTCTGCTTACTTTTAATAAAATAATGATTCAACAGTTAGGAGCTTAGTTTTGCTAACTGAGAGCCCACTGAGAGCAACTTTTAAATCAATTTATATAATAAAAATCTTGAAAAATTTCTGATGAGTTATAAAGCAATTAAGTGTCTTAGTTAAAAATAACTTAATTAGATAATTTATAGGTGAAAAAAGGTACTAAACAGAACTAACTGTAACGGAATCACATCCATGTGGAAATTGCTGGATTTGGCTTTTACAGTCCTTGCACATTTCTGATATATGTGTCTACATTCTGTGAATTCTAAGCTATTGTTACAGACTTCTATAAATGTGTTCACATTTTTCTCTTGCCAAGACACAGCTATCAAGTTATGATACAGATGTACTACACCCGTGCAGACAAAAACCAGCTCTGTACTTAAGATTTTAGGATTGTCCCAGGCACTCATACCAAAATAAAAACCATAAATAAGACAGATGATTAACACAACTGTGGAAGTCTCTGACAGCCATACAGTCACTGGGCCATACGGTCACAGGCATACAGTCTAATTAAAAGACCCCTGACAAAAATCTCATGCACCAAAATTTGCAGTCTCATATAGCTAGAATTGCTATGTGCAGCTCTGAACAAAGCATTAGACACTTGGAGAAAAACCACAACGTTGCCAAGTTAGAGATTTTTTAAGTTTTTCTGACTATGTCATACAACAAATAAGTTCCCATTGATCATCCAAACCAGTTTAACTGTGGTACTGAAATACACCCAAGTTTCAGAAGTTTTAATTCTGATCTGGAATTTTCCCCAGATGATGATATCTAGCTGTTTGTTAGCAACAGTGATGTAGTAATGCAGCTGTGTTTCTATGCTGACACTTAAATTGTACTGAAATAGAATACAGTGGTTCAAAATACTAGAATCACAGAAACACAGAATGGTTTGGGTTGGAAGGGACCTTCAAATATCTTCTAGTCCAACCCCCCTTGCCATGGGCAGGGACATCTTTCAATAGATCAGGTTGCTCAAAGCTCCATTGAACTTGACTTTGAAAACTTCCAACACTTTCAAATACTTAGTATATTCTTCATTCCATTCTGAATATTCCATGTTTTCCACCTGAAAACCCAAATCTCTTTTCTGCAATTACACTGGAGTGAGGGAAAGAAAAGAATTCCCATAGAGGACGTAAGATATTTATAGCATTGGAAGAATTCTCAGGCTAGAAAGGGTAGGAAGGAAATTCCTAGAAGAGAAATTGAAAGGGGGCTGCAGTTTGGATGGTATTAGAAACTTCAGAGTGTTTCTAAATATATCAAATTATTTATACCAAATTTTAATAATATGTAATTAAAGTTAATAAAGAATTACTATGGTTGTGATAGCTGGTTTTATTGAATATGCAGCTTTGTAGAAGATACTTTTTAAAAAACTCAACTGTGGCAAAGAACTGTTTTTCACACCAAAATGTACCAGTGAAACATACTGACAAAGTAAGGAGGGGGATGGATTTTGGAAGCTGTGTTTAATGTTGTTAGACTTTGCGTGACTTAATGTTTCTCTGTAACTCGTAATATTACAAAGTTGCAAATAATTCTAAAAATTGCTACTTAATTCTAAAACCTAACTTTGGTTCTTTGACCTAGTAGTCAAAGCAGCCATATTTGATCTGGGAAATTCCACATTCACATCCCTTACCTTAATTGAGCACTGTAGGCACATGATCTTCTCCAACTATTCCTGACCACAGTTAGTTGGATTTCTGACTAGGCCAAGTCAAATGTGCCTGAAACAACTACACCCTTTTTGCCCCACACAAAAGGCCATGTTACCTTGGCCCTGGTAACAAGCATTGGCCTTGACAAAAAAAAAAGATTACTAATATTTTAAAAAGTAGTAATAGCTTTGCTGAGACTACCTTTGAAAATCCCTTATACGCAGACAGGTTATATTTTGTCCCCCTTGTTGCTTCCTGCCATGTCCATGCACCAGGATAAATTTCTGAAAGCTCTCCATCTTCTTGCAAAATGGTCTTATTTGCATTTTAATGATTTTCTTTAAATTTGGTCAAATGAGATACACGTAGAACTTTATTCAGCTGAGACCAGGAAAGGGGGCTTTTTATCATTAAGGTCTTCAGTGGCCTTCTGAGTATGGATAAAAGACAAGGCTTTGGATCTGGTGGTCAAAGGAAGGAATTTGCCCTTGAATTTTCTGAGGAGCTAGCAGATCATCTTCCGGACAGAACCTTGGCTCCCTTTAGTAATGCTGGATGAAGGTATTATGAAGTTTCTTTGTCCATTTTGGGGTCACAGAAGTATTAGTAAAACCTTTATAGATGGCAATGTCATAGGTATTTGACAGAAAGCAATTAATTTATACACACTTGTTCTCTATTGTCAGAGCATCAGCTAAAGTAACAAAGTTTCTCTCTTCTCATTCAAATGACCAGATGATGCAGTTAATAAAAATCTGAGAGTGAGTCCACATAAGTTTTAATGATCTTATACAAAGACAATTATTTTTACTTCTTTAGGTAAGAGAAAATAAATGCAGCAAAATAGAATGGTACAGAAAGAAAAATAGATATAAAGGAATAAAATAAGAGTCATAAGAAGCAATAAGGTTTTGCTGCTGTATCATTATGAGGGATAAATTGACATAATCATAGAATCATAAAATCAAAGAAAGATTGGAGAAGACATTTAAGATCATTGAGTCCACCCATTAACCTAATACTGCCAAGTCCACTAAACCATGTCCATAAGAGCCACATCTACACATCTTTTAAATTCCTGGGGATGGGGACTCAACCATTTCCCTTGGCAACCTGTTCCAATGCTTGACAACCTTTTTGGTGAAGGATTTTTTCATAGCATCTAATCTAAACCTTTCCTGGCACAACTGGAGGCCATTTCCACTTCTATTGTGGCTTGTTACTTGGGAGAAGAGACCAACACCCATCTCACTACAACATCCTGTCAGTTTATTGTAGCGAATGATAAGGTGTCCCCCTCAGCCTCCCCTGCTCCATGCTAAACAGCCTCCACTCCCTCAGCCACTCCTCATCAGACTTGTGCTCCAGACCCCTAACCAGCTTTGTTGCTCTTCTTTGGACATGCTCCAGCACCTCACTGTCTTTCTTGTTGTGAGGGGCCCAAAACCGAACACAGTATACAAGAAAAAATATAGCATATAAATGACAGGATGATCCTGTGTCATTATGGATTATTATGGAATTGCAACCAGAGTTGAGGGCCTGGTAGATGCTTAAATCAGCTTTGTATTTCATTATGTTTTTTACCTGTTTCCTTCAAGTTTGTTTGGACAGTACTAGTACATCCCACTCTTTAATCTTCTAACCTAATAAAGTGTTAGAGTACCTTTGACTTGCGTTGAAACAATCTTCCTTTGTTTCAGACATTTCAGGTTTTTTGAGATTAATGGGAAGCATGCTAGATCTCTGGTTGAGATACATAAATCTTATGGCTTCATCACGGTATTGATTCACCTTGGATATTTGATTTTTAAAAATAGACCAGATTTTATATTTTCATAATGGACTCTGATTTTTATTGCCTTGTACTTCTGAAGTACAATATTTTGATGTAAATATGTAATTGATGCATTGTTTCTTTGTAATTCTGGAGAGACTCTGAAGAAATTTTTGTTGAAAGCTGTGCTTACTATCCTTCAACTATTGATTATGGTTTTGTTTATGTAGATTCTTTTCTATGTTCCCTAGATTGCATGAAATGTACCTTTGGATTTGTTGCAATTTGATCAACTTTTAAATTTCAGTCAAGTATTCAGAGGTGCTTTGTCAGTAAGAGGGGAAGGAGTCACAGTTTTTCCCTGCTGATGAGCTTTTGCTTCATTTTACTTTGTTAAAAGTTGTCCTTACCCTATTCTGAAAAACTAGTAATAATCTGAAATTGGATGTTAAATGTAGCAAAGAGTTTATGCATACTGTTTGTATTTTGCAGGAATTAACTTTTTTTCTTTCCTTTGAGTCTGCTTTCCTTTCCAGTATGAGGAGAAAAGAAAATTTCTAGAATGATTAAACATGATTTGTACATTTTTTAACAAATTAAAGCACAAAGTGTAGATCACTGCAATACGTATATACGAATTAAGT
Source organism: Egretta garzetta (assembly GCF_000687185.1). Classification (NCBI taxonomy): domain Eukaryota; kingdom Metazoa; phylum Chordata; class Aves; order Pelecaniformes; family Ardeidae; genus Egretta; species Egretta garzetta. The sequence continues at coordinate 405,017 of NW_009259786.1, read as the reverse complement.
ATTCTGGAGATATATATTTGACAAGCAGACATTATTTGTGTTTGGAGCATGTAATTTGAATGCAAAATTAACCTCTCTATGCAAGAAAACATCTTTTCTTAAAGGCAGATTTCAGCTTGTTGGGGTTTTTGTTGTAGTTGTTGATAGGATACTTTTTATTCTGTCTCATATCTAGTAACATATATTTTCAGCAATTAGGTTTTAATTTGTACCATTCTAATTGCCTTCATAGTATCACCTGTATGATTCTGTATGGAGTGAATTTTTGGCTGATATACTTGCTGGGATTATCAGAATAGCGATAGTAATGATGGGTGAAAAATTCTAACCCTTAATGTCATTTATTGGTATTGTGGCAGTGGCTGAAGAATAGTCCTGGGTCCTTAACATAGCAAAAAGATGCTGACACAAATATCTTCCCATGTAATTTACACCAAGCAAGTATGCAACGGGCAAACATGGATTTCTAGAGGTTCAGCTCTGAGCAGAGACTGGATTTCAGAGACTTGTTAGCAGTCAGCTGTTAGTAGTCAAATGCTATTGAGATGGCATAAGCAGCCATGAGACTTTCTGCTTGATTGGGAGTATTATGCAGATACCCTGGGTAGTTGAGCCTGACCTAGTGAGAGGGCTTTTTCCAGTGTGATTTGCTGTGGTTTTCTCAGTAGCTGTTTTTGCTCTTTTGAAACTGTGAAGCCTGGAATGTAGGAGGCTAGGGCTTTCTGGATATGGGTCTAAATAGATCTGGCTAGTTCTGAGGGTAAACAGCATAAGATAGGCAAAATGTTATTGAGAATATAAGCTTCCTGACGTCTGTGATTGAATACAAAGTAAAAAAATCAAGGTCTGTATTCATATATTTAACTGTATGAACAAGAGAGGTGCAAGTCACATATGAGGGGTCTAAATGGTAATTATTTCTTGAAGATGTCTGTAGGGATTGGCAACCGGAAGATCTCGCGATGTACGGAAAGGATAGGGACTGACCCGCCCCGTGATAGAGCTTATGATGTAACTGCAAAGGCAGGAACAAAGTAGTTTGCATATAAAAGCAGTGAATAAGAGAGTTAATAAATGCCATTTGTGATATCCTTATATTGGTGTCTGTGTCTCAGTGGCCCAGGGGCGGTGGGTGTGTGGCTCTCGTGCCGTCTCACCTCGAACAGGAGTTGTTGCCGCAGACAGGTAAAGAAAGCCGGC
>NW_009259786.1:393882-399854 GCF_000687185.1 Egretta garzetta | reverse complement strand
GGAACGAAGTAGTTTGCATATAAAAGCAGTGAAAGAGAGTTAATAAATGCCATTTGTGATATCCTTATATTGGTGTCTGTGTCTCAGTGGCCCAGGGGCGGTGGGTGTGTGGCTGTCGTGCCGTCTCACCTCGAACGGGAGTTGTTGCCACAGACAGGTAAAGAAAGCCGGCTGCAACAGATGTCCATCCTAGAAAATCGTAAGATTACTGTAATATGACTAGTGAGTTGTAGCAACTAAGCATGTGTAGGCCTTACATGTGCAAAAAAAATCTGTCATACAGTCCATTGGTTATACTGAACAGATGATGTATTAAGCACTTATATTACTACATATCAACATAGGAGGCAGATTGTCTTCTCAGTAAATCCACAGTATTGACATTCTGTTGTTCATGAAGATGTCAGCACATATGCCATTGTATTTTGAAGAGAAACACAAAGAATAATCCCTTCTGAAAGGTTAATCTATCCAAGATAGCACTGTTTTCAGTATCACTGTGCTTTAAATAAACACAATTGTAATATTCAAAGTTAAAAGCTGAAAGTTTGTACAGAAAAAAAGTTCTAGCTTAAAAATAATTATTATCTGTTTCTTACCACAGTCTAAATTTAAGTGTGTCTCATGAAAATTAACATTTCACTTAATGGGAATATACTGACTCAAAACTTCTGTGTTTTTAACATTTGAATAATTTAGTTAATAAAAGACACTTCCTAAAGACTAGTACCTTTTCCCCTCAGGGTAATCCTATTGATATCAGTGGGAAAAACTGATGAATACAATTTTACAATTTTGGCCATTATAGGATATTTAAGTTTGCCAGTATCAAAGACTAAATCTAGCCATGAAAGGTGTAAAATTTTGTTTATAGCAGTTCTGCAAGAGTGAATACAGACACAGAACTTAAGAAACAATCTGCATGGCAGAGTAACTTTAAAGCCTCCAAATCAAATATTAGTGTAGTGTCAAGGCAGAAAAGCCTCAAATGGTGAAACAACAACAGGGAAACCAACCAGAAAAGAAGAAAAATAAAACTTCTTTAAACACTGTGTAACTGTGATAAATCAAATAAAAATAGCAAGATAACATACATATTAATGGAATTAAAGTTTACTAAAAATAATACCTGCAAGGTATAGAATTACCTCTGATATTTCTGTATTTGTTCATCTTTCTAAATTAAAGATACTCATTGTGTTATAACAAATATTTTCTGTTGTCAATGTTTTTAATATAGGTATTAACACTGAATAGACTTTCAACATTCTATGCAACATATAATCTTCCATATCTGATGTGATATGTTGGAACAGAGTGGTGTAAGAAATGCATCACTAAATTAAATTAACCTTTTTACAACGAATATATAAGAGGTGATAATACTAGGTGAACAAAGGAGATTTCTTGGACAAAAAAAGTATTGAAGATGTTGATGACAGGAAAAGTCACACAAGCTCACTATAAATGAGAATCAGTGTGCTAAAACCTTTGGTGGCAGTAAACACAAATACTGTCATGATCTGGCAGTTATCTAATTGATAGTCCTTTGAACCGTACCCATGAGAATCTATCTGTCATCAGTTAAGATTTCTGCAGAACACCATATTGGCTGTGTTCTGTGTTACCTCAAGCTCTCATTCTCGTGATGTTATTGAAGACAGTCTGTCTTACTTTTCCTCCTTGATTTTCTTTTCCTTCTTCTTCACCTCAGCCTGCCTTTTCCCTGTGCTTCATAAACCTGTGACAGTCTCATTTATTGTTAGTATAACAACAATATGGTTGCTGTTAGCCCATATCCTGTTAGAGACTCAGTGCCCAAGGAGTATAATATTCTCCACGTTTTTGGAGTTATTTTCAAAAACATACAGGCTCAACAGCTTTTGTACTTCCAGTGCTGAACAACTGCAGTGTTGAAATCCCTTTTTTCATCATCCAGCTGTAAAATATGATAAAAGGATACCATTCACAGCCTATTTTAATTAGCTATCTACTTACTGGGCTTTCTATTGACCACTAACTAGAAACTTTTCAATGCTTTTTAAAAGACTATAATGCAATTCTAATTTCCTTTGGAATAATACTCTTATACAGATGGTGAATTATTTTAGTGTTCTTGTTCTTTGTCAGGATCACCAAAGTAATACTTCTTTGAATATCTTAGGTTTTCTCTTTCATTTAAGTTGTTTAAATTATACAGAGAGCTCATAAGATTTTTTACTATCTACAAATTTAATAGGCTGGTCTTGAATTTTTGCATGGCTACAAAAAACCTGACACTGCACTAGTTAGTACCTTTAGTGCAAAAAGATGTACTAAAGATGTGACAAAAGATGCAAAAAACCAAATGTAACAAAGAGTCTCAGGAGAAGAAAACAGTAGGTATAGAGCACTATATGACCCTTAATGTCAAGAGGTATCAATAAGATTTTCTTTCCATTGCTAATAGAATCTATTTTTAACTTCACTTTAGAAGTCTTAAATTGGTAATTTAGTCTTAAGGTACATTTAAAGAGAAAAACACAATGATTCATTCTTCCTTCCTAGGAGATTAGCTAAGATTCTCTGGCTGACTGGCATAGTCAATGTAGTTACAGATGTGTATGTGCCAGAAAGAGGAAGCACTCACCTCCATGTACTTCAAAGAAAGTACTAAAACCAAGGAGGATTTCCAATGCTTGTTGAACCTATGAATTTTACTGGAAGTTCTGGTATTTGTTTGAACTTATTTCCCTGTCTGGAGTGACCGGGCAGTCATATGTTTCCTTGTCTCAGACAACTTGGCCGGGCATGGGGGGAACACAGAGGATCAAGGCAAGCCCTGAAGAGGCAGGGTGGTGGGCTGCCCTCAGCTTCTTCCTGAGGGCAACAACTGAACACGTGATGGTCAACAAGGTGTTCACAGGGGGAGCATGTGATTATCAAACACCCTCACTGTCCTACCGATACCCTCCCAACCCAATTTGGGAACACTTGGCTGTGCAGAAGTAGGAAGGTTGTCACCCCAGGGGTGGTCTTGGACTAATGAGATTATATAAGGATGAGAACACATGTTTTGTCTTTTGTTGACCCACACTTACGGATTCAAACTCCGCCCCAAGATGAGCGTGTGGAATCCAGGGGTGGTGATACCTCTCCATTTTCTATCCTCCTTTCTTTTTCTTTTCTTGTTTCTTTCTTTCTCCACTTCTCTACCATATAAATTCACATATATAAGATTTTGGACAACTTGCAATGGGTTGCACCAAAAATAGTTCCTTTGCCAAATTGCCTTTGTTCATTCATTAAGTTTGCCAGTTAATAAATTTATCAGTTAAATTGTTCCTCTGAGTCATTGTCCTGACTCCACTGGCCATGTAGCTCTGCTGAGCAGAAATCAGCTTTTTGTCAGTATGCAAATTCTCGGGCGATAAAAAATATTCACCCATCCTGCAACCCACTGTGTGGATGGGACATCCCCATAAAGAACCATTCATTATAGGCAGAAGACTGGAATTGAAAGGGATATTTTGGGGGAATTTTGCTGCAATATATCTTCTATAGCATTATTTTACATAATTATGTATGTCTACATGCATGCACATATATATGAGAGCCAAAGTAAAACTATAGTAAATAATTACTGGCTGTAGGACAGCAGAATAACATTTAAGGCAAGATCCTTGATGACCACTTGAAAATACCTATATTTTCATGGAATGGTGAAAAATTTCCATTTAATTCTAACTCCAGCTATGCTTGGCTATGGGGCTAGAGAATTTCCTGAAACTTTTCTTACAGTGACAGTCTGATGATTACATGCTGTTTCCTTAAGCCCTTCCAGATGCAAATGTGAATGAAGCAGATCATACTTGCATTAAGCTTGTGATTGTTCTGACCTCCACTTACAGTCTTTTTCTGCCCTAGCAGCAACTGTATCTTGAAAAGAGTGAACTTTTCAGAACAAAACCAGTCCTCAAGAGCCTGACTTGTCAAGAATTTGACAAACTCTGAGAAAATGAGCACCTATAGCAAATTTCAAAATACAATAAAATCTTAGCAAGTCATTTAGGTTTAAGCAAGAATTGTTATGATACATAGTAGGAAAAAAAATGTATCTAGGGGAAATGTTCCACTAGTGGTTTATTTAAAAGCTCATTAAATTCAGCAGAAAGTTCACTATAGAATTCAGTAAGTCTTTTATCAGGCCCTAAGAATCAGGAAAAAAGTTTACCAAGTTTTGATTATTCAAGAGCATTCTAAAGTCCAATGAATGAAACAAGGTTTAGCTGTGGAGAGACAAGATTTTTCTGAAAGCTCCCATATATAATATGATGGGTAATTTCCTGAAGTATTTTTCACTTGCTGTAAAAATAAAGTGAGAATATTATTTTTACAATGTTTCTTTCAACACTGGATCATGTGGAAAAGTAAGAATTTACTGTCCAGATGTAAAAAATGAAGAGTTTGTGATAATTAGTCACAAACAAACTTAATCCAAAGACTTGGAGCTGGGCTCACAGAAAATGAAAACTAACAGTAATTTCTATGGTGATGTGAAAGCTGAAAATGAGGAATTGAAATGAAGGACATATTTTCTCCTGCCCCCCCAATATTTTTACAAGTGTAAGTATTAAAAAAAAACACGTGGCAATTGATCAGCTTATGTTACTCAAGCATACTTTACGTAGCCAGATAGTCATGGAAATAGTAGTGAACACTGGATTTTTTAAAAGACTTTAGCACCAGTTAATGTTCATCCAATAATTTGTAGTTTCAAGTTTTGCTTGCTGCATCTCTGCTAGTATGCTTTTTAAAATTCTTTTATTTAAAATGTTATCATTAGTGGTACTAAGAGGAAAAATAAGTAAATAGTTTAACATAATTTGTGACTAGTTGTTCAAGTAAGTATTATTTAACAGTTGAGAACTACTTGGTGTATGGGATGCATATAAATAAAAATAAAATTGCAAATAATTTCCAAAGACAGAACAGGATTTAAATTACCATAAATTTTAAGATTATTCCATGGTTTGCCATCATTAGTACTTCAAAAATTCTTACTAATCTGAAAACTTTATTCTGTTTCACAGGTATTTTTCTTAGATTAAATAGCAAATAAGCTCCCAAATGTACAGAAATACTTTTTACTGTGACCAGTGTACTTACAGGTCTTCGGTAGTGCTTTGTTATCTTCAGATGAAAGGTGGCAGTGAAGTATAAAGTATTACTATTATTTATTTATTTATTAAGAAGTGAAACTAAAGAGAAATGGGAGAAATGAGCCTTGTGAAGTGCTGCCAAGAATTTCTAAGTTGTGCAAACCTGGAAAGCAAATGCCACTGAATAATACAGTATATAAAATGCGAAGTTATGGTTTCCTTGGTTAATGCCTAGAGCATTCTTTTAGATATAAAGCAAGTCAAATCATGGAGTTTGTCCTGGTTTCAGCTGGGATAGAGCTAATTTTCTTCATAGTAGCTAGCATAGTGCTGTGTTTTGGATTTAGTACCAGAAGAATGTTGATAACACACTGATGTTTTCAGCTGTTGCCAAGTAGTGCTCAGACTACTCAAGGACTTTTTGAGCTTCTCCTGCTTGCCCAGGTGCATAACAAGCTGGGAGTACAGCACAGCTAGCACAGCTAACCCAAACTGACCAAAGAGCTATTCCATACCATATAACGTCATGCTTGGGGGGTGGGGCGGTTAGTTCGGTCGGTCGGTCGCGGGGAGACTGCTCGGGGCTCGGGGACTGCTCGCGGCTCGGGGACTGCTTGCGGCTCGGGACGGGCTGGGCATCGGTCGGTGGGTGGTGAGCAATTGCCTTGTGCCTCATTCGTTTTGTATATTCTGTATATTCTGTTATCATTCTCATTATTACTATTATTATTATTTTCTCTTATTAAACTGTCTTTATCTCAGCCCTCAGCTCTAACCTTTTATTTTCTTTCCGATTCTCTCCCCCATCCCACTGAGGGAGGGGGGAGTGAG
>NW_009259786.1:387139-393514 GCF_000687185.1 Egretta garzetta | reverse complement strand
CCCCCCATCCCATGGGGGGGGGGGGGGGGGAGTGAGCGAGCGGCTGCGTGGTGCTGAGTTGCCAGCCGGGTTAAACCACGACAGAGTTTTAATCCACATGACTGAAATTAACAGATTTTATTTTTGTATTACATATGATTAGACAGATGCCTTTTGATTTTTTTAATGTAGGTAAGAGACGAAACAGAATACATAAATAATGATTTTGATTTTAAATTGTGTAGATAGCAGGAATAGCTAAATCTATTCTATCTTTTGATATAAATGGAATTTTTTTTAAGTACAATAGCGAAGTATATTGTATTGGTAGTGTAGAGAGTGAAATGACACCTAAGTTTCAGTTCTTGTTAAATACCTGTCTTCATTGCTTTGATAAACATTAGCTTTAAGAGGAAAAGAAGAACAAATTAAGAAAGGAAATAAACAAATTAAATTCATGTTTTGACTCATCAAAGCTTAATGTCTTTTAGAGTATCATTTGTCAGCTCTCAGCTGGGCTGTAGTATCCTTTCTGCTTTTCATTCTTAACTTCATTGAATGTACTGAAAAACTGTGGACTGTAATTCTTCCAATTTCATCCTTAACCACTTTGACTCTTTGTGGACTCAGGTGAAACTGTTCATGTCAGCATCTGTAATAATAACTTTGAAGACGAACTTTGCTGCAGAATTCTCATTCTGCTTCATCTGTCAACTACCATTCAACCTATATATCTATAGAGAGATTATATGTTCACCTCACTTGCTTTTCTTGACTTCGCCTACTCCTGGTTTTCTTCCAAGACTATTTCATTTCTAGCACTGTGGGTATGTGGTAGGCTCCTTATCTTCCACTCAGTTTTGTGTAAGTATTTTACTAGCCTCTGTCCTTCAGGTCTTCTTTTGTCTGTTTTTACTTAATCTAAAAATTTTTAGATTAAGATTTATTTTACACTTTTGGGGATGCTTTGACATTAAGATGATGATAAACATGGCTAAAATAGTGTTCTCAAAATATCACATCTTCTGCATTGCAAAGCAGTTCGGAGCAGGCACAGTTTTTTTCAGATCTTTTAACTGGGTCTACAAGAATATTCCTTTTCTAGGTGTTGCCAAAAACAGAGCAAGATTGAAATAGATCAGAAATAGTATGGTTGGAAATGGCACATATAAGTAAGAAACAAAACAAAATTAAAAAAACCCCACTAATAATATACCTTTGAAGTTATTTTATCAAAAAAACAGAGTAGCAATGCTTCTGATAAGGGAAGAACTTCCAGGAAGTCACTGAGACAGATTCCAATGATATGCCAGGTCCTGCCAGATATTCCAGAAGAAAAAGAAACATATACCCAGAAGACAAGGTAGTAATGAAATACTGTTTAATGGCATTAAACTTTATTCAGGTGCTTAACAGCATCATGCTGCAGAAAGCATTTACCATGGTATGCTCATCACTGTTGTCAGGATCATAGCAACATTTTTTTTTTATACACATACACACAATGGAAAAGGCAATCATGTATAATAATATGAAATTCACAGTACTGACTAAATTTTGCCAAACTAAAAAATGCTGCATATCAAAACCTATTTACATTTTTTTAAAAATAATCACTGCAAATCTGGAAGTGACTAATTGTGCTATCAATGCAAGAGTTCTTTCATGTGACAAAGACTAGAAAGAAAAGGTTTTATGAAGAAACAATATAAACAGACAGACAATTTTATAAAAGCCGTAATTTTTGTTTATGAAAGAGAGAAATTTATCATGTACCTATACAATTTCTGGAGGGTTATTTTACCAAAGGTAATAAAGTGTTTAAGTCAAGGTTGAAAGCTGACAACAGATGTTCAAGTAGTTCTGAGGGTACATGCAAGACATGACATCAAAGTATGAAGTGTGATGAGGCCATGACTCACTCAACTTCGAAAACTTAATCAAGGTTCACAAAAAAAGTCACTTTAGTCAAAAGTTTTTTTCACTTACTGTTAACAGACCAGAAAAAAAGACTTGTATTTGTCTGCCAGATAGAGAAATTTATAATGTCTTTTGGAAAAAGATTATTTTATGGAGATACTTGTGGAAAAAATTGCCATCATAACACATTTTGCTATGATTCATTGTGAAGTCATTAACAGATATTTTGGAGTTTATTCATATACTACATATAGTGCAGCACTCCTTATTTTATTGAAAAGCTGACTGGTATGTATTCGAGATTTGAGAAATTAGCATCAGCTTCAGAGTAAGGCATTACACTGCCAACATTCTCATATGCATCCTACCTGAGATGAAATACTGACATAGTAGAGCAGCAATATTTGGATATGAATAGCATCATGGAAATGGAATTTCTATTCCATCCCCCTTTTAGCTTACAGTCTGAGAAGCCATTGGTTACCACTGAAAGTAGTAAGCAGAGAATAAACCATATTGCTATATAGCACTGACAGATAATAGTATCAGAGAAGGTGACAGATTTTTTACTTTAATGGATCTAGAAAGATACTATGTTTTACTTCAAAGGAAATATTGGATTATTACACACAATAATCTGATTAGCACTTATGTCTCAGCAAGCCAAGATAGCCTTGATATCTGCAGATAACAGCACGTTAACTCTCCTGCGATGCAGAAGTATTGATGTTGTTAACCAGCCTGTAAATCATGCAGACACTAGAGGTTTTCAACAGACCTTTGGATTTTTAACCAGCAGAAGAGGAATGTGATGGAGCCCACGCAGTATGCTGCTGTCATAATCCACTGTTGGGTTGAACAATTTGGTAGAGGTTAAAACCCCCTTGCTTTCCAACCGACCTCAGATAATTCTGGGAGGTTGGGGGCATCTGGGCTTAACTTCTGATTAACTCCAATATTTTATCATTATTAGGTTCCTTTCACATTCTCAGGAACAGAATTAAGACTCAAAATGGAGTCAAGTGCCAAGTCACTTTATTTGGCCAACCACAAATACGCGAGAGAAAAGCGGAGAAAGAGAGGAAAAGTGAGAAAGGAAGAGAGAGAAACAAACAGCACGAGAGTGTTGCAATAGCTACCACCACGGGTCTGCGTGTGATGTGTGAGGCCAGTGTGATCTGTGTGGCCGATGCATCTTCAAAACCAATGGAAAGATGTTCCAGAACATTTCTTGTGGTCTGCACTGCTTTCCCCTTTTTACAGGGTTGTCCTCTTGCATAGTCAATAACTGTTTTGCATATCCACGCCTCCCACTCGGCAGTGGGGCGCATGCCCAGTACCGTCACTAGAGAGTCTGAGCCCATTGTCAGTCGACCCTGAGCCCGGATGCATGCGCAGAGGACATGTACTCCAAGACAACAAGACACACATTGCTGTCGGGTAGAACTCAATGGGTTGCCTTGGTGATTAAACTGTCCCGCTCAGTTGCTGTGGTGCTTAGGCTTTGGTAGTTACACTCGCCTGCCACCAATGTTGAGACAAGTTTCTAGTTCCTTACAGCTGCAAAACATACTCAGAATTGTCACTTTTCATAACTTGTAGAGGGGTTTGGCTGCTATTGTTAAACGTTTACCTGAAAAAAGTATGACTGTGAGTCTGCATTTGTTCAAATTAGGAGTGCACAACTGAAATGAGTCTTCCAACTGTCTCCTCTTACTATTCTCTGGTTTCCACTGCAGAGATGTCTTGGGATGCATAAACTGCATTTCTTTTGGGTGAAACTGAATTAGGAGATGTGCTCTAGAACACTAATTAATGTAATACAATCACCAACAGATGAATGGGCCATGACACCAGACTGGAATAAAATTAATGTGCCAGCTATGTATTAAAAAAAATAATTATCCGATGCCAAAAAAGTATAAAATTGACTAGTCATATCCTGCTGATATGACCATCTGTATATGATTATGTCCATATTCTACAGTTCACCTGCAGTGAAAACCTACTGTCATGAATCAAAGATAAATAAAATGAATAGATAATAGATGTCATAGTGATAAGTGGATCATCAGTGCTCAGAATAATCCTGGAATTTTTGAAGTTCAGATGTTTCACAAAAATAAGAAATGGGTATATGCTAGTAAAAGAGTGTACAGCTGGATTTCTCTTCTGTAACTCTGAACTCTTACAATGCAGACATCAAATCTGATCTAGTCACCTGAGATTTCCATTGTAATCAGTGGAGAAAAGTATGCATTACTACAGTGCAGTTCACCTCATCCTAAAGCGCATATGACTAAAATAATTTAGCCTTATTCTAGATGTAGGGTAAGATTGATCACATCCATTAAATGCCTATTGATTGAAAAGGGAAGCTTAAGTGACCAGGCCAGAGAAGAAGGTAGACTCTCAAAGAAAGTTGAATCTCATCCATAGTGTTTTACAAGTGCCTTACACTACATTTAATGCATCTTAATAGTTACAATTGCTACACTGGCAGTCACCTGAAGATTGCTCTAGCTAACCAAGATCTGTGATACACACAGCTCCAAAAAGCATCCTAACAATTTACTGCCTGAGATCGTACCAATGGATTTATTTAAAAATTATTTCTTTATGTTGGCTCATTGATAATGAAAGAAAGGATTCTATTCTTCATATATTTCATCCTACATTGCTGATGTTCATCAGTATATTCTTAGTTCTGTAGTATGGTATGTATACCTGACACAGAGAAAGTAGTCACAGATAAACTACAACTGAAAAGACTTTTATTATACAAAAGCTGTAATCAGAAGAACAAGATGAACAAAGCAAAGTATTGTTTTTTACTCTGGAAAGAGTCTCTGAGAAGCTGGAGATCTTGAAGGATTTTTATATATGAATCATGTTCAATCAAGTGCTACTAAAATATGTCAAAAACTAGGACACAATCACTGATTTGGCTTCCAAGAATAATATTGCAATTTCATACTATTAGCATATTTCTACCACCAATGCCACATTTACAAAAAACAGGAGAGTTCTTGAATGCCAAAGCTTATTTTTAACTTAGCTGTTTTAGTGATATAAGGTTATTTCCAGTAACCTAAGTATATTTCCCACTAGAATATTCATAAGCATTGTAGTAAATGTCATGTTATTAAAAGAATTAATTAATGTGAACTCACAGAGACTCAAATAATTTTATTTCCAGAGAAGAAAGAATGGATTTTATCTTCTATTTTTCCCTGCCCATATTTAGTTTTAGAAATTAGTCAGCTACTGCGCATTTTAATTAATATGTGAAAATTTTATGAGTAAGAATATTTTTCTCAGCAATGCCTTCAATCAAAATATCTATCAATTCACTGAATACTTAAAATCTGAAAATCAAGACATGTACCAAAATGTCTACCACATTGTACACAATTTCACAAAGGAAAACTAGCTCCACTTTGGGGACATCTCAGCTGAAACTACAAAATTCACATCAGTAGTGGACTTGCACTTGTAGTTCAGTGCAGGTATATGTGCAAGGCTTCAGCTCAGTGTGTAATTAGCTAAATAGGGGGAGGATATAATGTAGGTACCCTTGTTCTTCAAGGTTTTCTCAATAAAGCTCTATGAAAATGCAATACTCTCTTAATTCCCTCATTTATACATCAGGTTTCTTATTCCTTATGAGTCCCCTTACTATTATACTTGAAGGGAGAAAAGGTTGTTAAATAAGATTTATTCAATTATCAATAGTTTGGGATACTCTTTGTTTTTTCTCTTGGAATGAACTCTTACAATAATTTCTACCTCTTGCTTAAGGAAAAGTTTGATGGGGAAATGGGTCATTGTTCCAGCTGTATTTTATGCCTCTTTGATTAATAAATGATTAATAAATACTGATTACAGAACTCAAGTCATTGTTGCTTCATGGACTTTTGGATGAAAAGGGCATATGAATGCAATATAAATGACAGCTTTGAAAGATATTTGCATTTCTTTTTAAATTGATTTTTAGAAAAATAGTGAAGGAAAGGAGGAACAAACAGACATTTTAACTGTAAATTTGGGCCAAATCCCAAGGGTCAATAATAATTGAAGACAAAAGTCAGTATGTCCTGAGATCTTCACATATCATTATTACTTTAGCAGACATTAATAACTGTCAGTTTAAATGTCATTATTTTATGTAATAAGAATGACTCTACATTAAGAAGTCCTCAGAGATCATTCAGTCTGTGGGGCATGCTGAAGTCTTATCTGTCCTGTTTCAGAGGCTACAAAATGTAATAAGGCCACCTTCTTATAAAGGCACAACTTATTCATGAACTGTATTATGCCAGTGCAAATGTAATAGCTGTCTTTGTTAATACTCTGTTTCTTTCATTTAGGATGCCATTTCACATAGAAGGAGTAGGATTTAACAGTAATAAGAATTGCATTGCATATTTGTAGATCATGCTATCTATAGATTTCAGAAGATAGTACAACTAACAT
>NW_009259786.1:369688-387090 GCF_000687185.1 Egretta garzetta | reverse complement strand
TAAGAGACTGTCCTGAGGCATAAAAATCTCTATTCCAAGATACTTCAAAGGAGTATGGTTTTTTAAAGCTCTAAAGCATTTTTTTTTAACAGAGATTGCATTTAACAAAAATGGCCCAGTTGTAAAGTAAGTCTCAAACTTACCTACCTAAGTCTATCTGTAATGAAGGCACTGGCCACATAATAAATTTCCTTAATTAAGGATTTGGACTTCAGGAATTCAAACTATGTGTAGATGGCACTTATGGATCTGAATGCAAAATCATACCAAAGCGAACCTTTAATTAGCTAGTTGTTGTTCTCCCTTCAGAAATATCAAATGGGGCATTATCAAACCTCAAATTAAGTTACAAGTTTATTTCCCTGCTGTAATTTCACTTGCCAGATCTCTTCTGTTAAATCTGTTGACAATTTGATTTTCCACAAAGCTAATGTATGAGTTCTTGCAGGGACTTGTCACTTTTACTTTTATTGAATAAATTAGCCCCTTCTGCGTAAGTTTAGAGTTGTGTTGGAGTTTGTATTCCTCTGATTTTGCAGCTGGCATTTAGACTAATTGTATGCAGTTTTGAAAAATGTAAACCCTTCCTTTTTCAAGGTGCATTTTGTGCCCTCTAAAGATAGCATTTCTACAAAAAATATAGATGGACTTGGGGGGACCAGGGAGAGGGATGGAGGGAGGAGACACCCAAAACATTTCCAGCAGTGGTGGTAAAACCTTTTATCCCCACATAATAAGATAGTTTTAGAGCATGGTATTGTGACAGGACAAGGGCTAATGGCTTTAAACTAAAACAGGGTAGGTTTAGACTAGATATAAGGAAGAAATTCTTGAGGGTGGTAAAACACTGGAACAGGTTGCCCAGAGAGGTGGTGGAGGCCCCATCCCCAGAAACTTTCAAGACCAGGTTGGATGGGGCTCTGAGCAGCCTGATCTAGTTCGCAGTGTCCCTGCTCACTGCAGGGGGGTTGGACTAGATGACCTCTAGGGATGCCTTCCAACCCCAAACATTCTATGATTCTCTGATTCTCTGTGCCTTTCTTTAGTTTGTGCATCTTGTGCTCACACACACGGAATACCATATTTAAATGGTTGCTATGAATCTGTTGGCATCTGTTGCTGATTTCCAAAACACTAAGGAAGGGAGAAACAAACACTGTTCCAAAACTGAATTTAAATTTTCTTAATTACTATAGACTATTAATAATAATGGTTTTGACTATATATATCTAAATAAAAATATTAACAATTACTATTTCTGGTACCCCAGTGTATAATATCAATATGCATAATATATTTGTTTGTTTGCTTGTTTATTTGTTTTTTAGCTGGTCTAGACATGATTTGATATCTCATATACTTTCCAGCTAGCAAACAGAGACTGACACAATATTTGGCTGAAGGATTGCTCTTTAATCAGGGCTTGGTTCTTAAAAAGCTCTAAGTTCAAGTGTTACTTTCTGATCAAGACTTAAAATGAATTTTCAAAAACAGAAAATAGGGATACTTTTGATCATGGCTTTCAATTTGCCTTATTTTTTAGTTGTGGTTAACCACAAAGCTTGCATTAATTCATCCTCAAGATAGCACTAAGATAAAAGATGTATACAATTCTTTATACAAACAACTTACCTGATTTTGGTATGATTCAGAGTACTCTTAGGAATCTAACAGCTAGTCAAAAGAGCAAGCAAGTGTATGAAAAGTGGTATTCAGAGCACCTAACTCAAAGGCCTGAATGATGTAAATATGTGAATTAGCTGTTTTCTTAAAGACTGGGGTTCAGTTCTAATAAAGTCTGTAAAGTAAGCCGAGGACAGTTGTGGTTTCTCTGCAAGCTGGTGACAGAAATATGTTTCCTTTCTTTAGCTTGAGTTAGAAAAAGGGTTTTGGCTCCCATTTGTCTCTGCTGTAGATTTCAATGGCTTGCTTCATTTTAATGTCATAAATAAAAACTAAACATTACCATTTATTACTTTTCAGGATCCAAAACATCTTTGCAATTGCTAAATAAACATTTTGCCATAGAGATCAGGGCCCTGTTCTGCGTAGGTGGCCAGCCTCCAACTCTTAAGTGAAATCAATGGAAGCTAACAAGTTTCACGATACGGTTAACAGTTGCTTAATGCCAAAAGCTGACTGAAACACTTTCAGCCCTCAGTGCCTGTGACCTATGTCCTGAATAGTACCTAGTCTAAAACAGCATTAAAAATCTCTAAATAACTATTTTCCTTTTTTTGAAAAACAAGTCTTTTTTTTCTTAATCTTTTTATTGATTCTTTTTTCTTTTAATGTCTTTCTTTTCTTCTTGATACAAAGCACTTGGAGACTTCTTTGTGAATGGTGCTATAAATAATGAAGTTGTTAGAGAGCTGGTATACTCAGCTGAAATAGAAAAGTTCTGCAAAGGTCAGATGACTTAACAGTCTCCTGGAATCTTGAAGCTCCCTTTAAATTTCTGCATAAGACTGTTGTATCTCAGACAACAAATTTTATATAATTTTCCTGCAGATGTCAGAGAAAGTATCCTTTTTGGACCCTTTGAAAAACAATACCTTCCATTTCAGGAAGTAAGCAGTGTTATAGTTAGGGCTGGTTATTTGTTGGTAAAAACTCAGGAAATTCTGTATGTATATTAAATATTCATAACTGTTATTTTAGAAAGTTTAAAATGAGGTTTCTGTGTCGATTCTGACAATAACATACAAGTGAAAAAAATTTGTCTGGAACTCTAAGAGTTAACAAGCACTTCTGGACCACATTGGAGAGGCACAGAAAACTTGAGTTAAGAAACAGTGCTATAACAGCACAGGATAATTGAAATTTTTTTTTATTCCACTCCTGAATCATAGAATCATTTAGATTGTGGAAGATCTTTAAGGTCGTGGAGTCCAACTATAAACCTAACACTGCTAAGTCCCACTAAACCATGTCCCTAAGTGCCACATCTTTTAAATACCTTCAGGGATGGGGACTCAACCCTGGGCAGCCTGGTCCAAAGCTTGATAAACCTTTCAGTGAAGAAATTTTGCTGATATCTAGTGTAAACCTGAGGCTGTTCCCTCTGATCCTATCACCTGTTACTTGGGAGAAGAGACTAACACCCATCTTGCTACAACCTCCTTTCAGATAGTTGTAGAGAACAAAAACGTCTCCCCTCAGACTCCTTTTCTCCAGGTTAAACAACCGCTGCTCCCTCAGCCATTCTTCATACGACTTGTTCTCTAGACCCTTCACCAGTTTTGTTGGCCTTCTTTGGATGTGTTCCAGAGCCCCAGTGTCTTTCTTGTACTGAGGGGCCCAAAACTGAACACAGTATTGAGGTGCAGCCTCATCCATGCTGAGTACAGGGACATGATCACTTCCCTACTCCTGCTGGCTATACTATTCCTGATACAAGCCAGGATGCCATTGGCTTTCTTGGCCATCTGGGCACATTGCTGGCTCATATTCAGCTGGCTGTCAACCAGTATCCCCAGGTCCTTTCCCGCCAGGCAGCTGTCCAGCCATTCTTCCCCAGGCCTTTAACAGTGCATGGGGTTGTTGTGACCCAAGTGCAGGACCCGGCACTTAGCCTTGTTGAACCTCATACAACTGGCTTCAGCACATCAATCCAGCCTGTCCAGGTCCCACTGTATTCCTATCCTTAAGCAGATCAACACTCCTGCCCAACTTGGTGTCATCTACAGACTTACTGAAAGTGCACTCAGTCCCCTCATCCAGATCTCTGATAAAGATATTAAACAGAACTGGCCCCAGTACTGAGCCCTGGGGAACATCACTTGTGTCTGGCCACCACCTGGATTTAACTGTTCACCACAACTCTTTGGGCCTGGCTATGCAGCCAATTTACCCAGTGAAGAGTACACACTTGTCCAAGCCATGAGCAGCCAGTTCCTCCAGGAGAATGCTGTGGGCATTGACAAATGTTTGTCAAGCAGGACCTGCCTTTCATGAACCCATGCTGACTGGGCCTGATCACCTGGTTGTCCTATACATGCCTTGTGATAGCACTCAAAATTATCTGCTCCACAATCTTCCCTGGTACCGAGGTCAGGCTGACAGGCCCGTAGCTCCCCAGATCCTCCTTCTAGCCCTTCTTATAGATGGGCATCACATTTGCTAACCTCCAGTCAACTGGGACCACCTTGGTTAGCCAGGACTGCTGACAAATAATGGGAAGTGTCTTGCTGAGCACTTCTGTCATGTCCCTCAGTACCCTTGGGTGGATCCCATCTGGTCCCATGGACTTTTGTGTGTCTAAGTGGTGTAGCAGGTCACTAACCATTTCCCCATGGATTATGGGGACTTCATTCTGCTTCCTGTCCCTGTCTTCCAGCTCAGGGGGCTCAGTACCCCAAGAACAACTTATCTTACCATTAAAGACTGGGGCAAAGGCAGCATTAAGTACCTCAGCCTTTTCCTCATCCTTTGCCACTATGTTTTCCCCTGCATCCAATAAACACATAACTTGTCCTGTCTTGACACAGGACTCCCATTTAGAATTACCAACTGGCTGAAAGGCTACCTAGATTAGTTACACAGGAAGTCTTCTCATAATCCAAAGCTGAAAAATCTTTATTCTAGGTAAATATAAATGTATATGCTAGTACTACTTATGCATTATTTCCTGCTTGATTGACTAGATTTATATAATCCGAGCTGTGTGAGAGCCAGACATAACCTAGGTGATAAAAATTGTGATGTCTTCTAACACATCTTCTTCATAACATTAAAGATTCTGTCTATTGGAACTACAATAGTATAAATTCATTTACAGGTTATAGGACAGTTTCTAGCCTCTTGTACTTCAAGTCAGATGAAAGTCTGGCTGTAACAAATTTCTCTGGTGTAGCTGATTTATTTTCCTTCTATTTCCACCTTGTGATAAACTTCAGTATTCAGAAGTTTTACGTCTGCAGTAGTTATAAGGCTTTCATTATAAAAAGCAGCAGTGAAAAAAAAAGTTAATAAAGACTATATTCTCTTTAAAGGGAAATAGTTTCCTATGCTGACTGAGATTTCAGCAAAGAAAGTCTTTTTCAAGAAGGAGATCATTCTGTAATTGGGTGCGGGTTTTTCCTTCATTTTAAAAAGGGGATAATGAAAGAGAATCCTCAGTTTAATCAGTCTTTAAATTTTCTCCTCAGCTGCTAATAACTTATATTGTCTTTGTATCCTTTGAAAGGATCTTTGCAGTTTTAGATTAGGCAAGATGTTGTTTCTAAAGTCATACTTCACAATGATGACAATAACCTTAATGAACATTCCTTTTCTGTACCATTCACCCATTATATGAATGGTATTGGAGGGTAGAGTTTTCCTAATAATTAGAAATGTTCTATTTTTGTGGAAAAGAAATGTAATGGGTGAGTAAAACTGTACTTTGGAATCACTCATTTTTCCACTGAGGTAATAATTACTGGTAGAATGACAGGATGTCACACCATTAATTAGGACTGTGAGTTATTTTCCAAGTATGTTTTTACTTGTAATGAGATAGATTTTGTTAAACCTCCAGACTACTGCTGCTTGAGTACTCATAGTGATCCCACTAATATCAGTGGGATAAAGTGCTACTCTCTTGAAACTGCATGTAGAACTGAGAGCAGTTCCACAGCCTCTGCTTAATGTTTTGGGGAAATTTGTTAAAAGATTTACAGAATAGTTTTTACTTCCTTTGACTGGATCTGCTTTTTGCTAATGATAAGGGTTCTCAGTATTCATTACAAACTAATGAGAGACAAACCATTAGTCTTGTGTCAACATTAATATAAAATGGAATTTCTTTTAGTGATTTAGAAAATATATGTATATTTATAAACCTATAAAGAAGTGGAAAGACCCCTGCTCTGTATACTATTATAGTTCTTATCCATCTGACACTGCCTTCATGATCTCATCTTTTGTTCAGTCAGTTCTGAAGTCCTGTTAATTACCTACCCATATTAAAATAGGATCCCCAAAATCATTTTCTGTTTCATGAAAATTACAGCAACAGTGTAGTAAGCTGTAAGTTCAAGATGATACTTTGACAAGTACTCCTTGATATTTACATTTACCAAAGTTTCTTGTCATCTTAAAGATCATTATGTATTACAGGTTATGCTGTTTTCCCATCATCATAAGAGGTGCCTGTAGGCTCAGGGACAGGTTTTATTATGATGAAAAGAGACAGGAGCACCATTACTAAGATACACGACTGTATAACAGAGATTTTGTTCTTTATTATAAACTCAGAATTTAAAATTAAAGTAGACTGTTAAGTAGCTCATAAAAATCTACTCAAACAGTTGAGTAGCGCAAACATGCTTGCACTGCGGAAAAAACAGAAACCCTAAATACATCTTGCAACTCTGTAGTTATATGAGGGAGTATGAAAAGATGAAATGAAGAGTGTTCGTGTTTATATTTTGACATATATCAAATTATATTTCCTGCTTTTGTACTCTTCAGTCTTCCAAATCATCAGATTAAGAAATTCAAGTAACTTACTCAGAATGATTGTTCACTTGATAGAAGGGTCTATGTAGAAGGTTATTGTTTAAGGAAATAAGACTATTAAAAAGCTTGTGCTAATCCATGCTCCCACAGATAGGGAGCAGTCTTTCTATCTGCCATCTGGTCATATGCTGATGATGAATCTTACGTGATGTCGGGAATATGGAGCAATAAGGAGAGATAACAAAAAAAGAAAAGCCTGAGAAATAGGAATATCTACACACAAGAGTTGGGATGGGCCTATGACTGTGACCATCAGCAATACAGGATATAACACTACAAAATAAAGATTAGAAACACGCTATAGATTAGTCCCGATACATCTGTGAAGATTTTTTTTTTGTTTTCTGTTGACATTATAAATCAGGTATTAGTGAGCACCAGAATAACAGATAAGAAGGTCTTACTCCTGTTATCAGCAATGCCTGGCTTCCTTAGTCAGCCTGCTCTGTTGAAGTTTATTGTTCTCCTAATTATTTTCCTTCACTTTAAAATTCTATAAAGTATTTTAAATAACTTCTAATGTTCTGCAAAGTACATTTAATATTGGTAAAAGGTGTTGAACCTATAGAATAGCTACAACATGAGCAGCAATAGTAGCACATCAGATCTCACCACTGCTCTTCTCATGTATTTAAATTCTGACCCACAGGTAAAGACCACTATGAAAAGTTTAATTCAGACCAACTGATACTTTAGTTCAAAGAAGTTCTTTGAGCCATGCTAATAGAAAGTCAATTTGTATGTGTGTATACTATATATCTCTCTGTGTATGTGTGTATGTGAGTGTATGAACTTTAAATGAATACTTTTAAATATGAACTGTCTGTGAGGATAAGTCACAGAATTTCATTTATCAAGTATAGTCTCCTGTCTTTGAAGCACTGAAAATGAACTTGTGCTTTCACTCAACATAAATCACTGAATGGCCACAGCCTTATGAACTTCCTTGCATAAACTTGTTTTTTAAGAAGATTGTCAATCTGGCTTTGTATATGGATTTATTTAAGCTACATGAGAAACTATATTCATTTGACATGCAGAGGTACACAGTAAACAAAAGCAATTACTTCAGGTAGATAATTAAGATTCTGCTGTGCATAATTTTGTCTATGTATATGCTGTATACACTTATTTTAATTTTCATATTCTCCTGTTCATCAATTTTGCAGCAGACAGTGCAAAATCTTTATGTGCTCTCCTAAACTAGACTTATTGAATGCAGCAATCTCAGTAGTATATGCATTACATTTCTAATGATAATGCATAACTAGAAAAAGAGAATGGAACAAGTAAGGGATGTCATTCATATAAATTAATTTTTTGTGCTAACTTCAAGAAGAAACTTTCAGCCTTGTCTAATCTATGTAGCCATAAAGGAAAGCTAGATTTTTCTTTGTTTTTTATGTGTGCAAAAATGCATCTGTTTTTCTTTGCAAATCAGAGAGTGTAGTATGTTTTCTTGCTTAAAAAGAATTTTTTCAGTTTAATAAGAGTATATTTTAGAAGTATATAGCTGTAAATTCATGTGATGCAGCTACATTTGGGCACATTTTACATTTTTTTTAAACTTAATGTAAATAATTACATTCATATACACATATATTTATATATTTAAGATTTCAGAAAATACCATTTTAAATGTGTAGAAATAAACAGAACAGAAAAGTCAAGAAACGGAACATAATGGGGCACTAAACACTAAATGTGAACATATTAAGCACTATTGACAGCAAAAGAGCTTTGTGTGTTTTTATGTGGCCCCCAGTTCTTGGTCACTTCTATTTTTAACTGCCTACCTGGTGACACTAAAAACTGAGCTGCATTCACTATATTTGCTTTACATTGACTGTTGAGCTGTATTTTTTTTTTATTTCTATTCTAGATGTGTTGTGCAGAAAGACTTTCTCACCTGTTTATTTAATGCTGTGCCGTTATGAGTATTTTAATCTGGCCACTCAGGGTACCTCCTTGCAGCTAGACATTGGTTTCTCCTCTTATAATAGAAGGGTAGAAACATTAGCTCAGCACTGAAGGATTAATGATGCTCAGGGAGTTTTTTGTGGCTGCATGTGGTGACACGTGGGTCATGCATTGAGCACACCTGGACCAGAGGGGAAAGGAAAACCATGAAAACCATCACAGTGCTGGAATAGTCAAATGAAAAGAAGCATTGGGCCTAAGCTAGCAAGCAGGTGGTCTCAGGAAAAGAATATGGTGGACTGGTGCCCTGAGATAAGAGAGAATCAGAAGACTTCAAGTCACTAAAAGCTCAAGTTCAGGTATGTTAGAGCTAAGTTTAATTTGTACATTTCATTCAGGTGTTGCTAGAAGAGTTTAGGGAAGCACTTGCAGTAGGCTAAAAACCAGTAGAATGGAAGAGGCTGTTAAGGAGGAGGCATGTTCTACTTAAGGGACAGAGCTACAGAAAAGTCCGTCCAATGTGTCAGCTAGGGTAATTAGCTGACAGAGGGAGCTGGAGGTGCAGTGGTGTTGTGACTCTCTGTCTAGCATAGGCTGCAGGCTAAATAATACCTGCTCTCCTTTGTCAGTCCATGCTGTAGGACAAAAGGGATTTCATTTAAATCTTTATGCCTTGAAAATGCTGAGAGGTGTATCACTAAAATTCAGTGGAAGGTAAGCTATGGGATTTACAGACAAAGTTAAACTGCAGAGAGTTAGTGCTGTGCATGTGCCTCCATAAATTCGGCACAGCACTACTGTAGCAAAATACTTAAGGAATGCTGTCACTTTCTCTTTCATCATGGGAGAAGAGAAGAGATCAAGATCCTCTCTGCATGTTTTGTGCTTGTGCTCTTGTTATGAACATGTTCTAGATATTGAATGGTTGCAGCTTTCATAAAATGTTTGTCTGTGATGGAGGTTCTTACAGCATCTCTGTGCAATGAAGGACACTGGCTTGGAGGTAAAACTTTAAGAAGGGAATGCAACTGGGTCACCTTGGGTATACATCTCCTAAAAGTGTCTCCTCTTAATCAAAACAATGCAAGTGCAACGTATGCATTCAGGTCTAATAGATATTCCTTTTGCTTGTTTTAGTGAGATCTTTAGCCTTTTGCAAAGTACTGCGGCTTGATCTAATGTTTGTTTTTCTGGTACAGGAGACTAAAATGTAACTGCTTTAAACCAAAAATTTTTGGTTGATGATATCCCACTGCTGTTGTGATGTGACTGTTTAAAATCCCATTTACAATTGCAGGTATTCTTTAAGAAATATTTCAGCTGATCTATAATATTTCTAGGTTGTTCTGATGAGTAATTACAGTGCAGCTCTCAGATTTGGTATAGTGACTGCAAGTGATCACCTACACAGTAACTGATTACACAGTAATGCAGTCTGCTATTGCAATTCAGGTGGAGATGGGTAGGTGGAAAATATGTGATCTGTCATTTCTTTTTGTATCTAAATAAATACAAGGTATGAGTTCACATAATTTCATTAGTATTAAACTTAATATCCTGTGTCCAATACTTCAGTGAGTATCACAGTTCTTCTTGCATATATCAGCTGATAGCCTTGCAATGCTACCACCAGCAATGAGCTTCATAGAAAATAGTATTGATACCAAACTGACAAGAGGTACTTTCAGGAATGAATGCTCAATACAAATATCTTAAGGATGGAAGTCAAGAGGATGGAGCCAGACTTTTTGCAGTGGTGTCCAGCGACAGGACAAGGGGCAATGGGTACAAACTGAAACGTAAGAAGTTTCAGTTGAATATGAGGAAAAACTTCTTTACTCCGTGGGTGACTGAGCACTGGAACAGGCTGCCCAGGGAGGCTGTGGAGTCTCCTTCTCTGGAGATATTCAAAGCCCACCTAGAAGATGTCCTGTGTAACATGCTCTAGGAGAACCTGCTTTAGCAGTGGGGTTGGACTAGATGATCTCCCAAGGTCCCTTCCAACCCTTGCGATTCTGTGATTCTGTGATAGTAATGTGATATAGTTTATAATCTAATTTTTCAAAACTGATTATCCTTGCTTGCCTAAACGAATGGTTACTTTGTAGTATTGGGTAGAGGTCCAAGCAGTAGAAAAGTAGAAAAATACATCAGTGTTCTTCGGCTACATGCAGATTTCAGAACTTTCCAATAAACACCACTAGTGGAATAGAAGATAGCCCTGATTAAATGTTATGGAGTAGAGTATAATATAAACTTTATTCCATCACTGTTACAAGAACAGATGGTAGCTCAGGCTGACTGCCAGAAGACTGTCTCATCCATGAATATTTTTCGTATGTTCACTGTCGTATGCTTGCTTCATTAAAAAGAATATCAAATGTGATTCGCATTTGGTGTGAACAGCACTTGGAACTCATTCCTAGCAGAGAATGAACTTTGGGATAGCTGTTCTGTTGACAGAAACGCTGCCATAGTGTTAGACAATAATACTGTTGGAAAAGATCCTGCACTCAAAGCACTAGAAATGGAAAAATGTGTCTTAATAATTGAAATAGTTAAAGATATAAGATTTATCTAAATTAACAGGTTTTTGTTTTAATCTCTCTCAGGATTCTGTAGCTTTCTCTTAAGCCTTGTGATCCCTCACTGCTATAGCAAGGAAGTTGGAGTCAGTAATTTAACAAGGCCATTTCAAATGCCTGACTCTTGAAACACTGCTGTAGCACAGTCTGGGGACTGTAAGACAAGCTATAGCTATGGGCTTGAGTTGTGGTTCTCAGACAGTGCAGGCTGGTGATGTAGGCTTACTGCAATTCAGAATGTGACATGGGTCTCTGAAAGAACTTGTCTTAGAGAGTCTAAACTTGACATTTTTTCCACAAATTAGG
This sequence comes from Egretta garzetta, assembly GCF_000687185.1. Classification (NCBI taxonomy): domain Eukaryota; kingdom Metazoa; phylum Chordata; class Aves; order Pelecaniformes; family Ardeidae; genus Egretta; species Egretta garzetta. The sequence continues at coordinate 375,775 of NW_009259786.1, read as the reverse complement.
TCTCAATTGTTGTTACATTTCATCCTCACAATTATGCATGGGAAGGGATGTTTTTCTATTAAATATAATGAATCAGTTAATGAGTACCTTTAGTCAGCAGCTTCAGCATCCAGCTATCTGTTCAAAAACTTCAGTAAAACAAGTTCATTTTAAGGTCCTGAACAAGCCAGTGCATTTTGAGAGATAAAATGAGTTTGATTTTTAAAGTTGTAAGAGCCTGCCTGTTATGATACACAACCCAAACATTTTGCAGTGAAGTGGAAATGTGTAGCAAATTTGGGTCAAAGGATTCTGGGGCAAGAGCATCTCTTGTGTAGTTCTGTTCCCTAAAAGTCCCAGTACTCTTTTCAACTTCCCTTAAACATCTGTGAAATCACCCACTCCTCATGGCACTCTCTGTAAGCCTTATCAGCTTCCCACCCTAATTTTTTACATTCAGTAATTTCTTATGTCATGTCATGTAGTTCCTCATGTGCTGTGCAATTACCTAAACCACAGGCATGTCCACAGTGTGTCTGCTTACTGTAACACTTGCCTTCATTACTGAATTTAAAACTGAACTGATAGGATGAAAACGCTGCTGAACAGAACGACTGCAGCTTAAGCAGTTTCCACCTACACACAGTATCTACTTTATGACTTTGTGGACATTCAGCTTTTCTTTGCGAAGTGGGGCTATTAGATCAGATCTATAGAAACACCACAGTTTTGGAAAACCTATAGCTGCTACAGGCTTAACAAGAGAGCCTTATAAAGCTGCTGGAGATAAAGTTCATCAAAATAGCAAAGTGTTAAAGCATGACACTGTATTAACTCATGGCAAGCAGAAAGACATTTTTCTAATGGCTACACTGAGACTGGAGGAGTAGGGGAGACCCTAACTACAATTCTAATCTTGCTACTGAATGCCTCTCTGCTGTTCTAGGTGCTGGTGCTGTTCTGTAACTCTGAAGCATATACCTCTGCAAGGTTTGCATTTTTCTCTCTTTCCTGATTACCTGCTTGTTAACTCATTCTGCATCCTTTACTCTTTTTTTCTGCTATTGGCATCGGATCTGCTTTCTCTTCTCTGGGCTCACCGAAGTCCTGTGAAGACCTGTGATTTATGCAACTCCCCACTCAAGCTTTTCTTGATTCAAAGTTGGCTTCCACACAATTAAAGAATAGGTACCTGGGGATCAATTTAATTTCTTTTCTGTGTGCTCTCATAGCAACAGTCATTAAATAAACATGCATAAACATACATATTTATGTTCCTGTAATAATAATTGCTTGAAATTAATGGCATGATTTCCATGACTTACTCTGCTTCCTTGTTTCTTTGTGTCATATTTTTTGCAGAAGATGACAGCATGAATATCCTGTCAGATAACTATTATTAATATTAGCAGTTTATCTAATTTGCACAATTTCTTTACACTTCAGCAACACCTTAATAAGCAATACAGCCTGGCCAACTTGTCAAGTTATGGAGTAAAGCATTGTAAAAATATTGTGCTGCTCTTGTCTTGGAAGTTGTCTTCAGTAATATGTAAGGAAAATTCAGAACGAAAATGAAAATAACTAATTAGTTTTGATGAACTGTATTGCTTGGTTTATTACTGAAGTAAACTACAGGTCTAAAAACTTCTCAAATTGGTAGACATTGTGTGAATTAGAGCTTTTTAATGTCATGATGGACAACTATTGTCTCATTTGCTAAAGTTTTTCTAAAGGTAATTATAGCACAAATCTGAAATCTCAAACCTTAGAAACACAGAAGATATTCTATGAAAAGTTTCAACCCGACTGCACCTTTTTTTACACATATATTTTCAGATTATATTTTTTTTTCAGGCTAAAGTTCCCTAGACTTTAGGTGAACATTGTGAATAAGTTATAGTTCTTGGCTGACTCTTCTGTCTCTGTAGTCTTGTCTGCTTGAGCAACACTTAGGAACCATCATTTCCTTCTGTGGAGAGTGAGGTAACTTAGGCCCTAGTGAAAAAGATCAGTTATTTGGCATGCAGTAATTAGACCTAGATATATGAATGTAAAACTGTAATTAATGGCAATGGTTATGTGTATCTAGACCATTCTCCCATGCTTGACTGTCTGATAGTGGATGTGAAGGAAATACTATAAAAACAGTGGAAAATCACACGTAGCAGTGCTCTCCTAGTCTCTAGTAACTTGTGGCACAGGAACTCCTAAGGCAGGGGTGGTGTCTCTTGCATCTAACAGCTTTTACTTCCCTGAATCTGTCAAGCTACTTTTTGAACTGGTCTGCTAGTACTCGCAGCAAGTGCCTGGAGATTCATTCCCATTTTACCTTGCACCTCCTGTAGAGAAGGCCACTCATTGCAGAAAACAACGGAAAGCTTTAGGGACTCTTTGTTATAACATTCAATGAACACTGGAAGGTTGGCTAGGCTAAAGTAACTGGACAGATTGACAGTAAAAATGTTGAAGAGCTGTTAAACTCACACTTTTGACCTAAGTGTGTAAACTCCCAAGTCACTGCAAGATGAATTTCCTGGAAAATACGACCTTCTACTTAGTTTTCTGAAGATAACTGGTTGTTGTATGGGATGCCAGGCTAGGTGAACCTCTGATCTGACTTGGAATACTCACAGCGACTATGATCCTACCAAAAGAGACTGTGAAGACAGTTGTTCACTATCTTGATTGTTTAGGGCCCTGTCACTCAATCTGTCCTTCTTCCATTGCCTTCTTTCCCAGGCTGGTTATTTGAATTAAATAGAATCCTATGTCTACACAAGGCATTCTGTATTTATGATCTCATGTTGCTCTCTGTCTTTTATTTTTGTTCTAAATTATCTTATTTTTGAGAGTGGCATGGAAAAATCAAAACTGTGTGAGCTATTAGACATGAGTCAGTGTAAAAGTGAAGCCTGAAGTGGAAACTGGGGAAGAAATAGCTTTGAATAAACTCTCTAAAGATTGCTTTTCATTCAATATTAGATAAGCAGACATCAGCAACTGTTAGAGGTACTGGGAGAAGCATACATTAAAAATCTAGTATTACATATGCCAATGCCACATTTATTCATTAAACAAGCAGGAATTCACACAGTAATATGATGTGGAATTTAGCCTTTTTACCTCTGCTAACTTAATTATGTGAAATGCAAACTTGCCCTCAAACTTCCAGATATGTTGTGTATTGAGAAAATGCTTTCAGAGAAGCTCTTACTTATATCTAATATTAATTTTGCTATTAGAACTACTAAATCAATGGCGATTTTAAATAGTTTCCAATCTTGACTGGTTTTTGGACTTCCACTTGGCAAAAATGAAACTGAAGACCATACTGCAGTCTGCCTGCTGATCTATAACTATTAGATACCTAATGAATGCTTGTGTTAACACTCATTTAAAATACAGATAAATTAACATGTTGAAAAAGATATTCTGTTAATAGCAGGTTATCTGTATTTAATACTATTCTCCCATATTATTTTCCTTTATGAATTATATTATTCGTGTTCACACAAGTTAGTAAGTCTAATAGAATAGTTAAATTAAGTGGGGATATTCCTTTTTTAATCCCATTTTGGAATACCAAATATAGAGAACCCAATCAAAATACTCCATTGACCTTCCTTAAGAATGCGATTAAAGAGATATATTCTGTTCTTGTCTTCTTGCTTTCAGAACATATGCTGTCTGTCAAGGGATGAAACAGTACGACTATTACTGTCCTTGTCATGGTTTAACCCTGGCCAGCAACTAAGCACCATGCAGCCACTTGCTCTCTCCCCCACAGTGGGATGGGGGAGAGAATCAGAAGAGTAAGAGTGAGAAAAATCCTGGATTGAGATAAAGACATTTTAATTGGGAAGGCAAAAGTTGTGCATGTGCAAGCAAAGCAAAACAAGGAATTCATTCCCTACTTCCCATCACAGGCAGGTGTTCAGCCACCCCCAGGAAAGCAGGGCTCCATTCCATGTAATGGTTACTTGGGAAGACAAACACTATCACTCTGAATGTCCCCCCCTTCCATCTTCTTACCCTAGCTTATATACTGAGCATGATGTCATATGGTATGGAATAGCCCTTTGGCCAGTTTGGGTCAGCTGTCCAGGCTGTGTCCCCTCCCAGCTTCTTGTGCACCTGGCAGAGTATGGGAAGCTAGGAAGTCCTTGACTGGTGTAAGCACTGCTTAGCAACAACTAAAACATCAGTGTGTTATCAACATTCTTCTCATACTAAATCCAAAACACTGGCACTATGCCAGCTACTAGGAAGAAAATTAACTCTGTCCCAGCCAAAACCAGGACATTTGTACAGAAATGTAAGTAGAATCTCTAAAGCTTTAGACAACTCTGGTGCACCAGGAGAATTTTAACAGAGGTTTGCTTAAGCATATATTTCCTTAAGTAAAAGGAATAACCATCCCTAAAATGTTTCAATACAAGGATAGTTTCTCTGGGTAGATGTTTTTGTGCTTTCTGTCCTTATACTATTTCTTACCTAAATCATTCACTTTTACTGCTCATAAAAACTCTTTTGAAAGAAAGCATGGCAAATGTTGATACGCTGTAAAGGGAGTCTACAGGTCAGGGAGTTTTGATGTCTTAGTTCATCACCAGGTAGACAGTCACTCTGGTTTTGATGCTGAGAAAAAAGATGCAGGGTAGGTTAGGTGTGGATAGTTAGGGCCCAGCGGTCGGAAGATCTCGTGCTGTACGGAAAGGTAGGCCCCCTCCTCAGGTAGCCAATAGTGTCTAGTTCATGAAGTAAGCAGACGGAAGTGACATTGTAAACTGAAGCTATATAACGCTGCGCTGCCCCTAATAACCGCCATTTGTCGTCCACCACGTGGGTGTCTGCGAGCTGATGGCCCGAGCGGCCAGGGGTCGGTCGCTGTGCCCTTCCTGAACCAAGTCGCCACGCCCTCAAAGGCAACAAGTGGTGCCGAAACCCGGGAAAAGACTCGCCTGGAATCGGGTGAACGGTGGCCGGAGCGGCGATCGGGGTCATTGACCAGCCGGTGGATATTCTCCACCCCGAAGTGTGGGATAAGTGCACTAAGGCACTAGCTGAGGAGACGATGTCCTTGGGTAGTGGGAAAAACCTTAAGTCGTGGGGGAAAGTCGTACAGGCCCTGCAGAAGGCCATACAAGAACAGGGGACCTGGAGGGCGGCAAAGAACTGTTTGCTAGCCACCCCGAAATTGGGAGTCGGGGCGGCCACACAGACTTTGTGCTCCCCAGACAGTGACGATTCTGCTAAATCTAAAGATCCGCAAGAGGACGACGCGTCCCCTCAAGTCCCGGACCCCGATCCGCTCACGGAGGGGCAGAGACGAGCTAAAGCCTTCTGGGGCGGGTTAGCCGAGGAGGCTAGAGGCGCTGCGGAGAAATCAGAGTCTGAGGGAGTCTGGGTTAAACCGCCACCCTATGTGCCCCAAGATGGCACCGAAGAAAAAAGGGGTGGGTGCGGGGAGGATGCCCCAGACGGGAGAAGAGAGGAGAACAAAGGAGAGGGGGGTGATAGGAGCATCCAGGGAGGGGAAAAGAAAATGAGCGAGGGGCAGAGAACTAATCAGAGCGTGCGTTTTGAAAAGTGCCCCTATAGGGTTAACTCCCCGTCGAGCGGGAGGCGGGGCGAGCCAAGAGGGAGGGAACGGCTCACCCACAAGGGAATAGGGCGGGGCCGGAGCCCGACAAAAAGGTACTGGAGACCGGAAGCAACCAGTCAGTTGAGTTCTGACTCCGACTCATACACTAGCTGGGACGAGTGGTTCGCAACAGATTCAAGCTCAGAAGAAGAAGCAACAGAGATAAACAGAGTCAGAAGCCGAAATACCCCCATCCAAATTAAAGGAAAATCGCGAGGGGGAGAAATCCCTCTCACAGACTGGAGGAAAATAAAGATCGCGTGTGCCGACTGGGCCCCATCGGCTGCGCTAGCATTCCCGGTCCGGGTGACGGAGGGGGGACAGAGGGTCTACACGCCAATAAACCCCAAAGATATACAAGCGATTGTTAAGGCAATTGCGGACAAAGGGGTTAATTCTGCCATGGTCTCCACCCTCATAGATGGTGTTTTCGGGGGAGACGACATGCTCCCGTTTGATAT
>NW_009259786.1:362540-368359 GCF_000687185.1 Egretta garzetta | reverse complement strand
TAGCCCATGGAACACCCCAGTTTTTGTAATACCCAAACGAACCGGCGAGGGGTTTCGCCTCCTCCATGACTTGCGGGAGGTAAACAAAAAAATCCAACCAATGGGCCCTGTCCAAACGCTACTGCCCATGAACTCTATGATACCAGAAGGACAACCTTGCGCCGTCCTTGATATTAAAGACTGTTTTTTCTCGATACCTCTGCACGAGGAGGACAAGGAACGGTTTGCTTTTTCCGTTGTTTTTCCGAACAACCAACGCCCCAACTTACGTTTCCAGTGGAAAGTGCTGCCTCAAGGAATGATCAACTCGCCTACTATCTGTCAAATCACGGTGGATCGAGTGCTTACACCAGTCCGGCACGGTAGCCCGACCACAACCATCATCCAATACATGGATGATATCCTAATCGCCGTGCCATCGGGAAGTCAGGTAGATCAACTAGTGTCAGCAGTCTCAGAAAGTCTGAAAACAAACGGGTTCGAGATAGCGAGCGCGAAAATCAAAAAGGGACCGTGTGTGAGTTTTTTAGGTGTGGGGATCACAAGTTCTTACGTGACCCCCCCCCGTATAAAAATCCGTCGTCGCATTAGTACACTCCATGACATACAGCAGTTAGTAGGGTCTTTACAATGGCTCCGTAACATTGTCCTGATCCCTCCAGAAATCATGGCTCCCCTGTACGATTTGCTAAAAGGAAAGAACCCATGGGAACAAAAAACTCTAACAACAGAAGCAATGAACTCTCTCGACTTCATCGAGCAGCAAGCATTGTCAAGCACGCTTGCCAGGTGGAACCCAAATGTGCCACTTGATCTGTATGTACACTTCACAGAGAAAGGAGGGGTAGGAGCACTAGCACAGGGCCCCCCTAAAAAACCCCAGCCAATACAATGGATAGTTCTGGGAAAACCATCACGTGCATTCTCTCCAGGAGTCGAGTGCCTCGGTAACCTTATCATGAAAGGTAGAAAACTCGCCCTAAGACACCTAGGCATTGAACCCACCAGAATATACCTACCATTCCGCAAGCAACTCTCCACACAATCAGTGGCAACGTCAGAGTATTTAGCCATAGCTCTTGCCGGGTTTGGAGGAGAAATCCGGTACGCTACCAAGCCCCCCTGGACTCAAATGCTGGCAATTGTCGACATTGACCTCCCACGAAAAATCATAGACCGGCCCAAACAGGGACCAACGGTCTTCACAGATGCATCCTCAGTGACCTCAACCGCGGCAGCGGTATGGCAATCAGAAGGAGAATGGCATTGCATCAAAATGACCGACTGTGCGCTCTCAGTCCAGCAACTAGAAGCGACGGCTGTAGTATTAGCATGTGGGCTGTTCCCAATGGAACACCTCAACATAGTGACCGATTCGATGTTCGTGGCTAAGCTTTGCCTGGCCATGTCAGGGCCCGGTGTGTCAACATCTGCAATAGCTTTAATGTTAGAAGAAGCGCTCTTCTCCCGAAAGGGCACCATATCGGTCATCCATGTCAACAGCCACGACCCAATCAAAGGGTTTTTTCAGATCGGTAATGACAAGGCCGACGCCGCTGCAAAAGGGCTGTGGACACTAAGAGATGCCCGTCAGCTACACGAGTCCCTCCACATTGGAGCTAAAGCGCTAGCAAAAAACTGCAGAATCTCCGTCACTGACGCGAAACACATAGTAGCCACGTGTCCCCACTGTCAGAAAACACCACTGTGGTCCAGTGGAGTCAACCCCAGAGGTCTTAAAGCCTCCGAAGTGTGGCAAACAGATTTCACGCTCTGTCAGTTGCTGAAACCCCGAGCGTGGCTAGCAGTTACCGTAGATACATATAGCGGAGTGATCGTAGCTACACAACACCTCAAATCCGACTCCAAAGCAACCATCCAACACTGGCTGACAGCCATGGCGTGGCTTGGCGTCCCCAGTCAGATTAAAACAGACAACGGTTCGAACTTCGTCTCTAAATCAGTCCAGACATTCGTTTTGAAATGGGGTATCACCCTAACACACGGCATTCCGTATAACAGTACTGGGCAAGCCATAGTCGAGCGAGCGAACCAGACTCTGAAATCTAAATTAGAAGTGTTGGCAAAAGCAGAAGGTTTCGCCAACGCCATTCCCCCGGGAGACCAAGCATGCCTGTTGGCAACTGCTCTTTTAGCACTAAACCAGTTCCCCAGAGGGGAAGAAGTAAATAGCCCCACCCAAAAACATTGGGCCACCCGGGCACTAGAAGAAGGCCCGTTGGTCATAATCAGAAATGAGCTGGGTGAATGGGAACAAGGGTGGAGGTTAGTTCTTACAGGGCGAGGGTATGCCGCTGTCAAAAAAGATGGAAAAGTTAAGTGGTGTCCGCTTAAGTCCATAAAACCAGACGTCCAGAATAAAACTAATGAAAACTGTGAGTTTTTGTTCACAGGATCGGATCATCGGACACCCCCGTAACCCGTACATCCCAGTGGCAAGAGAAGATGACCAGTTGGCAGACGCCCTGCCCGAGTCTGAGAATCCCACACCGGCAGAACCCAGACAACAGCATAACAACCCCCGCAAAGGGAGGCTGCGATGCCTGTGTGCGATCCTGATTCTGGAGCTTGTCACAATAGGGCAGGCAGAACTGAATTACCATCATCATCAGCCATTCAAGTGGATCCTACAAGATCCAACAAGCAACCGGCTGATAAAAGAGAACATAACACCAGGTGCTCCAACCAGGTGCATCATGCGACAAGCACCCCAACCAATCGGACCTAACCCCGTCCTTAACCCTAACCCACTAACATCTAGACCTTTAATACATAACACTAAAGGTGATACCGAGACCGCAGTTCCCCAAAACACCGAGACTCTTAATATTTTTGAACTAGAAATGTCCCCCCTATGGAAACTGCTAAACTCGACATATCAAATATTGAACTCCACGAATCCAAAAATGACAACGAACTGCTGGCTTTGCTATGACATGAGGCTCCCTTTCTATGAAGCGGTTGGTGTACCCTCTGACCCAGAATTAGTGAATGGCCCTGATCCTACGCAGTGTGCATGGAACACTGCAACCAACCCAGGGATTACAATGCAATATGTGTCGGGACAGGGCACATGTGTCGGTAAAATACCCCTCGAAAAAGAGTACTTGTGTGCAAACAAGACCATATTAGAAAAGAAACCCAAATCTGATTGGCTAGTTCCTGCTAAAAACACTAAATGGATATGCTCAAAAACCGGAGTTACCCCATGCATATCTCTTAAGCAGTTCAATGCAGATACGGAATTTTGCATACAGATAATGGTTATTCTGAGAATCATATACCACCCTGAAGAATTTGTGTATGATCACCAAGCCCTTTCAACTTCTTATCATGTGCAAAAGCGAGAACTCTTTAATGCTCGGACCATAGCCACCCTACTGGCTGTTGGAACCGCAGGGGCGGGAACAGGAATAGCCTCGTTAGTCAAACAGAACCAAAAGTTTCACTCCCTTAGAATAGCAGTAGACGAAGATCTAACTCGCATAGAACAGTCGATCAGTGCTTTAGAAATGTCATTGAGATCATTGTCAGAAGTCGTTTTACAAAACCGTAGAGCATTGGATCTCATGTTTCTACAACAAGGCGCATTAGGAGAGGAATGTTGCGTATATGCAGATAACACCGGAGTCGTTAGAGATACCATGGCCAAACTTAGGGAGGGTCTAGAAAAAAGAAAAAGGGACAGGGAAGCCCAGCAAGGATGGTTTGAATCGTGGTTTAACTGTTCGCCATGGCTAACCACTCTGATATCCACCTTGATAGGGCCGATCGCGGTATTCATAATGGCACTGATCTTTGGACCCTGTATAATAAACAGAATCGCGTCGTTCGTCAAGAGCCGCCTAGAGAGAGTTAACATCATGGTGCTAGAGCGCCAACAGCTGCTTTAAGAATACACCTACTCGGTATCACCCTCAGTCATCCCTAGAAAGTCTCCCCTTGGCTAACATTCCGTTACTACTAACTACCTCTTGACCTACCTCTCAACCGCTACCGGTTCACTGTGCCTTACATCTCTATTCAAAATAGGGCGTACGCCCCCGTTTTAAGACTGTTATAAAGTATAGAATAAGAGTAGAATTTTTAAGATTTCTATATTTTATCTAATTTAAAAATTTTATCTGTCTAGTGCGCCTTATGTTTCTTACCATAAAATTTTGATACTTGCACTTTTATTTTTAACTTAAAACTAACTAAAGCTAGATCTTAATGTTAAGTATTAAAGCTCTTATATTTTATATTAACTCATTTATTTGAGCATGAGGAGGGGGGAAATGTGGATAGTTAGGGGCCGGCGGGGGGGAGATCTCCCGCGGGACGGGAAAGGTAGGCCCCCTCCTCAGGTAGCCAATAGTGTCTAGTTCATGAAGTAAGCAGATGGAAGTGACATTGTAAACCGAAGCTATATAACGCTGCGCTGCCCACTAATAAATGCCATTTGTCGTCCACCACGTTGGTGTCTGCGAGCTGATGGCCCGAGCGGCCAGGGGTCGGTCGCTGTGCCCTTCCTGAACCAGGTCGCCACGCCCTCAAAGGCAACAGTTAGGTGCTAATGTTTTAACTCTGAGGAAAACTGGTCTTACAGGTCTCTGTAAAGGTTTTGGAAATTGAATATAGTTTGTAACCACACAACAGTTTTCATCATCTATCCTGTAGGGTCCCTGTTGACGGCTTTTGCTGGCACTAGTACATGTGGGGTTAGACATTATTGTGCTTTTTGACAGTGTAAAATACTGCTTTTAATGCTAAATATGTAGTCAAGCTTTGTAACTGCTTGAAGCCTAAGTTTTCTGGCCTACATATGCCATGACATGAAAACTGACACAGCTTTTCAGGGATTGATATTATGAAAAGGTTTTCTAGAGGTAGTCTTGGTCAAGTTCAGTGTTACCTGTGAAATACAGGTTTCAATGGGCAGGCTGATGGATCAAATTTCTTAAATTTGGCATTGCTCACTGTCCCAGCTAAGTGAGGTTGTTCTTTCTTGCTGCTCCTATGACACCTCCCAGTCATGGAGCTGGTGTCACTCCAAAGAATAGCAATGTCGCTTCTATCCAACCTTATGTGTAACAGCAGAATAGACTGGTTACCTATCTCATGTTTGTCCAAGTGTCAATAATGAACCGGGAGAACTGCCATGACACATGCTAAAATAACGGCCTGTTTCACATAAAACTGTCACTCAGAGAAAAGACCTGGGAAATCCTTTCCACTTTGGGACTGTGAATACCTCAGTCTGATATTTGATCCTGACTAGGTCATGAGACTGGTAGGAAGCTTGGACTTGGGAAAATTTTTAGCAGGTGTCATGACAATTCCTGTCTTATTTCTTGTCCCTGATGATGATTTCCTTTGTCCTGTATGCAGAATAAAGAACATTTTCTGAAAATACATAGTGCTTGCTTGGATTCTCTTTCCAAATGAACTCCTACATGGCTTCTAAGACACAGTATTTGAGAACAAGGGGTTTGTGTTTGTAAAACTTAAATTCATCATATCCCTTTCAAATTTAGCAGCTTTTAATTCTAATCTAGGTGTTGCAGCCGGCTTTCTTTACCTGTCTGCGGCAACAACTCCCGTTCGAGGTGAGACGGCACGAGAGCTACACACCCACTGCCCCCGGGCCACTGAGACACAGACACCAATATGAGGATATCACAAATGGCATTTATTAACTCTCTTTCACTGCTTTTATATGCAAACTACTTCGTTCCCGCCTTTGCAGTTACATCATAAGCCCTATCACAGGGGGGTTCAGTCCCTATCCTTTCCGTACATCGCGAGATCTTCCGGTC
>NW_009259786.1:344885-356719 GCF_000687185.1 Egretta garzetta | reverse complement strand
GCGTCGGGGGGGGGGGGCGATCAGGTGGCTTACACGGCGCCTTTTCCTGCAGTTGAACAGGGAATACACACAGCTCTTTCCCCACTACCTGTTGTAAACATTTCTTATGTGCCGCTGCAAACTCAGGGTCGAGCTCTGACTCACACTCAATATTTTCTGCTTGGATATTCTGACTCTGACTCTCCTCCACCTGAGTATCCTGATCTGGAGTTTCAAAAAGGGCTTGACGAGCCGCTCGCCAAGTCTCGCACTCGTCTTTTGTTCGTTGTAGCAGTTTAAGTATTACCCCCCAAGTCTTTAACTCTTTAGCCGATTTTTTGTCCATTGCAAACTCAGCTAAGGCTGTAGTACATTTCCCCCACTTCCCCGGTGACAATATATCCCCCGGAGAACTGACCGCACCTTCCTTCAGAAGTCGGTCCACACACGCCTGGACATCTTTTAACTTCACAGAAGTATCCCACTCGCGTCCCAGAGCGCTTACTACCTTAACAACTGCCTCCATGGTCCGGACCCACACACACTCGACCGCCCGCGGTCCGCCGCCTCACAGAATCACGTCGGGGTCACCACTTGTTGCAGCCGGCTTTCTTTACCTGCCTGCGGCAACAACTCCCGTTCGAGGTGAGACGGCACGAGAGCTACACACCCACTGCCCCCGGGCCACTGAGACACAGACACCAATATGAGGATATCGCAAATGGCGTTTATTAACTCTCTTTCACTGCTTTTATATGCAAACTACTTCGTTCCCGCCTTTGCAGTTACATCATAAGCCCTATCACAGGGGGGTCAGTCCCTATCCTTTCCGTACATCATGAGATCTTCCAGTTGCCAATCCCTACATCTAGGATAAAGTCTAGCATCTTGTATTCTCATCAAAACCAGGAAAATAAGAAAGATTTCATTTTTCTTATGAAAATATGAAATACAAAACATATTATTGGCAAATAAATATGCTAAATAACTCTTCCAGAGTAGGAAATTGTTTAGTTCAGTCTTAATAGTTAACTTTACCAAAGTGCCTCCAGACTATCCTGCTCTCCACAAGCTGCCCCTTTCCTTGAAGGCATTACTTCCTCTGCTCCTCATTTCAGTTGGTATGGTGTCCCTAATGGACTTGGATATCCTGCACATGGAGAAGATGACCAGTGTCTGCTTGCTACTTTTCCACGGTTACATTGTTAAAGGTATAGAAAGTGTCTGTTCTCCACCAGCAGAAGCTGTATAGGTCATTGCTTGTTAATGAACAGTTGCAGAGTGTAGAGGCTTGCTCTTTTGCTGTATCTCTGGATGTGGGTTGAACTACTTCTTTGCTAAATGCATTTTTCTTACCTTTAAAAGTATGGGCAATACATCATCTGTAGAGAGTTTGTACCTTACACACCATGGGTAGTCAAGATGAATCCAAATACCTGGATCAATAGATGTTGCATGTTGGTATTTGTGTAACGCAGTTGTAGTTACAGAACAGGTTTTGCAGTGCATGAATAATCCCTTGGTTTTACTGTTAGATTATCTTGGCAATGTCATGCTTTCTGGACTGCCTTCCTTGTCTTCATCTGCCTACAGAAGCTGGAGGCCAGCATATGGCAGTGTCAGGGAGACATTTCTTCCTTCCATCAATCAAGAAATGTTTCAGGAAGGTTCTTGTCATTATACCCTTTTTCTGTATCATCCACACAGAAAAACAAAGCTGCTTTTGACTTCCTGTTTATCATGTAGGTCAATAGACAGATATGTGAACATTGCCTTCTATCTACCTTACTGTGCTTTTCAAAAATTTCTTTCTTTAATGGCACATATTTGGATATAATTTAAACTTCCAATTTTTATTTTTAAGAGCCTTCTCTGCATTGTTGATTTACTGTGTTGATTTGTACTGAGGTTTGCTTTGAATTTTAAGTATGTACAAACTTTGAACGTGGGGGATCTGCCTTAAAGATTCCTAAATTGTTCAGCAAGTTTCTTGTTTCCATCAACTGGGGATAAGCCAGCAGAAGGCAGGAAGCAGTGCATTAGAAATGGAATTTAAGGTGACTTAAGATGTCAATATAGTTATTCTGCAAAACTATGTAATCTGGAACTTCTGTAGGTGAGCTTACTTCATGTACGGTGTTTTGGCTTACTGTCCAGGTCTCCTACATAAATAATGCTGACTAGTTCAAAGCTAGCACTTCTGCTTTCATTTCAGTTTGAAACAAAAACTTACTACAGGGTTTATAGCTTGTGAGTGTCTGGGAAAACAGTTCTGCTCCATCAGTTTTAATATAGTCTAGGGGTCTTAAATTCAGTTGGTTTGTGGGTTTTTTTAACATTGGTACTTTTGACAGTCTGTTTAATAAAACCATATCTGCTGACTTCCAGAGTCAAATTTGACCTCGGTTTGTAAAGACTTCATAATAACTTTAAAGTTAAGAAAAGAAAATATAGATTCTGCATGATGCCTATGAAATACAGATGCATATTGGGAACCTAAATACTTCCAAGTAGTTCAAACATTATTCAGAACCAGAAAAGCTGCTTCTTTACAACAAAAAATAAAAAGCTTGCCTTCTTTACAATGAAGAGGTTTGGAATCTTCTTTAACTTTTGTGACTTTTGAGCTGAAATAAAATGCCAGGTTTCTGCTAAAAGGATGTTCCAGTAAGCTAGTACAATCAATGATATCAAATTAAAGCAGAACAAATCATGAGACATCAAAAGGCCTTAAACTAACATTTAAAGATTCTGAACTATCTTAGGATCTTATGTCTTCTAGAATTTGGGTCAAGAAAGTGAGTATAATTTTTGTTCCAAGAAAAAATTGCTCTCTTCTGGTGAGAAAAAATAAACTGGTCATAAGTTTTTACCTCTTTATTCTTTAGTCTCTTGAACTAACAAACATTAATCCAACTGTGTGCCTTAGTTAGGTAAGCTAGTTATGGTTAGCTGTATATAGGAATAACATTAATATCACATTGAGACATAGGATGAATGATCGGTTTCCTTCTTAACAGTCTTTTGCTCTATCAACAGAAGGAAAGAAGAAATTGCACTACAACTTATTGTACTTATTGTACTTGTTATCTTGTACTTGTTTCAATGCAATTCTCTAGAAGGTGTTAGCTAAAAAAAATTATTTATTTTGAATTAAACACTGTGGATAATGCTTTTTGTTATTAGAGGTTCAAGTTCTAGGCTATTAAAGGAATTTCTAAAGTTAGTGTGATAGAATGTGTGTTACTTGAAAGGTACCTCTTGCAGCACACACATCAGGATAAAAACTTTTTTAAAGGTTTCATTTTAGGAAGTGGAAATGTTTCAGAAGGGGGATAGATGGGGATGTCATGAAAGGTTATCTAACTGATATGATAGACCTTATTCAGCAAAAATCCATCATGCTGAACTGTTGAACTCTGCCCACAGCACTTACTGTTGTTACCAAACAGGTAACATCGACATAGAATAGTAGAGATGGTATTTAGGACCCTGAGAGCACCTCTCTATGGAAAGGTTAGGTCACACCTGATACATGTTTTGCCACTATTCAACAGACAAGTTAACAAAGATTTTTAACAAAAAAAGCTTGAGGTTCTTCTGACAGTTATTCAGTATAGAGATGATTTCAGGGACTTAAAAAAGACACAGTTTGACATGTGGGAGATGTCTTCACCCTTCAAGTGGAATTAAAAGAGTCTGAGAAAGCACTGCAGAATGTGAAATGGGATTTAGTGGAAGAAATGACTTTCTTTTTTATTACTTCTCCCCCACCCCCCAGTGAATTCTGTGCCCTAAATAGAGCAAGACATAAAAATATAATAAATATATATATATTGAATATATTGAATATAATTGAATCTTTCAGTGTTTTTGTTTGCCCTTTGTAACTGGTCAGCTCTGTTTGCATGGATGTTGGTATATGTGTCTTTGATTTCATATGACATATTTGCTACCTTATTTTTCATTGTTATTAGCCAAGTAAAGTTACCTGGATAAAAGTAACTTGTAGAGAAAACTTCACTCAACAGTAGTATGAGCATGCATTTTTTTCTTCCTGTACACTTTATGCTGCTCTACTTACTTGACTATTGGAATTTGTAGGATGGTTATGATATTTTTGAAAATTAGTTATAAAAAAATTTTAAAATATGTTTTGAATAATATTCAATATTTTTTCAGAATTTTATGAAAATGTTACTGTGAGAAATGCTATATATAATCCTTTGAATTACTCTAAAACATGAGTTAGGGAATTTCTTGCTTCATCTTCTAAAGCCTTTTTAATTCCATGACCCATGTCGTAGGCTTTCATTCTAGGCATTCAATGTTCTACACAGTTTCTATAAAATACTTCTAGAAATAGTTTATATGGCTTTCAAATTAATGCAAATGTATCATAATAGATTAATTTATTTAGTACTTATATATTAATTGTTTGACTGTCACTTTTAAGTGTTGTCAAAACTTGAGTCTTCTATTATTCTGGATGAATAAGTATTAAGATAGCTATGTAGTTTTGTTGACTTTTCTTAGAATGACTATAGAACACTTGCTAAGCTTTGGTAACTCGATTTGTTTCAGAGTCCTTTGACACTAAATTTTGAAATAATTCTTCAGCTATCTTTGCATCTATATTGATTTTAATATGGAATCCTAAACTAGAACCATTGTGATTAAAGTTTGTCTTTATGTAGAACTTCTTTATATTTATATATATATATACATATACATATTTATATTTATATATATAGGACTTCAAAATATTTGGATTGTTTCACTTAAAGTACTTTTTACCAAAACATTTATTGTTTTATTAGTTACTAATGTTGAAATGGATGTATTTAAGCAGCTAATTGTCTGTGGTTTTTTGATGCTTGCTGGTTTGAGATTTGTTTTCCTAGCTTTTATTTCTTGCTCTTTGATCTTAAGTACATCTAGATAACATAATACTTCACACAGATACTTCAGATACTCCTTGAATGAACAAGCTACAACACTGCAAATAGCATTTCTCTTTTAATGTGGGACTAATGGACAGCTACACTTCAAATCCAAAAGTAGTATAGTGCTCTATTCTGCTTTCATGTAAGAGACATGGTAGACGGGGTCTGGTTTTGGCATAGGTGATGGAAGCTTACTAAATTTAAAGACAACACTATGGGAATGGAGTGCCAGCACAGCAAGGCTCAAAATGGTGTTGACAAATGTGTGGGTGGAAGCGGTGTGCCCTCTCAGAAACGGGAGTACCAAAGCAGAGATAATCAGACATCCAAATACAGGTTGCAGAACAACAGCTCACGTTTGTAGAGAAGGTCTGCAGACTTGCTTGAGTCATGAACTGAATATGAGGAACCCAATGCTGCAGCAAAATGCAAGAATTCAAGAGTATACTAGGGTTCTTATTGAAGGGAATTTGAGCTACAGAATTCATGAAGAAATCCTTGCTTCTCCTATGGTGAATATTATTTCAGGTGTTGAGCATAATAAAGTATGCACATACCTTGAAAAGAGTCCAGACAATTAGCAGGGACAGTTAATTTTTAAAATTAGTGTTTTATGAGGAAATCTGGTTTATTTACCATAAAGAAACAAAGATTGTGATTATCCTCATACACAAAAAAGCCTGATCCTCAGAAGAAGGGAACTATGGCTGAGATAAGAAGTGATGTCTTTATTTAAACACCTTTATGGCAATTTGAGATACTAGGAAAATACTTTAATAACAATGTTAAGCAAAAGTAATGCTTGTAATATGCCTGGGGAACCTGTGGACTGTGTCTCGGACAAAAGTGTTTTCTAGGAATACTGTAAGTATAAATTTACTGAGAAGAAAGTCAAGGTTATCCCAGTCTCATTTCCAGTTTATTAAGTTCTTCTTTGATTAAATTCTGTTTTCATTAGTTGCTTGACCACAATTCCACAAAGAACGCTTTCATAACTGTTATGCTTTGTGACTGTTTGTAATTTTCTCCATTTAAAAAAAAATAATTGTTTTTTTACACTGTGAATGCTAGAACTGGAAGTGTAATTGCAGAGCAACAGTGTAATATGTATGGGTAGTACATCATGCAATTTTTTTCCCTGATGTAAGTATATATATCAGGGAAATATATACTACCTGGCTGTAATGTTCAGCTGACCACCTTTGAGCCTTTTCTCCAGAGATCGTTCTTTCCAGTTAAGCAACCATTTTGTGCATGGATTGTGTTTTTAATTCTAGTTCTGTTGAATGAGAGTTTGGTACCATGTGCATAAAGATTCAGAACTGTCACTTGTCCTACTTCATTATTGCAGACACTATAGTTATGGTGCTTTCAGTAAAGAAAAGTTTTGTATAATACAGTACCAAGAAACAGTCCCTGGAGAAACTCATGAATTTACTTCTTGGCTTTTTAATGTGCAGTTGCATTTTAAGATTTATAAACTAGCTGGTTTAGTCTTTATAATATAATGTGTTAAGTGTCTATCACTCAAAGCACTAAATTGACATGTCATGCAGTATCAAGTCAAAATGCTTTATAGAAACCTATTGCATTAGCACTGTTATCTTATCAGCTAAGCTTATATTCCCATCAGAAAAAAAAAAATCTACTTAATTTGACAAGGTCTGCTTTACCACAAACCTGTGCTGGTTGGCATTATTTATATTACAGTCATCTAAGTCTGAATCAAATTCTCACTAGCCATCCTGTTATTTTGAGATTTACGTCGCTCTGTGATTACCTTGCTCATTCTATTTGTCCTTTTAAATATTGACACATCAGTAAGGTTTTTCCTTCATCTATTAATTTTTGTCTTTTGTGAACATCTAAAGTCTTGCTGAGAGTAATATTAACATGGCAGATAGCTGAGGGGAAAAATAGCTTGATAACTTATCTGCAAAACTTTTTACATAGTAGGTTTTTTAGAATAACTGCTTTATGATTTTAACTTATTTCTAATATGTTCCTGGATTTCTGCAAGGTTTAAAAAAATTCATTATAGTATGTGTATGTAAGTGAAAATGCAAAATACCTCTGTTTAGATTTCATTTGTTGTACATAAAGTGGCCAATACCAGACATGGGATATAGAAAGAGCAAAAAAATGTGTTCCAAAACTATGCCTATTGATTCTACTTCACTTCTAAGCAGGGATGAGACTTTTAGACACTACAGAATTCTTTTTTTCTTCTGCCTATGGCCTCATGGGTATCATATAAAATATTTAAAAATTTTCAGTGATTAATCACTGCGCTTCATCCTGTTTCAGGCTCCTTATTGCACTTGTTATTTAAAAGGGCTACTTGGAAACAGTGAACTTCAAAGTGGTTAAGACCAGATGCAGTTTGCACATGACAGACAGAACCTGTCATTATCTGACTTTCTAATGCAGGTATTACACTATTTTCTTCTCTGTGTGAAGTCTCCACATAGGACAGGGTGGTGTTTCTCTTCCAGCAGGGTTCTTTACAAAACCTCCCAGCAGAAAGAGCATTCAGATCTTTTTTTTTCCCCCACTTTTTCAGAAAGATATTTACATGAGGCCCGTGAGGGATAACAAGTAAAGAAAGAAGTGGGATCATCAAAAAAAGGAGGAAATTTATTGAGGTCGCTTCAGATCTACTATCTCAACATCCCTTCAGGCTGGAAAGCACTTTGTTAACTAATAAAATAAATTTTGTTGTGTGTCTTTAGATAATTAATTTCACCTTACCCATGCCACACGTATATCCTCGAGTGGCCTACTAAAGGCTTCTGTGGTTCTGCAGTTATAGATGGAGATTGGCATGGAGGCTGGAGCCTGAGCAGGACAGGAGGAGGAAGGCAAGTGTTACCACGCTTCTGAGAGATGAGCTCAGCAAAGAAGGCTGGTTCAGTATCTGCTCTGGAAGAGGTACTAGGTGAGGATGGAGACAAGCCCCACAAAACCTTGGTTAGGCTAGAGGGAAAATAATCTTTCTAAACTGCTGGAGGTGGTAAGAACAAAAAATCCATCCTTTTTAGCTTCAACAACAACATAAAACTCGCAGTTTAGGGTATGTGTGAAACTAGAAATTCATTGGGATATTTTTAACAAACTCCAATTTTCAGTTTAAATCAAAGCTAGATGAAGGCACTGAAACTTTTTATACACTTTTAGGGAGTTTTGGGAAATTTTTCTTGAGGGACAAGTAAACATTTATTGTGGGAAGGAAAACCAGTTTGGGATTGATGAATTTCAATCAATTTGATTTATTGCCAATTAATGAACTTTGATTACTGCTTCTGGTATTGAAAAATAAAAGTGAGCAAACAAATAAGCACACTTACGGAAAACACCTCAGCTTCTGTCTGGACACAGTCTCCTGCACCCCACTGGTCCTCCCTTCCCCTCACTGCAGGTTATACTTGGTCCTTTTGGGGAGGGAACAGGAGGTGCAGGAGTTGAGCTCAGCCACTGGGGTTCCTACTCAGTAACTCTGGTGTGTTCTCCTCCATTGGCCTCGGTCATACCTCCTTCTTGGATGCCTCTTGGTACCTACTTGGGCAGCTATATGTTCCTTCCCTGCTTGATGTCTGGTTTTGCTTGAGCATTTCTCCTTCTCTACTGTCCCTCCTTCCCTTGCGTATTTCTTGTTTCTCCCTTGCTCCTGCTCTGGTGTCTCTCCTGCCCTGGCACTCTGGCTTGTGCCTCCTCCATTCCTCAGTGGCCCTCTTGCTGTGGTGTCTCTCTTGTGTCTCCTCTTGTGTGTCCTTCTGCTCTTACATTGTTTCTTCTCTCTCTTCCAGTTTTGGTGTTGGTTTTCTCTGCTTTGTCACCCTTTCTTAAATACATTTCTGCAGAGGCTCCAGAATTTCCTCTGCCTGGGTCAGCTTTGGTGTATGCTGGGTCTTTTTTTCTATTTGTGGAGCCAGCTGGAATGGCTGAGTCCAGCACAGGGCACCCCTCCCTGACCTCCTCCTGCACAGGCCACCCCTGCAGCACCCCACTACCAACACCGTAACAGCTATGCTTATTGCAATATTATCTGTTTTGTATGCTTAGAATATGGAGTTAATTCCTTTGTAAAATGCCTACAGGGCTATAGGTAGAAGCAAGAATTTCTTCCTCCTCTACATGCTGCCTCTCTGCTCCTTGTCTTCTGTCTGTTGTGGGAGGGCATATGTTTTTTGTTGCTGGGTTTCTTGGGTTGTTTCGGGTTTTTTTCAGGTAGCTTTCATCAGAGATTTCTACCACGAAAATTCTGAGGTGGGATCAGTAGGGCAACAGGGAATTTGTACACTCCTCTCTGCTGTTTTGTAGCCACAGATCCTGTGCTTGGCACCAGTGCCTGCCTCTGCCAACCCCCCTGGGTCACACACAGACTGTGGGCACCGCACCAGCGCAGCTCTGCTGAGAAAGAGACAGGGAAAGGTGGGAGCTAGAAGAGGCTGGAAGAGGAAAGGAAAGCAAAGTTAGGTGGTGCAGAGCAAGGAAGACTTAAACAACATGAATTAAATGCCATTGGTGTAGGTACACATAATAAAAAAATGTTTATATACCTGTTGTGTTTTCTGTGATACTGATATCTGGGCTTGGTGTCTAGTTATTTGGGTATTTTGTGTCTTTACTGTTTAACACTATTGTATTGGACTGAATAAGTATAAGTGTATATATATGTGTTTGTATGTACCCTAAACAGATCTTTGCCTGAAGAACTAGAACATAAAGTATCTAATATTTATGGCTAGAGAAAAAGTTGCAACTCGGATTTCTTTGCTCTTCTTTAAACAAATCTGGCTAATGGTTTAAAAATTAAAACAGCCCCTTCCCACCCCAACCTCTTAATGACAGTCTTTTTAAATGTTTTGCAGAGTAAGTAGATTAATAATATAGGTAAGAAATTAACACTTCAAACAGAAACATACAAGTTCGGTTGTTTTGGATTTTTTTAAACATATTATAGAGGAATAATTGTAACAGTTTTTAAATCTGAAGCGAGTTCTACTGAAACTCTTTGCGTACTGAATAATACATTTCTGTCATCGAATGGATTTTTTTTTATGAAATTCTAAATTTTTGTTTACTTTCTAAGATTGTTGGTGCAACTTAAACTGTTTATAGGACAAGATGCTAGAGTCAAAATATAAGTAAAGTCTTATTTTATTCCTCCACAATTATTTTTGTTTGCTTCAATAGAACTAACTATATGAACAGAGCAACAAATAACTATTCTAAGTGAATAAATTCACTTGAATGCTTTTGGTCCTGAAGTGGTACAATAGACAGTCATGTTTGTGAAAATGGAGGAAAGTAAAATAGCACAAAATGTTCCTTTGTACTTCATATCTTAATGTAATTTTTAAATGAATTACTGAAAAAAATAAAAAACTGATGACATATTTCATGCCTGATGGGTAGAAGACCTAAGTTTAAATAAATTTGCCTAGAATATTATAAACATTCACTTATGAACAAATAGAACATGCAGGAAAGGAAAATCTATTTATTTCATAACGGGGGAATAGCAAAACCATCAGGTGACTAGGAGTATCTGGTACCTCAGATGTAATTGATCATTGAAAAATATTAATGAAGAAAAATAAAGTAGACTCATATTTGACACTGGAAACTAATTCCAAGATTACATTAATTCAACCTAGAGAGGGAATCTAACATAACCGGAATGTGAGTAAATTATCTGTCATAGCTCAAATTCTGAATGACATAAAAGTTATTGAGACTTACATGCTTAGCTGTCCGATGAAAAAGAGGAATGACAAGTATGAGCAACGCAATTGGAGATTTGCAAGGTGATTTGGGGCAACTCAAAAATAAGCTAATTTCTTAAAAAATAAAGTCTTTGAGAAAAAATAACCAAAGGGCTGTTATTATTATCTGCATACATACAACTCCACTTCTGATAAGGGAAATAACTGTAGTCATGGAGAGTTCATAAGACTTAAACATGTGCTTTAAAGCAAGCATATTCTTATTAAACTGAAGAGACATACAGGCTGGTGCTAATGTTATAAAGATCATAGAATAAACCATGTTGGTTTGCAGTAGAGTATTAAAAGAGAGGAAAACAGGATACTAAAGAACTACTCAAGTACACTACTCAGGTAATCTTGTGAAACCTGATTAAATTGTCACATAATCCATTTTCTTCTCATTTACAAGGATGTCTATTTTCTGCTTGCAGATAACTATTTATTAGAGACTTGTACTGTGATTTACTAAATTATAGGTAATGTATTTTTTTTTATTATTATCATAATTATGAATGATTGGGTTTGACCAAAATATAGTTATGATGCTGCTGAATTCTAGTTCTGCTTCAGTTTATGAGGGGTCCTGTTCCTTTTACATAATGGCATGAAGCTAGTGTAATGTTATGAAAGTAAGTTGAATTATTCATCTCTTTGGTTGAGGAACTTACAGATGTTCAGATGTAATATCCCGAATTTTTTGCTGAATTTGAATGATTTGGAATACTTGTTGCAAATACAAGTGTAAGATTTATGTAGGTAAATCATAGTATTAATGCAATCCTGGCCTAATGAAGTTGCATTTCTGCAGAAACAGAGTTATTATGAAATATACACTGGAACCTCTCCTTTTAAAAAAAATGTTGTTGCTGCTGTTCAGCTAATGACTGTTACGAAGACTGTTTATTATTTCCAAAGCACTAGAACAAGTGAGTTGTCAGTACTTAACCATACAAGAGGATCTTCCAGTAATTGTATGCTGTCTGTGTCCTCCTTGAATATGCATACAGCTTACTTTCTGGAAAAAAAAAAAAAAAATGTTTGTAATGGCAACATCACCTACAGGAAGAGAATGGATCTTTTGAAGAACATTTTACAAGCTTATGTAAACAGACATACACCCTTCTTTCCCTCACATCCA
>NW_009259786.1:343279-344828 GCF_000687185.1 Egretta garzetta | reverse complement strand
TCCATAGTTCTTACTATGAAGTGAAATGCGTCATGACAGCTGAAAATTAGTCAGGATGTCAGTTGCATAACTGTAAGAACAAGATCCATCTGCCAATAAAAGATGATAGCTATAACCTTCTCTGTAACTTCATGCTGATTTGAGCTTAGCATAAGCTTTGAGAAGGATAGGATTTGCTCTTAGCTTAGAGCTGTCAGGAAGGTTGCAGCCTGATAATGCATGTAGGTGGCTTCAGTAACGCATTTGAAGCAGTAGTCAATCACTTGAGCTGGGACCTTTTACTGTTCATGCTGTATCAAGTCTCAGAAGTAAGGCTGCCCAGGATGAAATTGCTGAAAAACTTATTTTAGGTTGAGGAAGATAATCAAGAACTGAAGAATGAGAATAAGGAAATATGAACAATCTGGACCAGAAAAAAGAAAAAAAAAAATCCATTATGATCCATACTAAGATGCCTAGAACTGGATCCTTTCTGCACACTAGCAGATGAAAGATCAGGTATGTTAACAAAAATCTGCAATGAGCAGGAACTACAATGCTTTCTTCATTGCATCCTGCCAACAGGCAAGAAGCTTTCACTTTATTCTCAGGCTATGAATCAGGGGTGTAGTGGATAGTAGCAGAGAACAGTCATATCAGATAGTAGTGACACTTCTACTGAAGGGCAAATTTAGAAAGAATAGCATAACATAATAATTTGACAGTGCCCTAGTATGAACTGTGCAAATGCCAGCTAGAGACTCTATTGACAGGAGAACATGCTGCCCTTTTCCTGTCTCTTATAAACTGTTATCTGAGATGCAGGCCACTTCAGGATAAGGTAAAAAAAAAAGTTTACAAATAACAACGTTACTGTGTCATGTCTCACTCTGCATCTATACGGGTAGCTGCTTTCTGATTATTGTGACACATTTCAGTTGATCATGGTTTCTGTTTTATTATGTTTCATATGGTCTGTAATAAAAGAACAAACAGAAGTCTAAAATACATATGGTTGTTCAGAGACTAAGAAGGAACCAGTTGTAAAATTCTGCCTCAGTGACAGCAGATTGGCTGTCAGAAAGGGTTGGGTACTTTTTCTATTACAGTTGTCTAGGGACATGTAGGGATTTCCCACCCAGCAATGGTAAAATGACAGTCAGTCCCCCTTTCCCCCCTTTTTCTTTTGTTAATTGTAACCTGTTGTGGAATCTTGGTATGTATAAAATTAGGTTGTTCTAACCTACCACTCTTTGGAACCATTTTGCACATTTGATAGTACCATGCATGTTTAGGCCTGAAGTTGCGCCAGGGGTAGTTTAGACTGGGTATCAGGAAAATTTCTTCACCAAAAGTGTTGTCAAGCATTGGAACAGGCTGTCCAGGGAAGTGGTTGAGTCCCCATCCCTGGAGGTATTTAAAAGATGTGTAGAGGTGGTACTTAGTGTGATAAATGACCGAGTCCCAGATAGGGTTTCAGTCAAAATTAACAATTTATTAAACGAATAAAGGCAAGCAAACAGCGCTGGGTGCGCCGGGAGCCTCTGCTCTACCAAGACGCACCCCATAC
>NW_009259786.1:340809-341011 GCF_000687185.1 Egretta garzetta | reverse complement strand
TCACCAAAAGTGTTGTCAAGCATTGGAACAGGCTGTCCAGGGAAGTGGTTGAGTCCCCATCCCTGGAGGTATTTAAAAGATGTGTAGAGGTGGTACTTAGTGTGATAAATGACCGAGTCCCAGATAGGGTTTCAGTCAAAATTAACAATTTATTAAACGAATAAAGGCAAGCAAACAGCGCTGGGTGCGGCGCGAGCCTGTG
>NW_009259786.1:340044-340650 GCF_000687185.1 Egretta garzetta | reverse complement strand
GGAGGGGGGGTGGGCCCGCCGCCCCCCGGGCCCCCAGCCAGTCCCCCCTCCCCCTGTGAGGAGGCGGCTGCGGGGGGTGTGCACTACATACATTAACCTCTCTGCTCTTCTTAGGGTTGTGGTTATACAAGGGTATGTCATCATGCGGCCCTAGCACTGTTCCATATTAACACGAATCAGGTGGACATATATAACATTAGGAACACGGTTTAGTGATAGACTTGGCAGTTTAAGCTAATGGGTGGACTCAATGATCTTAAATGCCTTTTCCAACCTAAGTGATTCTATGATTCTGTGTTTCAATGAAATAGAGTCTAAATAAGAGGATAGAACATGCTATGCTGGTCAGTCACAGCTATCAGTCAGACAAGCAATACTGATCAGTGTATTGATTATGGGTGAGTGGCATCTTTTAAGCCCCTTTATCTCCATTTTCTTGTGCTTGCTCTTCCCCCAGGCACTTTGACTCTTTTCTCTTCCCAAAAAATGCCCTACCCCTATAACTTTTTCCCCATCAGCACCAGTTTTACTACATCTATTCGTAAATTTGGCATGACTAATGTGGTTACTTGGATGTTGGTCTAGCAAGGCTCTGCTCCTGAGAAG
>NW_009259786.1:313636-340019 GCF_000687185.1 Egretta garzetta | reverse complement strand
TATCTGTGAAATCTGGCCATTTCTCCCTTAGCTTAATGTTATTTGAAACCTGGGCATTCCCCTTACCACTCATGGCTTTTGTTAGCTTCTTGCTGTGCTACTTTTTAATGTTCACCAATTTCTCATGTCATTTCCAGTAGTTTCCCATGTTCTGTTTAGTTAGCTGAATCTCAGTCTAGAACATAGTCATCTGCCTACATACTTGTAAGGGACTAGAAACTTGTCTTAACATTGGTGGCAGGCAAGCTTAACCACCAAAGCCTAATCACCACGGCAACTGAGTGGGGCAGTTTCAGCCCATTGAGCCCCACCCCACAGGAGTGGCCTGTCATCTTGGAGTACATGGGCATAACACTTTGCTGAGCCTGCAGCAATTAGACACTTAGCCACTAACCATACAGTCCTTCAAGAAATAAGAAAAGCGTGCTATACTCTGAGCAACTCTGGTTTATGCTGTAAATAGCACAAATCTTGTAGTACACTTTTATTATAGAATTAGGATGTCCGCTCTCTTCACTTACTTCTCCCTTTCTCTTTTTTCCTCTCTTTCTCTGCTTTTCTCTCGCGCATTTGTTGTTGGCCAAATAAAGTGACTTGGTACTTGACTCCGTTTTGAGTCTTAATTCTATTTCCGAGAATGTAAAAGGAACCTAGTCACGATAAAATATTGGAGTTAATCAGAAGTTAAGCCCAGCCGCCCCCAACCTCCCAGAATTATCTGAGGTCGGTTGGAAAGCAAGGGGGTTTAACCTCTGCCAAATTGTTCAACCCAATAGTGGATCGTGACAATACTTCAACAGGTACTGCTATTATAAAGGCAGATTTACTTCCTTGCTATGTGTCACCACAGGTGGCATAGTTTACGTATACCTATAGAACATGCAAGCTTTTGCATGCTTATCTATATGCAGAATTGGCTTTGTCATTAATTTCAGTGAGAAAATAAATTCCAGAGGAAAACCTGAATTTGGCTGCTTTTACTGTTGTTTTCTTCTCTTTCTCCTTTTCATGTGTACTTAGAAGCTAGCTGGACAGTGAAGTCAGAGTTGTGATGGTTATTGCTGATAACATGTAAATCATGGTCTATCTTGTTTAGAATGCTTGGCAAACCCAAATAAAGGAAATTATAATTTTACTAGCTGGTTTGGAATGCTGCTGTCCCCACACTGAGAAATGCCAAGATTTTTCAGTTGACTTATTTGGGAAATAAATACTCTGAAACAATATTTGCAGCCCTTACAACGACTCATAGCTGTAACCCTTTATTTAGGGGGTTGTTTTTTTTTTTCTCTCCTGAGTTCAGTCTTACAAGAAGGATCATGCAATTTGAGACTTCAGTAAGTAGTTAGGCTTGTTATAACTACGCACACCAGTGAGTCTTTGCTGGCTGTGCACTTGGCAGCGAGGCAGGTAAATGGTAGCCTCTTCTGTTCCCTGGGATGGGATGGTCCTTCACCTGGTGGTAGCCGTCTTCCGGCTCTTGCTTACCTGGCCCCTGGTATTTTTCTCTTGAGTTAATATTGCTGATTTAACAATTTAATTTATGTCTCCCATTTTGGCTTTCTTAACTGGCATAGTTTTAATTCGCATTGTCTGTGTAAGTGACACTGTGCCATTTGCAAACTAATGGCATTAGCTATAGCTGAACAATATTTATTATCATTGATGAAACTGGGCTGAGTGCACATGGTTAAGCCTCATGAAGCTGGTCACATTCTCAAGGCTAAATCCAGCACTGGGTGGGGTTTGTTCATTCCTCTGTTTTATTAATGAATGTAGTGCGTTCATCCTTGGTAAAATTAAAATTGCTTCAGATTTCCTGAAGAAAAGGAAATACAGCAGTATTTATGGACTTGATTAATTACTTCTGAATAGTTTAAATTTCTCTTCTTTAGAACTGCATGCAAAAAGTTCAACCAACTGTTGCTTGTAATTATTTTGTTTAAATTAAAATGTCACTTCTTGATGATTAAAAATCTGCTTATGGGGAGTGCGTAAAATAAACCCCTTCCTTTTCTGCCTTCCTCATTTTGTTTAGCTTTTGCTTTAAGTTTTAAGGTAAAACAATTAACCTCTGAGAAAAGACAGTGATGTACATTCCCTGGCTTCTGTTTTCTCTGCTCAGTTAGGTTTATACACTACCACGAGTGTAACCCATTTTATCTTCACTGCAGAGCTCTTAAGAGTAGAGCAGGTCTTCCTAGGAAGCAAGAAGAAACGATTATTTTTGCACAAAAGTGTAGAAGTCATCAGTCTCCATCTGTTAGCAGTTCGCAGTGAACCTTGTAATACCATAATGAATATATCTACAATTACATGATATGAATTTATACCATCAAGTAACATGTTAGTATTCTATACCTTCTTTTGAAAGGAAAGTTGACACAAGCAGGCAAGTATTAAATTAACGGGATACTAAGATACATCCTTTCAAAAGTCACTTAAAAAGCACTTTGATTAGGTTTTTGACAAAAAAAAAGATAGATCTGGCTTTGCACTTGCTGGCTGTCACTTTACCTGATTAGGGCACAGAATTATGTTCTTACTTTTTGTTCATGCTGGAGACTAATAGAAAATATCTATTCATTTATACATATTTCTTTTAATATATACCTGATGCTTTCCAGAATTACATATCCTGAGTATTCAGAAGTGCATTATCATGATCAGATGAAACATAATGCTATCTCAAATTCCATTTGTTCCAAAGACAGGCCTAAAGAACAACCTTTGGAAATTTAATCCTTCACCTGTACAATGTCATCAAAGCTATTTGTTGGAGTCATAAACCTTAAGTGTAGGAGGAAGTCAGCAGTGCTAATATTTTTTTCTCCAGTGTGCTTGCTACATCACATTTGTCATTCTTGAAAAAAGGAAAGGATAATTGGAACATGGTGATTATTTTTACAGGCAATTAGTTTACATGGGGTAATGCTAGGGAGAGGTCACAAAGGAAAAAATTATTAAAATATGCAGTCAAATCAACGGTATATCTAATCTTTCAGACAGAAATTTCTTCTGCAGCCTAATACCAGCTCTGCTTTACATTACTTCTTGCTTGTAGGTTTGCACGAGCTTTGAGTTCCATTGTTCACTAAATTTTGTTACCTAGATGATGATTTCTTTCAGTGATGGAAATTGAGGTGATTTAGGGAGCTGGGACTAGTAACATGTCTTGTTTCCAATTGAAAATTTTAAGTTTTGTTCCTTGCAATCCTTCCTGCTCCATGTTGGCTTTTGTCTCTCCATGGAGTGTGGAGGTCAAGGTAAACTTTTCCTCCTGTGCGAAGGTATTCAGATCATTAACAAAGGTGACATCCATCATCCCAGAGGTTGATAGGTCCATCCAAGCCCTCCAAGCCTTTATGAAAATGTCTCTCAATTATAGGTCTCCCTCTCTCTTTCTGCTTGCCCTGTAGCTCAGCTGATCAAAATGAGGGCAACATTTTCAAGCTGTGCTGTAGCAAGTCTGTTCTGAATTCTGTAACTGAAGAAGTCCAGCTCAGCAGGCTTGAGCAGGGAGGAGCAGAGATGAATTGTGTTATGGGACAGCAGACTGCGGTCCTTCCCATCTATATTGCAAACTCACCTTCAAGTATGTGTTTGAAAAATCCTGTTGCTGCTGCCTTTGAGGAAGTGATGTCTTAGGTACAGACAATAGAAAATGTCATTCTTTGGTAAGAATCAATAATTTCATAAAACTTTTGATAAATTAATTGGTAATAGAAGGCACAAAATTACTTAAAAAAACTTACTAGATATCCTTTATAGTATCAGTTCAGCATTGACTTTGTGTAAGCAAATCTGAAGAAAATTAGAGACTTATGTTGCCCATAGAAACAGGTAACAAATTTACCAACATCCTTATTGCTCATAAACATCTGCTGCTTAGCTGTAGTCAAAGTGAAGTTCTTGCAGCAGTAAAGGAAACAGCTGCCACATTGAATACAGTGTTGATGTCACAATGGATTTTATTGACTCATTTTCCTCATGCTAGATATAACTCTTCAAAAACCTACAGTGTACATTTTCCTTTTCAATAATTTACATATTAGACTTGCTTGTCAATGTGAAAGTTATTGTAAATGCAAATAAATCAATATATTGACTGGCAGGAATTTAAAGTACATGCTTCTACAATGTCTTTGATGGGAAAACCTTTGTAAGAAGAAACTGAAAACCTGAGTTGATTTGGGGAAGTAGAACTGTTTCTTATGTCAGCGAGCAAGGCAAATACTTTTTAAATACTTACACTACTTTTTTCTTGACAATTTCCTCAATTGAGATTTTTGATCTGTTAAAAAAAAAAAAAAAAGGCAAAACTGTGTGAACTATTTTCCTGGAAGATGAAATGTATTATTTATATTGAAAGTGCAAAGAAGACACAGATGGGGGAAGCAGTTATAAGCTATTCTAAGTGATCGGTCCTTTTCGGTATCTATAACACGTAAGACATCTCCATGTTCCCTATGGAGAGAAAGCTGAGTACAAAGACAAAATCACAGAATCATTCAAACTGGAGAGCACAGCATTTTGCTAAATTCAGACCCTATTACTTAGAGTTTGTCCAGTCAGGTATCTGATCATACGTACTCAAAGACCTTTTTTTTTTTTTTTTCCCCATTGCGTGGGTCAAGGGAATTGGTAGATGATTAAAAAAACCTGTCACTTACTACACTTATTTATTTATTTATCAATGTATTTTGAGGAAAATCACTACTTTGGTAGATATTCTTTTGTAAGAGTGGAAAGAGGAATATTACTGTCCCAACTTACTTTTTTTTTTTGCCTTTTCAGTGTGAAAATCATTCCTTAGTCTCATTAAAAAGGAGATGATTTGTAGATGATCCCTTCAAGCTAAAGAAAAAGCAGTAAAATTTAGCTCCAGGTCAGAAAAGAGAAGGGTTTGTACTCTATTGTATGATAGCTTTTTTCTACATATTTCCGAAGAAATTAGGGGACAAAAACTAATTTTAATGATCCTAGGAAATTGTGAAATTAAATACTCAGGGAGTATACACAAAAATTTATAAGGAGGAGAAACTAGAGGTGGTTGTGAACTTTGAGTCTGAGGAGGATGTTCTCTGTCTGGAAGACAGAGATTTTCTTTTTCAAATTATTCACTCACCAGAGTATAGGAGCATAGCAACAAGAGCTGAAGGGAAAATATTTAATCATCTTGCCTCTCTTCCCTCCAGAGGATAATTTTTCTGAATGTTTCTCAACCCTCCTCCCCATCCCCCCAGCCTCCTTATTTGAAATTTAATTTTAATTGTCTAAGGCCTAGAAGGTGGAAATCAAGAGAAGTAATGGAACTTCTGTGACATCTTAATATCATCCCATGAGTCCTAGTTAAAACAAACCCTACACTCAAAATCACAGCTGAATACAGAGGTAGATGGAACCGCAGACCTAATTTTGCTTGTGTTTCTGAGTTCAGTTACTTGCTATCATAGTACTGAACTATGAATCACTGCTATCCAAGGGCTGATGTGTTTGCTATAAGAATTCCTACCTGGTTAAGGTCAATTTCACTTGATCCCACCTGGCTTCTCTGTGATCTAACTGTTCAGCCTTAAGAACTGCAAAGCTCCAGATATACATAAAGGCTCAACTTCACTTACTTGAGGAAGTTCAATGCAAGAAAATAAGATGGCTTTACAGTTTTGATACTGTGTATCAAGTGTGTAGAGCTCTTTTGGATTTCAGGTTTGGATTTCAACATCTAATGGTATACAGTATATTGTACAAGGGGATATAACACAGATTTCCCCACGTCCAAGTATGAGTTTACGTGGTGTTGTGAAAATAAGCTAGAGGAGGGCACAAAAGAACAGTGGAGACTTCACTTACATCCTGCCTAGCGACAATTAGGGGGTACTTGGGGAATGTGGTTGGGGAGATACTTGGTTGCTGTGTCAGGGCAACCTCCTGTAATATGGTGCACAATGTCCTTGTGAACAGCACAAAAGTTTGGATGTTTGCAGTTACTGAAAAAGAAAAATCAGGACTTTGTTGATGTGCTGGGATTTGGAGCTGCTTATCCCCAAATATCTCATAGGACAAAAACCTCTTCAAAAACCTGGGGAAGTGAGAGAAAATTGTCTCTATGCCCTGAGCTTGTTGAATGTCTGTGTAGTCCTTGACTGCACCTGTTTTCTCTGTCAGTCATGAGGAAATTTGGAAGGAGTTGAGGTTTTCATGCTTCATGTATAAATGATGTCTATGCCAGGAAAACTTAAGTTTCTCATGCAATTTTTATTTAGATTACTTTAAAAAATATTAGATGCTATTAAAGATAAAATAACCTCTACCAAAGTTAATCATGAAGAGGAAAATGAACCAACAAAATTGTTCTCATCCCATGCAGATTAAAGGAAGTATCTGGAATGATCCTGCAAGATAAAACACAGTAATTTCAAATTCTTTTTAGTGAGTTTCTTGCAATGCAGCATTCTGGCCTGGCATTCTAATTTATCTCTCATTTACTCTTTTCTCTCTGAATTACCTGTGATACTGCCAGTGGATGCAGTTATCAACAATTAACATTAACAAGGCCAGTGCCAATGTAATTTTATATGCAGCCAATTTATAGAACAAAATAGCCTGCCTTTTTTCATTGAGGATTTCAAATGATGTGGAAGTCTTCAGACTTCACTGCTGTTTATGTCTCTTTACATAGAGACTTAAGTCTAAAAATACTTTTTGCTTGGGTATACATTCCTGTAAGACTGTTCCAGACTAACAAAGCAAGATCAGTCTTGCTCTCCATCTCAGTATCTGCCTCTTGAAGCAGTAACAAGCTTTAACAAAACCTGGCAGTTTTCTAATCACAAGGAGGTGAGAGTTCAGGGTTCAAGCTGCTGGTTGGAAAGGGCAGTGAATCAGGATCTTCTTACTGTCTTTTACACCCTCAAATGGTTTTTCATGCTGTGTAATTTCTTTTAATAAAAGTCATAATTACTTTGTCTTGTGCTATAGTCAGTGGCATCCATATTAATTGTCTTAAATATGTTCAGATGTTCTATGTATGCTTTAGACATGGTCCAGTCTGGCACTTTGGAGAATTTGAGACAGATGATGGCCAATTCCAAAAAGCATAATTCTGAGCCCTGCTCTAGAGTTTTACAGAAACCGGGGTGCCTGGGGGAAAGAAGATACTAATTTTTAACTTAGATCAGCAACAAGAGTGTTTTAATTTTTAAAAATGCCTCTGAATAGTGCAGAATGTAACTCCACTACAGTCTGTTTCCTAATTGTTGTCTGGAAGGTCCCAAATTTATAGGCCTAAGTATGCTGTATAATGTATGCATACATATAAAATGTATAATCTTGTATTGGTCCCCTTGGGCGACACTGTTTTTATTCAAGTAGTTTTGTCCAATGTGTGAATGCTACCATGGCTTTTCTGAGTTATTCAGTTATATAGTTATGCTGCAGAACCCTTTGAATATACCGAAACATATTATCCTAGCATATGTGACAGTGCTGAATTTACATTCTTGTAAGGTCAAAATCACAAAGTAGCTGTGAAGATAAAGTAGCCAAGACAATCTTTTGTGATTTCTTATTTATCAAATTGTAAATTTGTTCATTTGTTTTCCACGGTCCTGAGGTGTATCTCCCCAATGGTGGTCTGCACCAGCCATATCTATTTTTTGTTTACTTAAATCAGTTCAGCAACCTGCCTTTCCACACATGTTCTTACGATGCTTCTTTGCATAAACTGTCGACAGTGGACCACCATGACCTTGGGCCAGTCTTTTAATTTTAAGCTGTTGTCATCTATCTATTTTATCGTGTTGCAGGGCAATTTCTCTTAGAGAATAATCTACCAGTTGTCTGGAGCCTTCTCCAGTTCCTGTTCTTAACAAAATGTTCCAGTCTAGGTATTGGAATGGATCTTATGCTTTTGCCTATCACGGTCAAAATTTCACTAAGAAATATGGCCAGTTCTACCTCATTTTTGCTTCCATATTTACTTGAAATAAAGATATAAAAGATCAAAGTAATCTGAAAAGGCCAAATAATGCAATAGCATTATGAACAGAGCCAGCAAGAAAAAACTCTGACAGAACATAGACTCCAAATTAGAGCCAAAGCAAATGTCAAAATACTTGAACACTTTGTACAATTGTACAAGTTTGGTAACCCTTCAGATATCTTGACCAAAATACGAGATTCATAACAGTTTTAAATCAGTCCCTTTAAAAGTGCTCCTTCCAAGTGCTTTGAATACATGGCAATGTGACCTCCAGATGTAACTAATTTGGAATCTCTCCAGAGGACGCATCCAAAGAATTCTAACTTGATTATGAACAACACAAAGATCTATCTGTACCTCAACAATATTTGTGATAGTCTCCAGTGCCTGAACACAGCCAGGTGATACAAGTTGTTGGTTTGAATTTCAAGAAAAAACAAAATGTTACAGAAAATGGGAACTGAGTGGTTAACTCTTAACAAGGCTACTCATTCACTGAGTATGTTCTATTTTGCATTATGAAGGGTGTGAAGAAATGTTTTTTGCTACATTGATATCTATGGTATATGACTTTAAAAACCACACTGCATACCTGAATTCTGCACAAGCCATCTCTTGCTACAGGGTGGGTAGTTCAAATGCCAAATTTGCTGAGTTCTTGAGTTTATTCATGTTGAGGTTGTCAACAGAAATAATCACACCTAGGGTGACTAAGGATTAATTCAATGCAACTAGAAGTAACATAGTTACAAAGCCGTGAAATAGCAATGCTGACAATGTGAGGTGTAGCAGAGTTAGTGAGTGCTGGATTAGTTTGTTAATTCATCACTTCACACTGTGGAATACTTTCTATTTCTGTTTTTATGTTTTCTAATAGCCTATATGCATGTCTGCATCTGCTTTGCATTCCAATGCTTATTGAACAAAATCTTCTGTGAAAAGGGGACAAAAAGTAAAGCTGCATTTAACTATTCATTTGAAAATGACATTTTTTTCAGGGAAATCAATGATAGTGAACAATGTTTACTAAAAGTTCTTAACATAAGTGGTTACACATAATCAAGAAGATGGAAAAATTTCTAGCCGCACTCAGCTTGCAGCTCAATTTCTAGCCAATAGCTCTTTAACAGTAGAGTTCGTAATGAAAGATCAGTCAAATTACTACCACTGGTTTATATCTCTCAGTAGTTGCAGTGTACTATTTTGAGACAGGCAATGTCTTTCTTTTCCTGGGCGAAAACTCTTTCTATTGAACTTTTTTGGTAAGGCAATATGCATCACATCAGAGCAGCATGCTCAGTTATATACATACAGTTAGTATGTCGCTCTTTTTCAGTGTCAAAAGTTACTTGGTGTTTGGGTATTTGTAAGCTGGAAACATAGATCATTGATAATCAGCAAAAGTGGTATCCCTGTGTGTCAGTGGATGGCTAGTGTTGGTTGCCAACTACATTGTTTTGAATGAAAATAATTTATACTTAGAGACAGTATGAAAGTATTCTTTATGTCACTGTTGTGGTAAAAGTGTGTTAGCAAGGAGGCATGTGTATATAATATTATACATGAGTATTTATATATGTGTTTGTATTTATGTATATATGAGTGTTTGTGTAGAAAAATACCTTAGGGTCATGTATTTGGACAGCATGTACCCAAGTGGTCTATTGCCTAAATTGTTCTTTCAGCTAATTGCGTATGTAAAAGCTGATGAGGAGAAAAACAATCTCTAGCTGAACTTAATTAAATCACAAAATCCTTTAATTATGACAACGCAGCAAAATAAGAAGTATTGTTAACAGCTAAGAACAAGCACTTGTAACAAAACCTGAAACATGTACTTCTGTTTTGTTACATCCACTCTCCAGGGTTCCCTTCCTTTTCCCTTTCCTGTTCTTTGAACAGGCATAATGCTTTATTGAGCAGAACTTTCTTTGAGGTCAGTGGAAGGTCTTACCATGAGGATCACCACAGAACTGTCTTGCCATCCATGATAATTTTGTTTGTTGTATGGTGATTAGGCAGTAATGTTTTGTGTCTACTTACAGAATGAGGCTAGTTGTTGTCTCAGAGGGCTTCACGTAGTCTTTTAGAGTTGACGGTACTGAGCCTGTTGAACACCTCCTCTAAAATAAAAAATGTAACGTTAATTTAAAATTGTACTGCAAATACAAATTTATAATAGCAGAATTAGCAAGGTCATCTTGTTTTCTAACCATCCAGTTTCTCCAGAATCCTTCCATGTTTTTAAAACATGTGCAAGTTTATCTGTCTCTCATATATTGTTGATACAGTGAGTATGGTGAAACTACATACATATGTCAGTCAATACTCAGTTGGTAAATTAGCACTGAATTTTAATCACATAAGAAAGAAACTGCCTGAGCCCTTTCAGCATCCCCAGAACTTTATGACTGTTATGAGCCAGGGCTGTAATTAATGGCTCAATTTCCACACAGCATACTGATGGTTTTGCTGATATCTTCAACTAGCTAGGGAATGGGATAAATCATGTGGAGGAAGCTTAAGTGATAAGAGATCACTAATAAACAAGGTGAACTCTGTTTTACACTTTTGTTTAATACCTGAATACATAATTTTCGTTCATGTATCTCCTTGTTTTAAGTAGGTGAAATACAGCATAGTGTTTCTTTCTCTCAGGTTTTTAGCTGCCTTGCAATCTCTGAAGCAATGAGTTACCATGGATACTAGTGTATCCTCCACATTCCCAATCAAAAGTGTTACATGATCTGTCCCCATTTGCAAGTGTTTGCATTTCATACATGACTATTTGTAAAGTCCCTTTTTAGATACAGAATGTATGCTATTTAAATACAGAGACTTGTTTTCCACACTAGAAGCAAAATAATTTCCTCAAGTGTTAGAGGAAAACTGGGATATTATTGCAAATGAGACCAATGAGACCTTTAATATAAATGAGATCAAAATTTGGATCTAGACTTCAGCTGAAAGACTAAGATGGGAAACTGTTCCTCCAGTACATTCTGAATGCTGTGGAGTGAAAATTGTTTGATTTTGCTCTGAGATCCAATATGGCTCTGTCCAAGTTCAGAATAATTACTCGGTCTGGATTATAATACCAGAGAGCACCATATTTGTCATATTTGTAACACTAAAAGTCAATTAAAAAAAAAAACAAACACATAATAACTCATGCCTCAAAACAGCAATTTTTGCTCTTAGTTTTGTGGGGGTTTTTTTGGATAGTTGAAGTCCCATGGAATGTTTGAAAGTGCTTTTTTAAGAATGAAGGAAAAAAATCCCATTTTTTGTTACAGCTGGTTAATTATTTCTACAGCTCACCTAGGATCAGAAATATTTTATGTCATTAGATAGTTTAACCTTATTAATATGAAAGCTGCCACAGTGAGTTCTTTCTGACAAGAATGGAAAAAATTATTGGCAGCAAGATCATTGCTACTCCTTAAGGAAGTTGGTTACTCATTCTCAAACACTTCCATGTGTGTGCCAGCACAGGTTTTTGTGTGGCCATGTGAAAAGCCAGACCAGATAAAATTGATTTTTTTTTTACATTGCTGTGAAAGTACCTGTGCTGCCTAAAAGAGAATCATGTCATATGGGAATAAGAGGAGTGTGTGAGATTCAGGTGGAAAAAGTCTGATATACAGCTAAATATTAATGAGGTGACTATTGAAGCCTACATGGCAGCCTTCAGAAATAAAAGACATCATGCTGTACTTGAAAAACGCTGTTCTATTAGAAATGAAAAGAAAAATTGTTGTTATAGTTGTAGATTCTAAATTTAAGAACAGCAATTGAAGGCATATTTTCTCTATCTGCATAGGTAATATTGAATGATGAGACTATCTGCGGTGATACAGACACCAATTGGATTACCATATTCTCACATTTTAAGTTTTATTTTGTTAGTCAGTTTTTCCTTCTTATACAATATGTCACCGTGGTTTGGTTTGTTTTTTTTCTCAGTGTTCTTTGTCTGTAATTACTTCTTGGCAAGCTTGTCACTACAGGTAGAAATATATCAAGCATGCATATGGGCAGAGTAATTTCAAGTATCATTCTTTTGTGTGACTTGCAAATGTAAGCATTATAATATTGATACATTTTTAAATGTAAATTCCCTCAAGTATGATCTTTACAAACATATAAATTTCTTTCTATTATAAACATCTACATTTCTCTCATGTTACCTGTTCATCAGTCAGTGCAGAATAGTAGTCCTCTCAGCTTCAGCGGGTTATTTCCAAGCTTTGATAGGAAAGTAAACACTTTGCTGAAATGCGAGGCAGTTAAAAGTGTGGTACACTTAAAGTCAAGATTTTTCAGAACTTCCATGAGAACTGTAGAACTTGCAAAAAAAAGTACTCAGTGGAAAGTCATGGATATACCACATGCACTACTGCAGTCCATGAAGTCTTGGGCATGCGTAATTTTTTTTTCTCAATAGGAAGAGCTCTTAGTCTCAAGGTTTACATCCAATTGAATCTTTGAAGTCAAGCATTAATGTATACCTTCATAACAGAAGAAACAAAAGAGATATCACAATGTTCAAATGTAGAGGGACAATGGACAGAAGGGTAACAGTTTGTGGTTTTATTTTTATTTATCTTGGACAACCTTTTTACTGTGCAATTTCCCTGTTGCATCCCATGGATATTTCTGGTGGTTGAAAATGCCAAAGAATTCTTCTTGATTTAAATCAGTGGTGGCTGCTTTCCATTGTTTTTGACAATGACATATGTTTTTGACAGGTCATGTCAGATTAGCTTATCTTTATTGTTTCTCTGTTAAATTTAACTCTTATGTTAATTGTGGACTGGCAATGGCACTTGCTTCACATAAGCCTTTCTGCTTGGTGTTGAAACCTTCCAGACATGAGTCAGGAAAAAGTGCTTTTTACAGGTCGTTATAGTTTGTTTTTCTAAGGTTTAAACTGCTAAAGTTGTAGGCAGAGCTCTGAAGACAACTGATCATTCACACCAGCTCTTAATTTTCCTGATGGAATTTGAGAGTTGAATGAAAAGCTCTAAATTGTGACTCATGTCAAAGACATAACTGACAAGGTGGGCTGTTGTTAGGACAACAGCCTGAATCCAGCTGCAGCAAATTACAAAAGATATATAAAATTTAAATTCATGTAAGATACATACTTTTTTCATGGAACTGTAAAACTCAGTTATAATGCTTCTGGGAATTCTTGGGATTTGAATAAAGTGCCCATCCCTAACATAGTGTAAGAGACTGCTCATCTGGGGTTATGGAAAGCTGATGCTTGACTGGCAGAGTCTGTAATAAGTGCACTAGAATGTTGTACCTCCCTATGTTTTCTATTGAGGACCCACAAGAAGGAGCTTCTCTCTCTGGTGGCTGGGTAGAGAGAAGAAAGAAAGGACCTAAGTTGTTACCAGAATCCTTTTCAATTCTGTAATTCCTCAGGTGATCAGATGCTTTTGTACTCTCTTTCTCTATAGTGAGCATTTTTTTGAGGAAATTTTTTGTCATTGACAAAGGACGAAACGTGGTTTTGTTAGCAAAACAAATTTTTTTTACTGCTTTGAACTTGCTAAGTAACTGGGATGATTTAGTTTCTTGTAATTCCTGCAAGGGAAACTTGGCAAAGAATAAAAGGGAAAATTTATAGAAATAAATAAAATGGAGCCCTCACTATTTGATTTTTCATGTATGCATGAAACACAGTCCTCGCTGTGGAGAGGAATGAGTGAAAGGGCTATAGAAAGAGATGAGAGGGATTTTCTGAAAGTTATTGGCTGCATAGTAAGAATTTGGTAAGTCTATGATGAGCTCAGCTGAAGCCCTGCTATGGCAAGTAATACTAGGAACAGAGGCTAACAAGGCTGCATCCAGCAGCTTTAATAACTCTTTCTGTCCCTCTTGCATATTCAGATCAGGACTGACTAGTGTCAGTAAGTAGCAAGTGTTATTTTCTTAATCCTGAGGGGTTTAAGAACATCAGGTGTCTGCAAGCAGACTACCTGCAGTGTTCCCCACGGAACAGGCCAGTCATTTGTTTCTCACAGGGATCTCATAAGAGGTTTTCCTCAGCTAAGAACTTCTGAATCTAGTAAGAAAACAGATTTTGAAGAAAGTGATTATTCTGTGGGTGTGTTTATTAAACACTGGGAATATAAACTGGCAAATTTCATTAGTTCTTTTGACCAGTATTCTTATGGATCACTTGTGAAAAGGAAAAAAAAGTGTTGCATATTGTTGCTGATACGGAGTCTGAATCACTTTCCCTTTAAAGCAAGGGGAAATTGTCACCTTCAAGAGGTATAGAAAGTTGGTAGTCTCAGGTAAGGGATTGTTATTCCTGCTCTGTTATGGACTTCGTCATCCAAGTCAAGTCGGGTTTTATTGTATTTAAGGACTTAACTCCTAGTGAGATCAAATTAAACCAAACACCTTTGAAAAAATCTTTTTCCTAATCCTGAGATTATTCCATCTTCTTAACACTAAGGGATAAGCATTATGGAGTACAGGATTTATGAGGAGAGGAAAATATTTAGATTGCTGCTCAGATGGAAAGAGATCAATTGCTCTTCATAGCTTACGAAGGCAGGCGATACTTAGACAAAACTTTGGACACATGCTCTGCCATAAACAAGAACGTAAAGGTTTCTATCACATAAAATATATGTGAAAAATGGATATAATATTACTCTGTTCATCTCAATATATTGGTCTGCCAGAAGATACAAAGCCAAATTAAGAGGTTGCTAAGGAAAAGCCATATCTTATTAACTACTGATTAGATTAGTTACAAAACATCTTTTCAAAAAGACAGATTCACAGCCAAATAATTCAACCCCAGCATTAGGGAGATGGAAGTTTTGCTGTGTAACTTTTCTAAAAGGAAAACTGACAATACTTTGTTTTAGAAGATATCCAAGCAGAGAGGCAGGAGTATTCCTTCTTGCGGGATGCAGGTTAGTAGCTGATGCATGACTCCTAAAATGTAGTTCTAGTGTAGTTTCTGTAACAAGTGTTTTACTGGCATAGTCTTACATTTGCAGGTAAAGGGGCCTGCAGCTCAGTTCTCAGGAAATACCTATACCTCAGGTAATGCCTTCAACTCTCCTTTCTCCCCTGTTGTGCTCTCTTAGCTACTAAAAGCAGTTCCATAGCAGTGGCTCCCACTTAACACGTTTGTGTATTTCATACTGAAATGTCTGTGCTTCTAGACCAAGCCAAACACTCTGCTTTCCATAAACTCTTCTAGGTATTTAAAAAGATCACGGGCCATGATATATATTGACTTCATCCTTTCTACATAATTTCATGTTTGGTTCATTCTTAGTTTTTAGTAGGGGCGATGACTAGTATCTGTGAGGCTCCTGTAGAGTAGGACACAGATCCACAAGTAAAACACTTGTCTGCATAGCACCTCAATTTCTAGGTGGTTGTCCTAATTAAAGTAGGGCAGATCCAAAAGGGAAGATTGAGGGAATGCAGTTTCAGAACGACTTTTATCTTTTTAAGATTGTATTCATCTGGCCAGGGGGATTTATCTTTGTGGGTTTTTTTTCAGAGTTTGAACACTGCACATTCTCTTGTCTAGTGACTTCTAGGAAAATACTTAGTTACTAGGTCACTGAATAAAGGGTAGCAACTCTTCGGTTGACTGCCCATTACTGTTATGCACCTTTCCCCCTCTTCCCCCTCTAGAAAATTTGATTTGGTCTGAGCTAATGCACAAATGAGTTACTATTTCATTTTTTTTTTAAATGAACTATTGCTATGAAATTACCTAACCATAATTCCAAATTGTCTAATTTGAACTTTGGTTGTATTTCACAGCTTTGATCATAGTGCACATATTTTTTTAAACTGACTTATGCTCTTGTGGTACTGAAATCCACAGGATATCTTACACACCACCATACTGTTGCCCAGAAATTAAGGAAATTGCACTGGTTTTAAATTAATTAAAGAGTAATACCATCGGAAGATGAAAAGTCTCTCTGCAGTGTTTGTTAGCTAAATTAAAGCTGTTTTCTGGAATGTGATTTCCTGGTTATCCTAGAGGGAAAAGAAAGTCCATATGTCTTTTGAAATTCATTGGTTTGATGATTTTACCCAGTGATCACTTTAAGTCAAGTTCATGATTTTCTTTACACTAAATTCATAAACACTTATGCTAATTCCACAAGCTGTCCCTCTCTGCCTTCCCCTCACCTACCTACTGGACACAAGCCTATGTTGATTGTTGTTTAAGTCATAATTTGGATAGAAAGTGTGCCTGTGTTTGTTTATATATGCATATTCTAAAAAATGCATGTAAGACAGTGATAATAATTTCTGTCTGTGCCTATTATTGTGAAGTTGGCAAAATCATCTGTCACCAAGTATTTTGCCAGGTGTGCAAATGAAGTAAATCTTAACAGTTACCAAAATTACCTCAGTTTTTAATGTTGGCATATGTGTTACTCTTCTCAAAATATTAATGAATTAATCAATACTTGGGAAAAGATTGAATGGAACTGTCTTGTGTTTTTTAAAAAATCCTTGTTAATATATTGATAAAAAGTAGGCTATGCAAATAAAACCTTGAGGCCTTAAAAAGAACAAAAAATACTGGTTTAGTTGCTTTGCTGCAGCCTAGTGAAAGAACGGTTGAAACTACTCAGACTTGGGATATGATAAATAAAAGAAGGAAGTGGAGGCAACTGAGAAATTAATGCACACACATATATATTTAAATGAATAAAAGTATTTAGACAATATTATTTCCTTGAGCTGTGTCTTTAATACCATCCTTCCCTCTCCGCACCCAATTCTCCTAGGTCAACTGATTATTGTCAGAGCAACCCTAAGTATAGTTTAATTAGGAATTCTGGCCAAATTACAGTCTATTTAGGCCCCTGAATGAATTTAAAATCTGCCTGACACAGCATTATGCTGCAGCTCACTTGGCACATTGCTTGAGCTGGATTTGTGCACTAATTTTCAGGAGGAAATCTAACAGGTGACATCCAACTGTATCTTTGGTGTGGAACAGTTCTAGCAGGAACTGAGCTCTTGAGAAATATTTACACTTCTTTGTTGTTTGTTTGTTCTGTTTTTCCTTTCTATCATTAAGTAAAGGGGTAAAACAAGTATGAGAATTTCA
Source organism: Egretta garzetta (assembly GCF_000687185.1). Taxonomy (NCBI): domain Eukaryota; kingdom Metazoa; phylum Chordata; class Aves; order Pelecaniformes; family Ardeidae; genus Egretta; species Egretta garzetta. The sequence goes on along the minus strand of NW_009259786.1, from coordinate 322,905 downwards.
CTGACAAGTGCGTGTTTGCTGACAAAACTTTCATAGCTTGCTTTATCTTCTAGATCATCTCTGTGTTACTGGAATTTCTTACCAGCTAAAAGAAATGAAACAAACACACTGATTAATACATATTATGCAAGTAAAAACACACTAGAATAACTCTGAGAACATGAAAGCTGTGTACAGAAAGCATTATCAAGCAGTTCATTCTGATTCTAGAGAGTGTCCGCTTCAAAGATGCTGTATACTTACAGAACTCCTAATACTGTCTGAAGCTAAATGGGTTCTTTTAAGTGGTTGTCAAATCAATATATTGAAGTGCTCAATTAGATGACCTACTCATCAGCACAGTGAGGACAAAATTAAAGTATCAATGCAGGTGACTAGCTTTCCTTCAACAACAGGAGCTGGATGTTCATGTTGCTGAGAGTCTCAGCAAATATTTATCCCCCGTAATCCTGCATTACCTGAGTCAGACCTCACAAGTATGGTTAAAACAATTAACACATATGTTCTCAGATGCTGCTTTTCAAGTCGCCCCTTATCAATTTTGAAAGGTCCTTTTGCTTCAGCATGTCCAAGCAATCTCTGCCCCCCTCAGCTCTGCCTAACAGCTTTTGGTCAGAAGCTGAGCTTGGTAAACTCTCTCATTGTAACTTACCCGTAGCTAAAAATCTACAAAATCTGTCTTGTCTCCACCTCCCCCACCCTGCTGCAAATATTTCTTTATTATTATACCCTTTTCTTCTTGTGCTGAAATTTAGGCCCGATCAGTGCTTGGCCAGGGCTGTTGGTGCAGTCAGATTTTTGACAGGACATCTCTGAAGGGTATAGATTCCTCAGAATATTTCAAATTGTTTAAATTTTAAATGTAAGCATTTTTAATGGCACTAAATATGAGTTAGCATTGCAGCTGTGTTACACCATGTGTTTAGATCATGTGCCATGATCAGTTGCCACTTATTCCAGTCAATGCAGTCTAAAATAAAAATAATAGACTAAAGATTCAGGAAGAATGGGATTTTACTATTGTTTTGCAGACAACACTGCACAGGAAAGAACAGAAGAGCTTAAAAGTTAGTCTGTTGGCATGATGAAAGACAGAAGGGGGACCCTGAGGTACACTTCTTTGTAAAGAAAAATTAAATACTGGAATATTTTCATATATAATTAAATGTTTTCCTATATTCTGTATTTTGACATACACTGTATATACTGTTTTGATATATATCAAAAGAAGTAGTATATTTTTTCACATAGTAAAATAAACATATATTATATACTTAAATAATTTTTGTATTTTTGATACGATAAGTTAAACTATTTTTCTCAGTTTCTAAAGTCAGAAGTACCAGAAAGTAATCCTTACTTGTTGCATCCTATAGAAATTTCGCAAAGCAGAGTAGTAAATAATTTGTAAATAAATTTTTCACGTGGAATGCAGGGTTCTTATGGTTGTTTTTAACTACTCATAAAGTATTGTGAGCAACAGTAACATTAGTAAGAGTGTTAATAAGCTACCAATATTGAGGGTAGCAGAAGATGTCTGCATGTAGTCATGCATAAACAAGATATTTAAGCTTTATTCTGTACTTTATTCTGAGAAGAAATTTGTGAATGAGATACATTTTCATTTATTTTGGTAATGCTTATAGGTTAAAAATGGGTCTAAACAATCTCTTTGAGAAGAGCCAGGCAGAATAGTGAGAGAAATTCATGAGTGATTCGAAAGTAAAGGAGAACTCTACACTGACTTCTCAAAAGACATTCAGTAAGTTGATACTTAGTAACATATATCAGTTTTAGCTTGGATTTCACATTGGAGTCCCCAGGAACAGCTACAGGAGTGTGAAAAGGAAAATAGAAGTGTCATTATGATATAGTTTTAAGCCTCCCAGAAGGAGGATCAATTTGTAGTTAAAGATTGACTTGGGAGACAGAGATTTATTCCCAGCTCTGCCTCAAACTTCTTATGTAATCTAAAATGTTCTGGGGGGGGGACAGGTGTTTGTCAGTAGAGTTTATTGCATATGAATACTCAACATTGGAGACACCCAGAACTAATACTAATCTAAAATGTTGTCATTTGCCTGTCATTTTTCTCATGTATTAAAGAGGAGTTGATGGATATCACAAAAAACCAAAACCTATATTTATTCTGTTTGACTGAATCTCAGATTTAATCAAAATTTAGGGTTTTGAACTCTGAAAATAGGGCTAACCAAGGTTTATTTTTCTTTCAAGATTTATTTTTTGTCCTTTTAATCAATCGGTGGGTTACCATACCTCTGTTTCTTTCAGACCTAATTTCTTTCAAACCAGTAGGTTTTATCCAAGATTTCAGATTCTCAGGACCAAGCAGTAGCAAGGGCACTGAGCAGTGTAAAAAATCTTGGGCCTGTTCACTCTGCATGCACAGCCATCTTTAAAGAACCAGTACAGAGGCTCTAAAAAGTTTGAGAAGCATGAAATTTTGTTGCTTCACTTGTACAGATGGTTTGTCTTTGAGCACTAAACTTTATACTTTTTCTGGATGGATCAGACTTATTGCACAGTTATGAGTGAATGCACAGCATATGAAAGTAGATCTGGCAACTGCCATAGATGTGGGAGGCAAACTTGATACTGCTTATGAACACGTTGTGGGACCTACTGCAACTGTGGGTATCTAATCTTCAGTCCTGAGTCTTTGTACAGAGCATCGGAAGAAACTACTCATGTGCCAGTGGACTCAAGACTGGGCAGGCAGAATGAGAATGAAGCCTGATGCAAGGTAAGAGTAGTGAGTTGTAAACCACTTGAGTCTTGCCTCAGCTGTTTGCATAGATCAATTTTACACTTTCATGTAGAACAATGAAGGAGAACTCTGAGACAAAAAAAAAAACATGGGCTTTTGAAGAATGTGACTTTATATCTCATGATAGCTTCTGCTTTCCGTAGGGTACCAGGAACAGATGTGTTAGCTAGCCTATTGTGCCAGTCAAAGCCAACAAAAAAGATTTAGCAAATTCCTCTGCAGTATTAAAAACACTTGAGATCAGAATTTTTGCCACTGTTGTACCTATCTGTTAGAATGCGACATATGTGTGTGACATCCAATAAAACATAGATGCAGAAAAAAGAAAAGGCCAAAACAAAGTCATGATTTCTCTCTTTTTCCTGCTCTAAATTTTATTGGATAAGCAGGACTCTGCTGTGCCTTCTTGTCAGCGACAAAATCAAGTAATTCGTTGTCATCAGAAATTCACTGACATGTTTTTAAATAACAGGCATGATACCAGCAATGTTTTTGTCACAGCTGGATGCTCCTTGGAAGCCCATCACATGGAACAGAACAAGGTTTGTTCTAAGGCTCAGTTGGGAAATTCAGACTCCAAAGTGGAACAGCATGCCTTTGAAGGTGGAAGGTCCATCTGTGCAGGCATCTTGATGTTATTTTGTAGCCTACTGCTCTGAAGACAAAATCTGTGTTAATCATTGTTAATTCTTACTAGTAGAACTCCTTAATGACAAGTCTTGGAGACTGCAAGGTTTGTTCTGTTACCTTGATAGAAGATGTATTTTTGTAAATTGAAGCAGGCAGGAATAGGAGCTTTGGAACTAAAATATGTGTTGTGCTTTGTGTGTCCTCCCCACTAGAAGTACCCCAGACTTACTAGCCAAGCTTATAGAGACAGACAAGGTTCCAATTTCCACTGAGGATGTCTCCTGAGAAAGGTCCTGAGATATCTTCTATGACGGGAGACCAGGTGAAAACTAACTTTTTGGTAAATAATAGAAACTTCTGAAGAGTTAAAAATAGCACAGTTTACATGGTTGGTAATTGTCTGTGAAGTATATGATCTTATTTAGAAGTACGCTTATTTCATATAAACAAAATATGGAATAGAACGTTAAACAGGAAACCATTACATTTTTCTTATATCTGTAGGTTGTTACTATTTTTGCAGTCTTTATTTAAATACACTAACAATAATACTCCCTGAAGAACCAAAATAACAAGTGAGCAAATGAAGTTTTTGCAGATGTCAAGGAACCCACTTCTTTTTCTTCACCAAATCTTATAATTTCCATGGTTAACTTTCTATGCTTTTCTGAAGGATGTGGAATAAAGGTGTGGGCAAGAAAATTTGCTGCAGTTCGCCAAATTTTGTACTTGGTATATTATTTGGAACCTATTTTCCAATTACACTGAAAATGTACTCGTCTTCCATTGTGATGACTAACACAAAAAAGAAAAGAAACTCAGAAAGAAAACTGAGCTTTAATGTCGTGATACATACTGTGTTACTTTTGTCAGATTTTATTTCTCAAGTGATTCCAAATGGGCATGTATAACATATCTTTATTTTTTTCTAAATTTAATTTAAATAAGCAATTATTAAGTTGTCTGAAGTATTCATAGCCCTTGTTTCCAGATAATTAATTTTCATGTGTAGTTCAGATCCCTTTTATGCGAAATGTGTATGCTTAACCAGGAGTGCTTTAGGACATTTTCCAGATGAATACAGGCTTTTCATGCTTACATCTATCACTGATAAGTAAGTTAAGGAGGCTTATGCTGTGAATGAGAAAATTAGGCATATCTATATATGATCAGATAATATTGATATTTGGAACTAACGATAAAATAGCCTGGCAACAATTACTCATGCAGTACAAATATCCATAATGTTGGATACCTTCAACAATTCTTAACCAGAAATTCTTGGCAGGAATTCTCCTTAAGGGAAAAAAAAGCAAAACAAGACCAAATCTTTCAAATAAGTCCTTCTTAGTAACATACAGGTTTTGAGTGGTGCCTCAGGGAAACAGAGAAAATAATAAAGCTATAGATTTCATTATGAGAAGACTGTTTGTCACTTTTAAAAAAAATAAATAAATGTATGAATTGAGTCCTGTTGCCTTAGGTCCTGAACCTCTCAGTGTCAGATGTGAAAGCTGAGGTTACTCAAAAATATCAGTCATTTAAGTGTATGTGAAAGCAGAGATAAGAAAATATAACCATAACTCCATATAGCATAGGAACTGAAACATTTTTCAGTTTGTTCTGTAGTTTCCAGAGGGTGCAATTTGCCACTTCATTTCTAAGTTGGTATAATTGAAATGGATAGAATCATATTGGTAAAGTAAAGACTGTATCATCAATTATAGGCAGTCTTAAAACTTCTTCAACTGTGAAAGTGATCTTTGAGTAAACTGTGCCTATGTTGTCTATTTCATTTGAAAAGATGCTTTCCAAAAAAGAAAACACTTATTGAAATTAAAAAAGGACTTCTGTCTTCAGGCCCCATTTAAAAAATGAGGGAGGCTTTTAATTGTTGTATGTCTTATGCAAAAATATGTCAAGTTGGGTACTGCTGGTAATTCGGCAGCTGTGTGCTGCTTGATACCCGCTGTACCTGAATGTTAGGTCTGATGTCTGAAATTCAAATTCAGATTTGAAGTTGAAAGGAAGCTAATGCATGTCAGGAATATTGATTTTATACACCCTGAATGCATCTTTAAAAAATACTCAAGATGCAAAATTAGACTGATGCAATTTTTAGAAAGCAAAATAGATCTCATTCATCTTCATCCTGAAACAGATGAAAAAACATACAATTAGTTGGCATTCAAGTATAAGATGAACTCAATGGGTTGCCTAGTTTTGCTAAGTTTTTACATTCTTTTGTGGTTTCAATTAATATTATGAAACTTTTCATGCTCAACATCAAAAATAAGCAACTAAACAGGGTAAAATTAAATTACTATTGCAGTAAGAGTGGGAAATAGGACATTTTCAAATTCCTTTGTAGCTGTGGTACTGAAGTCTTTGCACCCAGGTTACAACTGAACATCAAAGGGAGAACATTAGATCAGATGACAGTGGTGGTCCGTCTTGTGATAATAAAATGATACTTAGATAAGTAGCCATACAGAATACTGCACTGAATCCCACATCCCAAATTCTGAAGCAAAGGCGACTGTGATTTTCACTGCAGACTTTCATACACAGTCTATAGTCAGCTCCACCTATATTGCCAGTCATGGCAGTGAACATATGTGACTGCAGTACACCTGCCTGCTTTTCCAGGATTAGATTCCTGTTTTCTTTTAACAGCCTTTACATTATGCTTTTCTGATAGATAATACTTTTCCAGATGTTCCTTTGTGACAACCTCAGCATATTCTAATTCATTCTTGCTCTAGGATCTTTGGATAATGATCATTGAACAGGCTGCCTAATTTTAGAGCTATGAAAATGCAACTCTACATAGCAGCAGTTCATTAGGAGAATATATATGTATGTAATGCTTTTGCTCCTACGTGTTGTTAATATGTGTTTAAATTGTAGCAATGTTGTTGATATATTGGAAGATCTTTTTTCTTAAAGACTCTTCAGATTACAGCTAAGTCTTCCATTAGCCTTCAGTTGAAAACCAGCAAACACAATGAGACAGTAACAAAGACTGCATTACTTATGGTGCATACCGTTTAAAGAGTTTGGAGGCCTGCATGTTCGACTCATAGATGTTTTACACAGTAAGAGATAATTGTAATTAGCCACAGACTTGGCATAGGTATGAACTGCAACACTAAGCTGTATGTCATCTAAAAAAGTATGACTCATTATCCATAGGTTTAAATTCCCTTCATGATATTTCTAGTAGATAAGAAAGAAAATACTGAGAGGCAGTTGTGTCAATTCAGGGATAGTATATTTATTTTCACTGCTGATAATTTAGTATCTGCTGCTAGAAGTGTGGAAGTTAAAAGTTGGAGAAAGACTAGAAAAGTTTATGGTTAAAGCTAATAGTGATTCCTTGGATATTAATGACTACATAGCATAATTTAAAATTGCAGATAGCATAAACACTTTGAACGCCAGGTAGCAGATTATACACTTATTTTTGAAACTGTGCTCTCCTGGCTGATAGGAAGCATATGTTTCATACAAGTGTATGCATTTTGCCAATAAAAACATACAGCTAATTGTCATGCTCTGCACTTTCTCAGTCAGATTCTCTACAGAAAAACCATACTGGTTGAAGACGGGTGACTGTTCTGCAAACGTATTTCTGTGTATATTCTTAAAGTATGGCTGGTATTACACAATATAAAGACATGGAAAATTAATAATCCATACATAAACTATTTTTTCATAAGGTTTCTTGTGATTTGTGACCTAAATTACCTCCACTAGAGGAAGAAGCTGCAGTTATACTGATGTGTCAAAACCTTCAAACCCACTGTCTTTTCCTTCTGATAAAAGACTAGTAACATATTGCGAGTTATTTCTCTTCCCCTAGTCCTTCACAGAGCTCTGAAAATTTGGAATGAAAGCAGCATCTTACATTTTGCCTCTTTACAACAAAACAAGAATAATATTATATCCCATTACTGCGGCCACAAGTCAGTACAATCTCTGTTTTGTGAAAAAAGGAGCAAATGCAAGGTCTAACAGATTCATAATATAGATAAAAGTGTGGAAGAAATGCTTTCAGAAGATACCTACTGAGAGAGAAAATTTACATTGTTATCTATATGCACTGGAAGTTGTTCGAAGCAGAGGAGAATTGGTCTAGTGACATGAATCTCAGCTGTGCGTATTTCTGGTCTTGATTTCATATGTGATGCTTGATAAATGAATTAGACCAAGGATATGCAGGCCTCATACTTTCTAGATTCTAAGTTTTTGAAATCAGGTCTCTACTTCTCAGATAAAAACTAAGTTTCAAATGAAATCAATAGAAAATAGCCACTGGGTTGGTTTTAGCTGATCCTGTGCCTGGAGTTTAAAAGCACTGCTAGATACACAAAATACTAGCCTGAAGGTAGTGTATACTACACTTCATTATGTTTACAGTGAAAAACACAGGACAGTTGGGATCTACTGTACTAGAAGTGAATGGATATCCAGGATGGAGCAGATGCATTTCTGCTGCAGAGTATTTCTGTAAAATTAAGAAGTAACTTTAAAATAGTAAGATGCAGGAAAATTTTAGTTCATACGATAATTTAAGAATTATGGGATGCTTAATGTAATTTTTGAAGATGTAGAAAAAGCATGCAAATGCTATACACTATTACTGAAGCATGCCAAGAGCTCACTGAAAATAAACTAAAGTTTCTTCCTGAAATATCTGCATAGAGTCTGTTGTAGATTTTCTTTACTTTGAATACATCATGTGCATTGTTTGAACTACAAACTTAGTCCTGGTAAGTTCCTCTGTTTTTGATCCACTCAAGACACATTAGCTGTGTTTGCTAGATGACTACAATAAGATTTTTAGCCATGCTCTTATAGTCATATTTTGGGACGTGTGAAAGAAATCTCTTCGGGAAAAGAAGAAACTGTACTGGTAACCCCTAGAAGAGACTCCAAGCAGCACCAAATTTGCACCCCTCTCTTTCTAACTTCTGTTTTCAAATTAAAGAGACATTCTAAAGAATAACAGATAAGAAATTTAAGACCTGTTGGCATTGATAACATATTTAAGAAGGAAAAAAAACCTGCTACAACTCAGTAGCCAGAGAGAGAAGAGAAGTGAGAGGATGTGAGAGAAAACAGCCCTGCAGACACCAAGGTCAGTGAAGAAGAAGGAGGGGGAGGACGTGCTCCAGGAGCCAGAGCAGAGATTCCCCTGCAAGCCCCTGGTGAAGACCATGGTGAGGCAGGCTGTCCCCCTGCAGCCCATGGAGGCCCACACTGGAGCAGGGGAAGAGTCCTCTCCCTAGGAAGAAGAAGCGGCAGAGACAACGTGATGAACCGACCCCAACCCCTATTCCCATCCCCCCGTGCTGCTGGGGGAGTAGGTAGAGAAAACTGGGAGTGAAGTTGAGCCCAGGAAGAAGGGAGGAGGGGGGAGGGAGGGTGTTTTAAGATTCAGCAGTTTTTATCCTCTCCTTCTCTGATTTTGATTGATTATAAATTAAATTTCATCTAGTTCAGTCTGTTTTGCCCGTGATGGTAAATGAAAAATGATCTCTCCCTGTCCTTATCTGGACCCATGAGCCCTTTGATCTACTTTTCTCTCCTCTGTCCAGTTAGAGGGGAGTGACAGAGCGGCTTTTGTGTGTCCCTGGCATCCAGCCAGGGTCAAACCACCACGCTCCTACCATGGAAGAAAATACTTTTGAATTTATCAGAATATTTTCCACTCTAAAAAGGAGACAAACATAGACACCTAGAGCAGAAATATTAATTTATTTGTGAGTTAATTGCATATTTAAGGTCAGGTTTGTGTCAGGAGATCTATAGGAACTATAAGTGCCTTTCTATAAGACTGCAAAAT
>NW_009259786.1:308171-313624 GCF_000687185.1 Egretta garzetta | reverse complement strand
CTTTGCAGTAGAACCTGGGTAAGATGGAATGGACAAGTTGTTACTTCCATTTTGAGTGGTGGTGAAGAGGTACTTGTGCCTTGTTTTGATAAGAAGAGCTTCAGTAAGAAATTATTTCCTTTCTTGCAGAGGCTTCTGCATGACAGAAATAATTTTTAAATGAGGAGCTCTTACATAACCACACTAAAAATGGTAATAAAGTTGCAGCGAAGGCAGGAATCTGCTCAGGTGCATTGCTGAAGAGCCATAGGGATTTATTTGTGAATGACACGGGTCACTGACCAGTCACCTTTTTGAGAGTTATATTCACTCTGTGGGACTAAATCTGTAGCTTATACACTGAACTCTGCATGCTGCATCTGAGACCGTTTACAAATAAGCCAGCCATAGCTTTGCTCGGAGATTTCCTGTAACTTGGGTAAAACTTTCTTGTCCACAGTATATGAACGGTTTTTAAAAAACATCTGTATTCATCAATGTTAACTGTTACAAATAGAGTAACTTCAAAAAACAAACAAAAAAATCCAGTATATCAAGTAGTAATAAACTATCTGATTGATTGCTATAGGCAGTATTTCCTTTTTATTAATATTCTCCAGTTTGTGTAAAAAAGTGCATTTGCTGTTATCTTGCATGTTATTCCCTTGTGTCAACAAAATTTTACAGACAATTATGGTACATATAGATGAGTATGATTCCATATGCAGATTCCACATTAATATTTGCTGGAAATAATAAGGGGTTTTTGGAACTAACTAAAAAGATATGTACTCATCGCCTCTGTTTTCTTCCAAAATGCATAATCAAAGTTATTTAGTGATGTTGGCATTCATTCCTTCAATTAGGAGACAATAGAGAATAAACATGCTACGAGCACATTTAATAAAAAACTTAAAGCCTAAGTTTTTCTATAGTTATTGGAAATTCTGAAGATTGTCAGGAGATAAAACTGTGACATGTTGACTAAGTATTTTTTTGACCTCTTATAATCTGATCTGTCTATCATTACAAAAGGGAAATTATGTTGACCTTGTCAGTTGTAATGATAACTTCCACAGCAAACTGCTTAATTTGTGGTTTAGTTTGAAACTATACACAACTTCAGTTTTGTTCCAGAATTTCTCATAGGTTCAGTTTCCTTCTCTTCCCTTCCCCTGCCTCTCCCCCCCCTCCCCTCCCCCCCCCCAAAAAAAAAAAAGACTATGCTATTTTTGCAGACTCAAAAAGGTCACTTGACTCTAAGGTATTGGCTGAAGATTATAAAGTAGAATAAGGAACTAAAGACCTTACATGAGAACTGTTATATAGCTTAGATTATTAAAATTCTTCAGGAACTGAAACGAAAAAAAAGATTGTTTCTCTGAGGAGATGGAAAAATTAAACTGTTTTTCTGCTTGCCTAGTGGCCAAAAAGTTGTTTTCTTCTTTTGGAGTCTGTTTAACTAACTTTTTAGTCTATCTTGAAATAAAGCAAAACTTGGTAAGATGTGCATGTGTATGTGTGTAATTGCTTGGTTGAATAATAGATAAGGCTCTGCAATGTAAGACCCAAGGTTTTTTATGTAATAAAAAAGAAAAATGGGGTGGGGAATGTCACCTTTTTATATGCATTATTAAAACGAAGTGCAATGACATGATCTTACTTACCCTGATTCATGCTTTCTTAATGGTAGGAGTCAGGAAATTCATAGTTGTCTGATCACAGAACTAGACCAGTAGTCTGTGTCAAAGAACTAGAAAGGAGATTAAACTGTGTGACATGATATAGTACTTTTTTCCCTTTGCATGTAAGATGATGGTCTACTTTTAACTGATAGTTGTGATTCCCATGACACAAGCTGAGGCATGGTTTGGGAGGATTTTGTATAAAAAGCCACTGTACCTGTCTCTTTAACTTCCATAAGTTTTCATATACATGACTCAGTTTTGGTGGTGGTTTTTGTTTATTTTGTGCCTTTAAATAGCAGTTATTTAGAGTGCTAAACTGAAGAACCAATTTGGCCAACAACACAAGCAGCACTTCGTTTTCCTTTTTCCCTATTCCCTTTTCACTTTGTTCCCTTTTGTAACAATGAATTCATGTTTAGTGTATCTTAACATTTTGACTAGGACTTCTTTCTCCCCGCAAAGCCAGAGGCCTGTTTCATATCATTATTGTCAACACTGTTACCTCATTCTTGAATAGTTGCATATGACTGTTTAAGGATGAATTGTGCTTTTTACTTTTGAAGAAATGAAAAAAAAATAGATTACATTTTTGAGGTGTTCACTTGGATTATCACAACTAATCTTAAACAATTAGGACTTCTGCATCCTTTTTTCAGTCCTCTTCATTATATTTGTTGTTCTTCTCTCAATCTCTTCCCTCTGTGCTTAGGGTGGTGTGAACTTCCTACTTGGATGTAAACATACATATATCATAACAGCTGTTGTTAATAGGACCACAAGTAAAAGAAATGAGGAAATGTGTTTGACAAAAGTTTATTCCTAGAATTACATGATGAATTTTCAAGGAGTGCCTCTATCATTCCCACTCTCAGGAGAATCTAAAAAACATCCTGACACTCATGCATGGGGTTTGATAACAAAAAACCCAAACCAAAAAAAAGCCGTGCACAGACTGTGCTATGGTAAGTAAAATATATTAAGAACAATTTCTGTATAACTGTACTATGCTGAACAAACAACAAGACTGGTTGCATCTCACTGACTAAACTCACCACTCGGTTGCATTGTTATTTCTACTTTACTCCTTTTCTTTCCCATAACTGAATCATATTTTGAGCCAGGCACCCACACAAGGCTGAGCTGAACTCTCAGGTGGTCACTCATAATCTCTTCCCATATACATGGTATATAACACCATGCGGGAAGAGAGGACTGCAAATGTGACCCAGTGATAAAGGCCATCCCTTACTTCTTACTGGTACAGTTTAGAGTCGCTAATTACTAGTAGGAAAATATGTGCAATGATGGAGATTTATGGAGAGTCATTGCACTGCATCAGTTCTTGCCTGCAAATGTGACTATGTCACATTCTCTTGTATCACTAATCTAACCAAACTCAGTGAGGACTTGCTGGGGTTCAACATTAGGCTGCAAAAGTAGAAGATAGAAGGTCAGAGCATGCCTGTGACACTGTTTGGGGTATTCAAACAAACGTTAACAATCTGTTACGCTGGTATAACCCAATAGGCTCAACCATGCAGTGTGCAAGGAAGATAAGACATACCATGTTGATGGTAAAGTTCAGAAAAACCTTGCCCATTATTCAGCCACAGCATGATTTTGAGATTTTTCTACTTTGTAACAATTGCATTGCAATTGATAATAATAGTAACAACAATAATAATAGATGTTATCTTGCTTTATAGCAGAAGAAAAAATGGTTTTGGCCTCCTGCTGCTGTAAAGCCAGGCAGTTGGTCACAATGTTAATACCATCATGTTGGCAAATACTGTCTTATAAACACATTTGTTGCACCGTACTGACGCTTTTTGAAAAAAAGAGTAAAGAGGGGGGTAAGACAGCTGTTTTCATCTTCAGCATCTTCAGTGCTAATCACTGCAGTGTCTAGCTAATTCATTGTCATATTGACCATATGGTTGAATAGTTAAGCCTTGGATCTATTTATTTAATTTTTGCTGCTGCCTAGGCTGTGGTATCAGAAAGCTTACCTTGAAGTCCATTTTGTCTATTAAGTTTTCATTAATGAAACATTAAAAATGTGGAATACACACAAACTAATTACTGATGTTGACAAAGGCTCATTGAATGTCTGCTTCAGCCCTATATGTAATTTTGAATTCTATTTCAGTTTAATTATGTATCATATTACAACCAAACATTACAAGCATGCTGTTTTGGTCTTTTTATATTTGCAATGGGTGATTTGATCATAATAACTTGAAATGTATTTCATACAGATGTCACTTTCTTGGTTGTTCCATAGTCTGTTTCATCATACAGTTGCTCTGAGCTACAGGATAAAAAGGCAGATAATCTCACCTAGCTTCACCAAAGCTAGGTAGAGTTGAAATCCTCCTGTGAAACTCGTGAACCTCCATTGTGGATGAAGAATCAAGGTGAAGGCAATCACTCAGTGTTCTAAGTGCTAGGCTTCTGGAAGCAGCCTAAAATTTAATTTTGATAGTAGTTTCTTAGTGGAATCATTCTATGCTGTGTGTACTCTCAGAAGAAAAATTATCTTCACATATGTTCGTATATGTGCATGCATCCTCAAATGACCACATAAATACACAAGAATGGGGTCCCCTATGAAAATCTCTCACAGCACTGTTTCTTTGGAACATTTGCTAGGAAGACTGGAAAGGAATGCAGATGACAAATGACTTTTTGGTTAATTACCTAATGTTATAAATCTATGCCTTCAGATGTTGGGAGGCAGAATCCAAAATTTTTTGCCTTCCTGTCCTCTTGGACTTGACCTTGAAAGTGTCTGGTAAAATATCCTAGAAGGAAAAAGAATCCAAGTTCCCTCGTTTCAATGTGACTTTTTCTTCCAAACATTTAATTTTGTGTTTTATTTTGTTTGGGTTTTTTTGTTGTTGTTTTGAAACCCAGTTACAGAGAGGTCTCTTTGAGCCCTGAGTTCTTATGAAAACACACAGCATTAATGTGTACGTATCAGACACTCTTAGCCTTTACACAGGCTGAAACACTGAAATATTTCTCTCTGAATTAAAAAGCACTAATGAAGCTCTTTCAAAACCAAAGTAAGCACTATGTATATATAGGCACCAGTAATCAATTTGTATTTAATTAGCATAGCAATTCATTGACTACTTATATCCCATCTAAGTCATGAGAAAGACATTGGTATATGAAACACTTAAATGCAAACATGATATTAAACAGAAACATGTTCAGGCATGGCTTAATCTGTACAGATATTTCACTGTTGAGGTTTTATTTTGGAAATGAAAAATATCTATCTTCTCATTGCTTTAACAGTGTTAGATTTGAGTGGTGAGTATGTGGTAAGCTACCTGTGTGTGCTGATTTGCCCGCTTACCACAATTACTATAAAATCGAAGAGGGTCATTCTGAGATGAGAAAGGTTTATTCTTCCTATTATTTGGAACTAGAATTCTAACATGTTGTTGGAGTGAGTATAAAGAAACATAGATTTTGTTATTGTTTTGATCATGATTATTTATCATGGGGCAGATGAAGTGGATACAACAGTTATTAACTGGGCATATACCAAATTACTGAATAGGGACCTTGGCAGATTTTCAAGCTGTCTACAGTACTTCTAGGTTGAGTAGGAGTCCATTTATAATCATGGGAAGTGCCAAAATTTTATAGTACAGAAGAAACTCATCAATGCAAATGTGCCGCTAACTCACACCTGAGTAAATCAGAGTAAGAAAGGAAAAAGGAAAATGGCTTCTGAAGATAAGAGGGAACTTAGACATTTCACTGTTCCAT
>NW_009259786.1:306878-308143 GCF_000687185.1 Egretta garzetta | reverse complement strand
TTGGAGATTCCCACTTCTCTGCATACCCTATTAAACTTTACTTTAGCAAGTTCTGTACCAGATATGGTCAGGTGTTTCTTAGCCATAATATCATTCTCTGGGGCCTTATCTGGGAGCTGTTTCTGAATCACACTAACTTGACCTGACTATACGTGAAATTGTCAGAGCATCTAAATAACATCTCCATTATTAATTTAGTAGGAACAGTATCTTTTCTGAAAGACAATGTTTCCTTCACTGATATAATTACTACTCCCTGCTACCTAAGTCTTTAAGAAAAAGTGTGGAAAACCTGGCCACTGTCTATTGGTACAGCAGGGCTGCCTTGTTCAAGAAAAACAATGTATATTTCTTAAGACAGTATTCCTATTTTGCTATCCTTATTCTGGCTAAAAAAGTCTTCCCTCAGTTTTCTGCTTGTGTTCATATCCTTGTACGATATGCATGTGATATATGTTATACAGGAGACTACTTGTACTGCCATAAATTACAATAGCTCTGACCAGCAAATAGGAACAATCTGTTTTCCTTAATGATTTATGAAAGAGACAGTGGCCTGACTGCAGTGAAATCCAACTCTCTGAGTCCAGCACCTTACGGCATGCTTATGGCAGTATATTCATATTAAGGATGTAGTTGCTCATGTCAAAAAAAATAGGCTGCTTAAAGAGCTCACTTTATCTTGTGCATATGAAGATCTTTCTAACAACAGTTTCTCAGTGTAGGTTTTGATTTTTCTTTAAAATTGGGGAGGGGATAGGAGGTGGCAGGAAAAAAACATCTTGATAATGGAAAAACAGGACAAGGTCATGGAACCATAGAATCACAGAACAGTCCAGGTTGGAAAGGATTTTGAAAGATCCGGTTGTGTAGGGATGGGGTCAGGAAGGGCAAGGCACAGCTGGAACTAAACTTGGCAAAGGATGCAAAGAATAAAAAAGGGGGTTTCCACAGGTATATCAGCCAGAAAAGGATGATTAAAGAAAGTATACCCCTGCTGATGACCGAGACTGGCAAGCTGGTAACAGCAGATGAGGAGAAGGCTGAGGAACTCAGCAACATTTTTGCCTCAGTCTTCACTGGCGACCTCCCTTCTCACCCTTCCCGAGTCAATGGATGGCATGAGGGGGACCGGGAGGGCAAAACCCCTCCCGCTATAAGAGAAGATCAGGTTCATGACCACCTGAGGAACCTGAATGCACATAAGTCCACGGGACCTGATGAGATGCATCCCAGAGTCCTGAGGGAATTGGCCAATGTAGTCG
>NW_009259786.1:300050-306557 GCF_000687185.1 Egretta garzetta | reverse complement strand
TGAGGTTCAACAAGGCCAAGTGCAAGGTCCTGCACCTGGGTCGGGGTAACCCCCCAGTATCAATACAGGCTGGGGGAAGAATGGATCAAGAGCAGCCCTGCCGAGAGGGACTTGGGGTACTGATGGATGAAAAGCTGGACATGAGCCAGCAATGTGTGTTGGCAGCGCAGAAGGCCAACCATACCTTGGGCTGCATGAAGAGAAGCGTGACCAGCAGGTCAAGGGAGGTGATTCTGTCCCTCTACTCTGCTCTGGTGAGGCCGCACCTGGAGTACTGCGTCCAGCTCTGGAGCCCTCAGCAGAAGAAGGACATGGACCTGTTGGAGCAGGCCCAGAGGAGGGCTACTAAAAGGACCTGAGGGCTGGAGCACCTCTCCTATGAGGACAGGCTGAGAGCGTTGGGCTTGTTCAGGCTGGAGAAGAGGAGGCTGCGGGGAGACCTGACTGTGGCCTTCCAGTATTTAAAGGGGGCCTATAGGAAAGATGGGGAAAATCTTTTCAGTAGGGCCAGCTGTGACAGGACAAGGGGTAATGGTTTTAAACTAAACCAGGGTAGGTTTAGACTGGATATAAGGAAGAAATTCTTTACAATGAGGGTGGTGAAACACTGGAACAGGTTGCCCAGGGAGGTAGTGGAGGCCCCATCCCTGGAAACATTCAAGACCAGGTTGGATGGGGCTCTGAGCAACCTGATCTAGTTAGCCATGTCCCTGCTCCCTGCCAGGGGGCTTGGACTAGATGACCTCTAGGGGTCCCTTCCAACCCAAAACATTCTATGATTCTATTATTCTATGATCATCTTGTCCAACTTTTCATGGCAAAGGGAAAATCTCCAGTGGTGGCAATTCAATCACATCCCTGGGGATGTTGTTCCAGTGACTGATGTTTCTCATTGTCTTTCTTCTATCAAGATGAAATCTGTCCCAGTGCAATTTGTACCTTTTGTCCTTTCCATGCAGCTCGTTCTAAAGAGAGTGCCTCCATCCTCTTTCTAGATACACTTCCAAGTACTGGTGAAGTGGTACCCCCAATCCTTCTATCCTCATAGACCAGTCTCTCCAGCCATTTGGTCATTTTTGTGGCCCTCCTTTGAAGCCGTACACATCTTTCTTGAATTCTGGGTGCTAGAATTGGACACCATACTCCAGGTGCAGCCTGACAAGCACTGACTAGAGTGGGTTGATCACTTCTCTATCTGTGCCAATAGTGCCCCTGAAGATGCAGCCTAGGATCTGATTTGCCTTCATTGCTGCAGTGGTGCACTGCTGACTCATATTCAGCTTGTTGCCCACCATGACCATCAGGGTTTTTTCAGCAAGGCTGCTCCCCAGCCACATGGATCCTAGCCCATACTGGGCTCTTTGGTTATGTCATCCGAGGTGCACTTGTCTTTGTTAAACTTCATGCTGTTCTTGCTAACCCACTCTTCCAGATTGTTCGTGTCCCTCTGTAAAATAGTTCTCCTTTCTGATGTGCCCACCTAACCACACAGTTCAGTGTCACCAGGAACTTGGTGAGGGTGCTTTCAATCTCATCATCCAGGACATTTGTGAAAATGTTGAACAAGCGTAGAGCCTGCTATCGATCCCTGGATGATCCAATTTATGACAGGCTGCCAGCCTGATTAAAAACCATTGTTCACCCTCTGAGCACAGCCTGTGAGCCAGTTTCCTACCCATCTCACAAAACACCTGTCCAGTCAGTACCTTGCCACTTTGTCCAGGAGAAGGATGTGGGAAACAGTGTTAAATGCTTTGCTGAAGTCCAGGCAAAAAATATCCACTGCTGTCCCCATGTTGACAGAAGATGTTTTATTGTAGATTTGCCTTTAGTAAACCCCTACTGGCTTATCCCAATCACTGCTTCATTTGGTTTGTAATAGGTTATAGGGGAACTTGTTCCATTACTTTTCCAGGGATTGAAGTAAGGATAATGGGCCCGTAGTTTCCTGGGTCCTCTTTTGGGCCAATCTAGTAGATGGTGTGACATTGGCCTTCTTCCAGTCCTCAAGGATATCCACTGATCATCACAACTTTTCAAGTATTACAGACAATGGCCTTGCAACAATGTCAGCCACTTCTTTAACACCCTGTGGCGGATTCTGCCTGGGCCCATAGATTTATGTGTGTTGAGACCTTGCAAGATGCCACAGACCAGCCCTGCTTTCACCACCAGTGGGACAACACATGCATTGTTGTAGCTACTTGATCCTCGGATCCAGCAACACTGGTAAAGATAGAGGCAAAGAAGATACTAAGAATCTCTCTCTTGTCAGCATTATTTATACTAGGAAACACCAGTTTCTCTGCCTTGTTTAGTAATGGTCCTG
Organism: Egretta garzetta; assembly: GCF_000687185.1. Lineage (NCBI taxonomy): Eukaryota > Metazoa > Chordata > Aves > Pelecaniformes > Ardeidae > Egretta > Egretta garzetta. The sequence goes on along the minus strand of NW_009259786.1, from coordinate 304,228 downwards.
TGTCTTCCCAGTGCTTCTGCTTTCTGCTCATGTATTTGAAGAACAATTTGTTGTCATCTCTGGCAAATTGCATTTCTAGCTGAGCCTTAGCCTTCCTGACTGCATCTCTGCATGCACTAGCAAGGTTCTTGTAATCCTCAAAGGCTCTTTGGCCACTTTCCATAGCTGGTATGCTTCCTTTTTGCTTATAACCACACTCAAAAGCTCATTTTTAAGCCATGATGTTGTCTTGTTCTGCCTTCTTCCTTTCATTTTTTAGGGGATGGACTGTTCTGGTGCTTCCAGGAGGCTGCCATTGAATAAGTCCCAACACTCATAAGCTCCTTTGTCTTCCATTGTTGCTTCCCATGGATTTGTTCACACCTGGGCTCTGAGTGTAATGAAGCTGTCTCTTCTAGAATCCAAGGTCTTTGTCCTACTATCAGTCTTAGTGTGCTTAGCAGGATCTTAAACTCCATGGTGTAGTGATCACTGTATCCAAGGCTACCATTGGTAATTCTGTTGTCAAGTAAGCCTCAATTTGTGAGCAGTAAATCTAGCAATGTGCTGCTCCTAATTGGCATGTCCAGCATCTGTAGCAGGAAGCTGTCCTCAATGCATTCTAGGAACCTGAGGGATGACTTGTACACCACTGTGTTGTTTTCCTAAAAAATATCCAGGTAACTGAAGTCACGAGTGAGGACCAGGTTCTGACGGCCTGAGACTTCCTTGAGCAGCCAAAATAAGATTTTTTCGGCCTCATTACCTTGATTGGAAGGTTGGCAACTGATACTTAACATTCCATCCTCCTTGAGGAAGATTTCTCTAACCTTGATCCAAAGGCATTCCATAGAACTTTTTGGTCTCTGTAACTTACTTCCATATACTGAAATTCCTCTTGCATGAAGTGCAAATCCACCTCCTCCTCTTCCCCTATTTTACTGAAAGATCTTCTATCCATTCCAATCATGTGAGTTTTCCCACCAAGTTCCTATGATTCCTGTCATATTTGTAACTCCCAGACTGGGTATGAAACTCCAGTTCTTCCTGTTTGTTGCCCAGACTATGTGCACCTGAGGTGGCTGGACTTAGCATTTTTGCCTTTGGAAAAGGCTGGGGAACATTCTTCACTATGCTTATGAACATGCAGGTGTTACAGCTTTGGACCTTACCCAGCAAGTCCATTAATTAGAGGAAAAAGCCATTCCAAAGCTTTGGCATACAGCATACACCACCTTTTCAGATCACTGCGATCTCTTTCAAAATGTAAAACTCACTCTTTTCTCATGTACATAGTAATGTGTATCATTGCTTAGAACCCTATATAGTATAGTGGATTGTACTTGCCCCATACTCTTTAGATTCAACAGAGGTGAGGTTGTTCAGTGCCTTGCAATGCTGAATCTTCACTAAGTGAACAATGTGAATTAAATATCATCATTGTGATGTTTCGATAATCTTGAGTATTAACAAGCCAAATGAAGTATCAAACTGTTATGTAAACTGTATGTACTGATTTAAACTCTTGGTTTGCAGACTTTTATGTAGGGTTTACTGATCAACAAATTAGACACAAATAATATTTAAATAAATGGAAATCACTAATTTCCATACTCAATATATACTAGATAAACTTCATTTTTTCATGTAGGGTAATAACTCTCTAAACCCATTTATTGCCTCATATATTCCAATCCTTAAGCAAATAATATCAGGTGTAGATTATATAAGGGATAATCTTTGCAGCATTGAAGTATTTGCCTTTTTCATAATTATATCTGAAGTGTTTGTCATGTTTTTAATTAACATCTAAGAAAATGCTGGTGGACTATAAATTAGTTGCTCCTCTTTTCCTCATCTTTTCTTCCCCTACTTATACATATTTTTTATTTGTGGTATTAATCTCAGAAAGATGCTTTGAAGATTTTTTCCTTCTGCTTCCTGCTTCAGACAGTTAAAATGTAAATGGCTTTACTGACAAGGCCACAAATTTTAATATAATGCGTTTTCTAGGTCATAACAATGACAATAAGAGTACAGTGCAGTGTTTAGTACAGGCTTTTAAGACTCAAATTCAGGTGAACACTTCAGAAAGAAATAAAATACCATAGACCTGATTTTAACATCAATATTTCTTCTGCTTTGTGAGCTCTATTTGTTTACACATTTAAGAACAATTTAAAATAATTCAAGACAATTGATTCTTGTCAAGAGTTGGTAATACTTGTGTGCATTTTATTTCAAAGACTGAGTTCTCAACAGGGACCTAAACCCAAATCAATAGTCTGAAGAGTTTCATGGCAGGATTCTTGTAAGTAGTGCAGGTACAAACAGGTTGCACTGCATATAAGCGTACTCACATATTTTTTAGTTTTGGCCTTATTTTTTTTGCCATTTTTGTGTATTGTGTTATTCATGACTACTCATCCTTTGGGATAACTTTAAGATGCAATGATTTTTATTAGATGAACTGCAGCATTTTGGCTGACATTCTGGTAACATTTTCCTGGGTCTCAGCTGATCCTTTTCACCAGCTTTTAAGAATCATCGAAGAGTTGAGTGCTATCCTGGCCTGTGTTGTAGCTTAATCTTTAATTACCATTCTTTTTTATGTATACAGAACAATAGCTGCTCAGGTAAGGGATTCAGGCTTAAAATGTAGTCTACAAGTGTAGACGATTCACATGTGACAATACAGGAATGTCAGTTTCCTTCAATTACTGTCCACAGCTGGATGTCTTTTCAATTGAAGTTCAAGCATAGTGAAATTAATGTTAACTAACACTAAAAGTAAAAAAAATTCAACAGGAAGAAAGCAAAAAAACCCTGCCTCAGACTGACTATGATCTGTTACTGATTATGCAAGTGGTTTCTTGGTACTGAAAACTCCGTTACTCACTCTAAACTGTTCTTTTATGGCAGGCTGGCTTCCTAACGCAAATATTGTGAGACTACTTTAGCAACTTGAAATGAGTTTCAACTGAATTACGATTTTATTCCCTACCATTTAAGACAACCACAATAAAGAGTGGAAAGAAATACAGGAAAAAAGCATTTGGAGATATTAAGAATAGTCTTGGTAAAGAGAGATGCATTCTGGTTGATGCATGAACTACATCTGGGCATTTGAATGCTGTGCATTGATTACCTTTGAAATGTCTTTATTATCTGAAGAAAGCTGCATGTGACCAGCGGGCAAGCTGTATCTTTCCAAGCATATCAACACATTGTATAAAGCAAAGTATATCACCCTAAAATACTTTCTTTTTGTACCCATAATATTTTACTGCTAGAATGCACAGGCAGCTGTTTGGGGAGATCACCTTGATATCTGATCCTTGACATATAAGCGCTTGGTAGGTGGGTCCCAAGATTAAAATGAAAGATCTGAATGTAGCAGGAAGAAATGTTCATGCTTGCTACTCTAGATCTTTCTAAAATGCAAATTGGTACACCCAAATTAATGCATCTAAAAATGGCTGTTAACAACAGCTGCTTGGGTAGCTGCGTAGAGATCTCTTGGTTACCTTCACCATACCTGTAAGGTAGTTTTAAAGACACGTCCCCGTACTAGTTTGTGACCTTTGCTTGGTTTTTTGGGGTTATGGGGGGTTGTGGGTTATTTGGGGGGGGGTGGGGTGTCAGTTAAATAAAGTAGCTGAGATAATCCAGTGGCTCATTACTGTAAAGAAGGGTGGTAACATTGTTTAAACTCCTTCTTCTTCAGATGTATCATACAGCTTAACCAGCTTGTGAATTTTTAAGCCAAAAAAAATCTACTGTTTCCTTTTTACTTTTCCCTTACCTGAATTAGCTTTCTCCCAGATCAGTGAATGCATTAGTTTCTTCCAGTCAGACAAACAGCAGTGCTAGTTAAGGGAATTTGTGTGAAAACAGAACCTGGAGGGGAGAGGGCAGTGGAAGGGCATCAGTTCTTCAGGAGCAGAAAACCACTAAATATCTCACTTCTTTTCCCAAGAGTGGTTGTTTCTTTGCTCACATCAGTGATCTGTTTTGCAATTCAGCCTGAAAGAGACAAATATACAAAACTAAAGGAAACTGAGTTACAGTGTTGGAAATAGATGGCTTGGTTCAGAGTTCTCCTAAGACAGCTTTGTTGCTGAGAAAAGGTATATGAAACTTACAACTCGTTTAGATATTACAACTAAAAAACCCAGGTTTTTATATTTATATATATA
>NW_009259786.1:271180-300021 GCF_000687185.1 Egretta garzetta | reverse complement strand
GCTGCCAACCTGCCTGGCTGGTGTTTAATACTGCTACTCCATCAGGGTTCGAGAGAGACCTATTGTGAATGGCAACAGTTTGCACTGTGACTTCTCCAACTGTGCTGCAGAACAATACAGGTGCTGCAGAAGGGCAGTGGGACATGAAGGACAGAGTGAAAATACTGATCAGAAAGCAGTGGGGCTTCTTTTTGAGAATTTTAGGTGTTTAAAAGTTCTATAGTTCTCTTCTGTCGCCAACTTGGAACATTTGAAAATTTTGGTGTAAATTCTGTAGGTTTGTCTCTAAAACTCACCAAAAAAAAGTGAAATAATAGAGTGCAGGGAAATTGCTGGAAACTGAAAGGAAGTCTGTGTTTGTAGTTGTGGCTCAACCCACTTTACATGGATAAATGCTTGATTGCAATGGAAGTTGTCTCCAAAAATCCTTTTACTCAGTCTGAGAAAAGAACATTAACAGTATAACTCATTGGAAATTAACTTCAAAATTTCCATATTAATCACAATTTGAAAGCTAAAAAGCCAATGGGAAAATCTAGTTGAAAAAGTAACACCACACAAGGAGTAACTACGGCTTTACTGACTCTTCTATATGTCAAAGTTACGTGTAAGGCTTTTAGCTAGCTGCAGCTGATGAAATTAAAGTCCACTAAGGAGGACACAGTAGTGAAATACCATGGTTGCTTTGTGGAAGAAAAATAACTTTTTCTTCTCTCCATACTTTACTCCCTGCAATTTAAAAATAAGAATGCATTTAATCAAATGTTCTGAAACATATTCCTTTAATATATGCCTCGATACTTTAAAAGTTATTTTAGAACACAAAATAACAATTGTCAGTTGGTTTTTGGTTTTGTTTTAAAATGAGAAACATGTTGGTTCATTAACATTGAAGCTGTTAGTGAGAATATGATGATATGATAAATCAAAATATATTCTGAAACAGCTGGGAAAAGCCAATTGTTCTTTTCAAATTTTTGGTCAGAATCCACCTCCCTCAACCTGCTGGCTATGCTTCTTTTGACGCAGCCCAGGGTATGGTTGGTTATGCTGCAGGCTTCTACTCTTCTCTGAGACATAACATTAATGTATGAATAGACTTCAAATCTGATTCTTCTCTCCAGCATCCCTGCTGATTTTAAAAAGTAAAATAAATAACCAGACTCTGTTAGAGCAATGATTTATTTAGCTGAATATCCCACCTGTAACAGATGCCTACCTACTTTTTTATACGAGTCACCTGGATGTGGCCAGTTTTCAAGCCTGAGCACTTATTCTAATGATCAAACAGAATAGATGCTAGTAGGCATGATTTGATCTGTGTCAACGAGTACTCTCCCAGAATATATCTGGGAATGGTTTTGGGTTACACCACAAGCTGTTGACTGTTTCCAGCAGTCATTCCCCTTTGAGGAGGAAGAGAATTTTGCGGTCTGGATGCAAACCATTTCAACCTACTATCTTCAGGGCTGAAGATGTTTTTTTACTACTTACAACCTTTGTGTTCATAGCCTGTGGTGCATTTTTATTCTACAAATCGGTTCGATATTTTTCAGACCATATGAAAACTCCTGATGTCAAAAACACACTGGGGGAATGAGTTGCTCTATTGCTTACCTGTGTATTATATCTCTGAACAGTGCACAGTATTCAAGAGTTGGTTAGGCTGAAGCTTTTTACAGTAATACATGGAAATATAGTTGCATATATGTTTCTATCATTATTTTGCTAAAAAATTCTAACTTTTTTTTATGCTACTAGATATCAAGTTCACATGCTCATAAATTGTCTAGAATAACTTTAAGATGTATCAATGTGTTACATTCATCACTGTGTATCTAAAGTGGGGACTGATCTCATGCATCACTGTGTATTTATCTATGTTGAACTTCATATGTTTTCTTGACTAGTTTTTAGAGATGGGAAGATTGTTTTGTAATTCTCTACAGTTTGTTTAAGCTTTTACTCTGATAGATAAATTTGAATTATCACATTACTCTACAACCCCTTTTTGAAATCATTTGGAAATAAGATGAACAACACCCTCCCTAGGATTCCTGTTATGGTTGTTGTTATGTTCCTCTTCTGTGCAAGAAACTAATAACGTCTTGGGTTTTGCTTTCTATCATTTGACTTATTAATATGTGAGAGACCATTTTCTCTTAACTCTTAGCATTTTTAAAAAATTAAGAGGTGAGGAATTCTTTTTAAAAGTACCAATTATCAAGCTGGGTTTACTTTAGACTCTGTGTCCTCTATGGAAGTAGGTTTGCGAAGCATAGAATCCTAAATGCCAAGTTTGGCTGGCTGATGGAAATAGTAGGGAGGGGAGAGTAAGCTATGCACTACTCCATGCAGCTTCCATAGGTGTAAGATCTGAGAAACACCGTATCGCAAGATGAATACAATAGTGAGGTAAAAGGAATAGTTAGGTTCTTGAATTTTCTTATAGACAGTAGGTTTTCTTCCATTCTGAACAGAAGAACATTGGCTCTCAGTGGAGTTTCAAAATAAAAACTTAAAATAATTTGTAAAGAAACCATGCATGCTTATTTTTCTAAAGATGTTTCATTGCAAATCAAGAGCTGCCTGAACAGTATGCTTTATTCTAATGGGTGGCTCTATATGTTCAGCATTACTGTGAACATGAAAACATGGTTTAGTTTATAGGCCAGAATAATCTGTTCAACAATGTCAATATTTTCTACAGTGACATCAGAGGTTGATTAAAAATAACTCAAATGAACAAAGAAAAACAAAATAAATATCCTTGATAATACTGTATTTAATTTAAAAAAAAAAACCCAAACCAAACCCATTTTTTTTAGGAATAATTAAATTACATTGTGCGTGAGCTCTCAAGCCTGTGTATAGGGTAGAAGGAGGGGGGAAAATACCAGTAGTCAAAAAAATACTGAGTCAAGGATCTCTTGAGAAAACCCAAGTTGATAGGACCAGATGGTACACATTTGGGGGAGTGGGGTGGTGAGAGTGCTGGCTGATATAATTTTGCTGTGGCTCATACATCAACTACATATACACAATAGTTAGCGTACATGTACCAAGCATATTGATATTTGAAACTGTGCATGGTATTCCACATAAAGCCTAATGAGTGTTGAGATATTGATAAATTCAAGCGGAGGGCAAGAAGGATTGTCTGTTTGCAGTATGTGCCCTCTGAAGAGAAGCTGAGGGAACCGGACTTGTTTATCCCACAGAAGGGAAGGCTTATGAGCACCTACCAGCTGTCTTCCTGTGCCTATGACAAGGTTACTGAGAAGCTGGAGATTGGCTTTTTACTGAGATACGGAATGGGAGGATGAGAACATGTAGTCATAAACTGAAACAGGAGAGTTTCCAACTAGATGTAAGGGGAAAAAAATCACTGTAAGATTAATCAAGTATTAGAAGATTGCCTGGAGACAAGCCTTGTTCAAATATATATTTTATGCAAATAAATAATATTTAGAAGTCTTTGGCTGGCTGAGTATTGTTGTGCATTCAACTTTATTGATAGTAAAGTCCACTTTGAATTTAACTAAGACTATTACTGAAGCAGAAAGTTTTTTACTGGCCTCAATACAAAAGTTATTTCAGATTGCACCTTCCCCCAAATAAATTAGTATGTTTTCCAGAATTGTAGATGCATTCCTGATTTGTCTGGGGGATGAGATAAGCTGTATAGCTGTGACTATTTCATGTTAATTTCAAGTACCTATTGAATAAGGAATAATAATAGTAGCAGGAGAATTAAGCACCAGTTCCCTAAATTCTTGGTCTAAATTCTTGTTACATCATGGATAGCTTATTCTTACAAATCTGCCCTGCTCTGGTGGTGCTTGGCTTTCACAGTCTTCTATATCAACCTCAGCTAGCAGCTGCACTCTGGAGATCTAGCTTTCACATAAAAGAGGTGTGAAAGACACCTGAAAAGCATCAGGATTTTTGGCCTGAAGGGATTGGAATCGAAAGTGCCTCAAACAAAGTTCTGCTGATGGTTTCAAGCTCTTAATATTTCATAAATGGTAGAAATGAAATAATTTAGCTACTCATTCTACTTTTGCTTTGATTTGGAAACTGTAGTGGTTCTTCCTCTTCCATCTTTTATCTATTATCTATTTTCTTTCTGAAGAAGCTACAAGGATTTCTTGACTTCTGCACCCTAAATGCAGTTTTAGCCCTAAATGTCATCAATTCCTCAGTGTGTGGTTTCAGATTTTTTATTTTATTAGGAGATGTAAAATCAATTATTTTAATTATAAACACAGGGAGAAAGGGCAAATAAGTGTGTCTGATAGACTTGTTAACAATTGGTTCAAAATCTGTTTAAAATCAGCCTTGGAGATTGCTTTCTGAGATAAAGAAAACTGGAGTGATGTTTATCTGTGGATAAGGTCTTTCAAGCTATAGTTTGTAGCAGCTGAAATTTCTCTGAAATACTTTGAAGGGACTCAAAAGCGAGAAAAGGAATGAAACTTATTTTCATTGAGTGTAAAACTTGCTATAGAGATGTTCTCTATAGCAAAATAGATGTTCTCTATAGGAAAATCCTTGATACTGAAAAACAAAATTTGCCATTTAATGACTTAACGCTTCTAAAAAATATTAGACTTAGCCAAACCACAAATCTTATAGACATTTTCTGAGAAAGGGAAACACCCTATTGTCTTATCCTCTCACCCTGTTTTCCAGAACTGAGCTTATACCCGGCTTTCTGTTTGTAGCCCTTGTATTGGGTTTACTGTTTACATGGCAAAGTTGTGGGGGGTTTTCTTGGGGGGGGGAGGAGGGGAGGCTGCAGGGTTGGCTTTTGTGAGAAGATGCCAGAAGCTGCTCCAATATTCAGAGCTGTTTCCAGCTGGCTCCAAGTTGGACCTGCTGCTGGCCAAAGTTGAGCCCATTAGCAATGGTGGTAGCACCTCTGTCATAACATATTTAAGAAAAGGTAAAAAAACCCACTGTGCAACAGCAGCTGGGAGAAAGGATTGAGAATATATGAAACAAACAATTCTGCAGACACCAAGGCCAGTGAAGATGAGGGGGAGGATGTGCTCCAGGCACTGGAACAGGCATTCACATGGTGAAGACCATTGTGACACAGACCACACATCCTGTGGCCCATGGATGTCCATGGTGGAGCACATATCCACTCAGCAGCCCATGGAGGACTCCACACCAGAAGAGATGGACATGCCCTGAAGGAGGCTGTGATGCCATGGAGAGTCCATGCTGGAACAGGGTCCTGGCAGGACGTGTTGCCCTGTGGAGAGGAGCCCACCCTGGAGCAGGTTTTCTGGAAGGATCCCCCCACGGGGGACCCAGGCTGGAGCAGTCCATTCCTGAAGGACTACACCCTGTGAAAAGGACCCATGCTGGAACAGTTAATGGAGAACTGTGGCCCATGGCAAGAACCCATGCTGGAGAAGTTAATGAAGACTGCTGCTGGAGCAGGGGAAGAGCACAAGGAGGAAGCAGCAAGAACAAGGAAGTGTTATGAGATGACCACAGCCCCCGTTCCCCATTCGCCTGTGCCACTTGTGGGAGGAGATAGAAAAGCTGGGAGTGAAGTTAAGCCTGAGAAGAAGAGAGGGGTGGGAGGAAGGTGTTTTAAGATTTGTTCTTATTTCTCATCACCCTACTCTGATTTGATTGGCAATAAATTAATTTCCCCAAGCTGAGTCTGTTTTCCCCATGACAGTAACTGCTGAGTGTATGTCCTTGTCTTTATCTTGGCCCACGAGTGTTTCATCATATTTTCTCTCCCCTTTCCAGTTGAGGAGGGGGAGTGGTAGAGCAGCTTAGTGTGCACCTGGTAGCCAGCCAAGGTCAACCCACCACAGTCCTCAGCAGATCTTTGATACTGGATGGCTTTTCCTGGAGCTTAGAGAGAGGATGGTATTCTATGATGTGAATTTCTTTCTCATTCTTTTTTATCTGCATCATTAAAATGGCCTCACTTCTATCTCACTTCTAACTACATTATTTACAGAATCACAGAATCACAGAATTGCAAGGGTTGGAAGGGACCTCGGGAGATCATCTAGTCCAACCCCCCTGCTAAAGCAGGCTCACCTAGAGCATGCTACACAGGACTTCATCCAGGCGGGCTTTGAATATCTCCAGAGAAGGAGACTCCACAACCTCCCTGGGCAGCCCGTTCCAGTGTTCTGTCACCCTCAAAGAAGTTCTTCCTCATATTCAACTGAAACCTCTTATGTTTCAGTTTGCACCCATTGCCCCTAGTCCTGTCGCTGGACACCACTGCAAACAGACTGCTTCCATCCTCGTGACTTCCGCCCTTAAGATATTTGTATGTGTTGATAAGGTCCCCTCTCAGTCTTCTCTTCTTCAGGCTGAACAAGCCCAACTCTCTCAGCCTTTCCTCATAGGGGAGGTGCTCAGTGTCTTGTGAGGTAGTTCTGAAAAACACATACACATTTTTGCCATTATTTGTTCTACAGAAATTAGACATCAATTATTTTTGACATACTGTCTAATTTTTTTACAGGTCCTGTGTCTTCTACACCTGACAATTTAGATAATCCAAATGCAGTGGCTCACAGTGTAAAAAATCATGAAATACTTTGCTCTATTATATAGAGCACTTATATTTAATTTTTTTCCACTTGGGTCCATAAGGAAAGGACAGATTGTTGGAGTGGACTGCAGAAATTGCTGTGCACGTTCCATTCCAGTTTATACTTGTGTTGAACTTAGGCAAACTAAAACTTTGACATAGGCTTTACTGTGAGTATGCTGATTCTTCTCCAAGCCATCTAACCAGACAGTCAAAAGAGGCAATTATCCTGCTATATATAGTGTCAGTGCAGCATCACCTTGAGTACCGTGTGCAGTTCTGGGCCCCACAATTTAAGAAGGATGTGAAGGTCCTAGAATGTTTCTGGAGGAGGGCAACAAAGCTGGTGGAATCACAGAATCACAGAATCGTGAGGGTTGGAAGGGACCTCAGGAGATCATCTAGTCCAACCCCCCTGCTAAAGCAGGCTCACCTAGAGCATGCTACACAGGACTTCATCCAGGCGGGCTTTGAATATCTCCAGAGAAGGAGACTCCACAACCTCCCTGGGCAGCCTGTTCCAGTGCTCTGCCACCCTCAGAGTGAAGAAGTTCTTCCTCATATTCAACTGAAACCTCTCGTGTTTCAGTTTGCATCCATTGCCCCTAGTCCTGTCGTTGGACACCACTGCAAACAGACTGCTTCCGTCCTCTTGACTTCCGCCCTTAAGATATTTGTATGCGTTGATGAGATCCCCTCTCAGTCTTCTCTTCTTCAGGCTGAACAAGCCCAACTCTCTCAGCCTTTCCTCGTAGGGGAGATGCTCCAGTCCCTTTATCATTCTGGTAGCTCTCCTCTGGACTCTTTCTAGGAGTTCCTCGTCTTTCTTGAACTGGGGAGCCCAGAACTGGACACAGTACTCCAGGTGGGGTCTCACCAGGGCAGAGTAGAGGGGGAGGAGAACCTCCCTCGACCTGCTGGCCACACTCCTCTTAATACACCCCAGGATACCATTGGCCTTCTTGGCAACAAGGGCACATTGCTGGCTCATGGTCAGCTTATTGTCCACCAGGACTCCCAGGTCCCTCTCAGCAGAGCTGCTATCTAGCAGGTCATCCCCCAGCCTGTATTGGTGCATGGGGTTCGACCTCCCCAGGTGCAGCACTCGACACTTGCTCTTGTTGAACTTCATCAAGTTCCTCTTTGCCCAACTCTCCAGCCTGTCCAGGTCCCGCTGAATGGCAGCACAGCCTTCCGGCGTATCAGCCACTCCTCTCGGTTTTGTGTCATCAGCGAACTTGCTGATGGTACACTCTATCCCCTCGTCCAGGTCATTGATGAACAAGTTGAACAAGACCGGGCCGAGTACCGAGCCCTGGGGAACTCCACTAGCTACCGGCCTCAAATGCCTGGAAGGAATGTCCTATGAGGAGCGGCTGATGACTCTGGGTTTGTCTAGTTTGGAGACAAGGATGCTAAGGGGCAACCTCATTGCTCTCTACAGCTTCCTGAGGAGGGGATGTGGAGAGGGAGGTTCTGATCACTTCTGCCTGGGATCCAGCGATAGGATGTGTGGGAATGGTTTAAAGCTGCACCAGGGGAGGTTTAGACAGGAAATGAGGAAACGTTTCTTTACCAAGAATGTGGTCAAACACTGCAACAGGCTTCCTAGAGAGGTGGTGGATGCCCCATGCCTGTTAGTGTTTAAAAGGCATTTGGACAGTACCCTTAACTATTTGCTTTAACTTTTGATCAGCCCTGAAATGGTCAGGCAGTTAGAGTAGATGTTTATTGTAGGTCCCTTCCAACTGAAATATTCCATTCTGTTCTGTTCTGTTCTATTCTATTCTATTCTATTCTATTCAAAGCCACATGAATACAGTCATGGGTGGTTCAACGAAAAATCTTGTGAGATGTCTGACTCTACACATAAGAAAAGTATTTTTTCTGACTAATATCTGATAATAAAGAATGTTTGCCTTCATCTATAAAAACAAGGACAGGTGACAGAGATCCTTTTTATGAGTGCATTCTCCCAATCCAGCATCAGTTCAGATATTCAGACAATCCCTTGTGTTTGTTTTAATGTAGTGGAACCTGAATCTATTCAATACATGATTAGTTATGTATTTCTCAGCTCAAAATTGTTTTGTTTGTCCCTAATGGCTTTTTAAAAAAATCTTGCAGTGTTCTCATATACATTGTTGTTTCTGTAATTAAGAGATCAGCAAAGTATCTATTGTCCCAAATATTGTTCTTCATCATTAGTTAAGTCTGCAATGAATTAACTTCATGTCTAATTTATTGTTCTCATGTGCTGTGTAGAGTATTGGTCACTAGATATAGATGCCTATTTAACAATGGAATTTTCAGCTTGTTGTGGTTATTTGATTCTTTCTCCCTATTTTTGACTGCTTTACCTTTAGGTACTTTATTACACTCCTTACATTAAATTTTGCTACACGTAAGATTTGTTAACTTCTCATTAAGGAGAAACCACATCATTTTACCCCTCAGAGTGAGTATTAGGGCTCTAATACCTGTTTACTCTATGAACCTAAGAGACTTTTTCCTATGGGAGCCTGTGACAGAGACTGATTAAAGTGATTTCAAACATAAATTTTTCAAACAAACTATTATTTATTCACCCCAAGGCTTCATAACAGATGAAACAACAAGTAAGCAAAGAAAAAAATGCATGTGTGCATATTTTCTCTTGCCTAACTTTTAGGGGGTTTCCTAGTTTTGGCAAATCCAGTTCAGCCTGGTTGTCTCTCGACTAAAGATGTACCAAATAGTTAGAATCCATCCAATGTAATATTTATCTTGGTCTAATTTTAAGATTTTAGTATTTTTATTTACCTCTGGTTTTAATTGGAAATAATAAATCTTGCTCCCTAATTGGTTTCCAAATATTGGGGTGGAGATAATACTCTGAATTATAGCTTTGCCATCATTTTCTCATTGATCCTTGATGTTCTTGAAGTGCTTTGTTGATGTGCTTGTTTGTTACTTGTTAATCAATTCCTTTAACTTCCCACAAATGGGAAAACATCAGACACAGTGAACTGCAACAGATACACACATTGTAATATATTAGACTCTATAACATATATATGGTGTATGCATACATAAAACTAGCTAATTCACATACAAAGCATTCACATACAGATTGAATAAACAAAACTGTTCAAATAAGCGCCATCAGAAATCTCAACCACAAGTCAAGATGGGGTGTTTTCTTTTTCTGTCTTTTCTTTTTCCATAGAAAAGAAAAATCAAACTTTTGTCAGCTATTCATGAATGCATACAAGATTCATCATGCTCTTTGACCAAAAAAACCCACTCCAACAAATCTGTCTATGTTTAGGAGAAAAAGACGAAAATGTCAATTTTGCTTTGACACTGTCAGTGCTAAAAGAGTTAGAAATTTATCTAGGTTTATTCCCCCCACCCCCCTTTTTTTGATATATTGTAAGTTCAGAAATATAACTACGGTAAGCATAAAGATTTTACAGTGAAGAAAGTATTTTAATACGGATTTTTTTTCCCAGTTCTTGGTTCTACTGGGATAACTATTCCTCCTAAGCTCCAATTTGCTTAACAGTTTGTTGTAGCTACCAATCTCTGCCAAATTGTTCAAATCAATTCTCAGATGATAAAGGTACAATATTTTACTTTACTTTTCTTTTCATTAACTGCTATCATATTTTCGTAAAATTTATTCCCATCTGCTTAGCCACAGAAAATTTTAGAATGAAAAGAAAATAAACCTGCCCTCCAAGCCTTTCTGACTTTCTCACAGTCTATTGTTATATTTAAAAAGTTTTTCACAGTTTACAATTTTTTTTTTTGTAGTAATAAGCCAATACTGGAAAAAATACAAGTCAGCAAAATTCTGAACTCAATTTTTGTCAATTTCATAGGAAACTTCTTTAAGGTAAAAAGGGGTGTTTTGCAAAAATCTGACTTATGTTTTAGAAAATGAAAAATATTATACATCACTGCCATAAATTGTTCAAATTTAAAAATTGATTAGTTTTACTGTTTAGTTTGTTTAGTTTTTTAAGTTTTTTAGTCTGGAGACTAGACTAGGGGAATGTGTACTATGTACTTTAATTATTCTGAACAGTATGCCTGAGTTTTCATTATGTGTAGGGGTAAATTTTTTTCTACTGTCAATAAATAATGCAAGGCAAATTTTAATGAAAATGGCATATCTTCTCTACCAAGCCTATAGCAGTTAAAGCCTGTTAAGAAGAGTGCTTCAGAATTAAACCTGAGCTATTCTCCTGTAAGCTCAATTTTTTTATTCTTATGGTGAATAAAATTTTAATGCAATATTTCATGTCTTGTAGAAAGAGAATGGAAACAGAATGGATGGCCCTGAGTTCTTAGCTGACCCTTTGCTTATTTCAGATATACTGGGTATGTCTATGACATTCATGTCTTCTTTAACTTATTTCCTGAACTTTATTGTACTGATGCTTTGACTACTTTCTCTGCTAGTTTGGCACTGTTAATTTTAAGATTATTTTCCAGTTTTTCTATTAATTTAAGAAGTCTTTTGTACTTAAGTTTCTAAAAATTTTCATTTATTAATAGAAAGAATTGAAACTTATATTCTAATTCAGTTGCAATGCAATTACATCTGGCAGTATTTGGTTTTCCTTGATTTAAAATACGAGTATGTCTCTTAAAAGTGCACCTGGAGAAAAGTAATTTTTAGTCACTGTATTATGAACACTTTCTATTTGTCTTTTTCTTGAGATTCCTGATTTTCAAGCATGGTGTTGCTCATACACTGAGGCCTTTTGGTTTTTTTTTTTAATTTTATCAGTCTCCTGAGAACTGTGGCTATTGTATAAAGAGGAAAGTGTTGGCACTTTCTGGATTGAAGCCAGTTTTGCATTTGCTCAAGTTTGGTGTCTTGTCTCCAAATGTTTAAACATTAATTTAATCTAAATTACTTTTTATTATTTCTGAATGAATCTGTTAAAAGTGAGCAAGGTTTTGGAACACAGTGAGACTTAGCAAATTGAAGTAAGCCCTCCTTTAGCTTAGCTGTTGCCCAGGGTATCATTACCTGAGGCAAGTCCAAGCCTTAGAAAAAGAATATTGGAAAACAATTTCACATCAGCATGATCTTAGATCAGAGTATTTTTCATTTCAAAACTTAACAGGAAATGATGTGCCAAAAGGCTACATAAAGGTTTAGAACTGTGTGCTTAAGCAGTGTAGTCCCACTTCATAGATCTCTAAACCCATCTTATTACGTGAGAATTTCAATTTCATGAAGGAATGGTGAATCAAGACTTGTGTAAGACCTAGTCTTAACTCATTATCCCTGTTACTAGGGAAGGAATAGGAAATAATGAGACAAACATTTTAATGGGTTTAATTTGCAGTTAACTGAAATGCACACTGCTTTACTGATGCAAAAGGGGTAAACAAAGTTAAGTGAACTTCATCTTTGAGAAGCCAAAGCTGCCTAGGTTTTCTCAGTAGCCAATGAAGGAAGAATGTGGTTCTGGATGGTGATTCACAATGGCAAAATTAGATTCTAATTTTGAAATGTTTTTTGTCATTCCACTGATTGTAAAGTAAAGGTAAGAACATTGGCCTCTCAAATCAATGAAATCTTTATTTCTTTTATATATATGCTTTGTGATGATTCTTTTTTGGATATTGCATCATGTTTGTTTGGGGTGGTCTGTGATTTTCTTTTCTAAATGTGCAAGGTAATTTTTCAAGATATTAATTTAATGTAAACCCCTAAAGTCTGCTTCTATATCATACCTTATCTCTTTCATCACTGACGCTAGGAAGGGGCAGATATATTACTGAACAAATAATCAAACTATTTATAAGCTCTTAGATAAAAAAAAAAAAGGATAGTAGTAACAAGGTAGTATGGATATGTTATGTCTATCAAACCAGTTTAATTTACTTCCAAGTAGCATCCTTGGAGATAAGTGTGAGAAGTAGCCATATAGCAAAAAGAAAATCAGTAGATGTTTAATGTTCTTTTGAGATAGCATTCTTATAAGCAAGCTATAGAAACTGGGCCTCGATGAAAGAAGATCACTGTTAAGGTGAGTGCAAACTTGATGGCTCAAAAGCCCAGAAATTTTATATTAATGAAATAGAACATGAAATAGAGGCATGTCTAACAGATTTGCAAAAGTTAGTAATGTGGAAGAGGGTGCAAGGCTGTTGGAAGACAATATTAGAGTTTAAAATGGCTTCGACAATTTGAAGAAGTGGTCAGAAGGAAAGAATAACACTTTGGTGAGTAGAGGTGCTATGTTAGGATGTATAAATACAGGGAGAGGAACTATAGTAAATAGAACAAGATCTGAAGAATATAATAAAGGACCTCAATTTGAATAAAATAAATCAGCAACAAACAAGAGACAAACCTTTTATTCTGCAAGGACTGAGTTTCTGTAAGATCAAGGGAAGGATGGACAAGCTCACAGAAAAAAAGGTAATATAGGATGACTAAATAGAAAGTATGCCTAGGTCTGATTCTTTCCCTCTCTCCCTTAATCCCTTCTCTCCTCCATCCCACCATGTTCTCTCTCATCATCTGTGGAAAATGTTCAGGCTAGCTCTATTTTAAATATACTAACTTTAATCTATATCCCTATCCAGCTATAGTTAGATATAAAGTTAATCAACAGGATATGTAGCCTTCTGCAGTTGAGAATGGCTGAGAAATTTTTGTCTCAGTTGTGTTTTTCTCTGAGCTTGGAAGCATATTATGAGCATGGCCACACTGATATCCTATGGCCTGATAGCCAGTCAGTGTCATTAGCTTTAGCAAGCTTCTGCAGATAGATTAATGTGCTAATTTATGAAGTTTTTACTGAGCTGACAAAACAACTGTTCAACACCAGCAGTCCCAAGGAATACAGTCTATACAGTCTTCTTCAGGCTTTTCTAGAAGATTAAAATTCTTTTAAAGAAACATTTCTGTGAAAGAAAGAATTTAATTCTCTGCTAAAGTAACTGTTCAGATGCCAATGGTGCCTCATTGCCACAAATGATTATTCACAGGGCAATAGTGAAAGCTGCCTCTTTCATAAAGCTGCTGAATAGATTATGTGTTGCTGATACTCTTATGCAAACTAAGTTCATATAATATTCATATGGCTCACACAAATACAAGTTTGAAACTCTTAAAAAAAACCCACGTTTTTTGTGTGAAGATGTGTACAGCCTGGTTCCCATTTGCTGTCAAGTCCCTTCTCTACATTTCTGTCTGTATACATTGCAGAGCTACAGCATTGTGCATTTCTCTCTGTGGGAAACAGCGAGGAAGAGAGGAAAAGGACCATTTCTCATTAAAAAGTAATAAAACACAGGTCTTATGTTGCTTAAAACCCAGTAACTTTCGAGGTTCAGTTTCCTCTGAATAATTTATTCACTAAAAGCTAATGTAGAATGTCATCTTGGTGGTTGCAAGCTTTCTATTTTGGCCTTTCAGATCAGCTCCTGTCAAGTTTTCAAATAACATGCATAGATACAGAAATCTTTGAAAAAATATCCAGTGTATATACCAAATAAGCATGCACTGAACTATCACCTATGAGAATAAAACCAGAATGCATGTAATAATTAGTTATTTTTAAGGTATACACTTATACTATATAGTTTTTCTCTAGTTCATCATGCCTCATTCAGCAGAGGAATAACTGAGTGGAGAGCTCCCAAACATACCCAGAAAATAAGCACATCCATTTTGATCACATGTAGGAAAAATACCGGTGGAAAAAAAGTATGAAAGGAAAAAAAAAAGACTCATAGTTTTTACACTTTTTCAAGTTGATTTGTATTTTCAATAATTTTGAAAAACCTAAATTTTAAAAAAAAAGTTATTTTAATGACAGGCAAGAGACAGTATCTTCTTGTATTGCCAAAAAATTTAAATCTTTACAAAATATATTAAAGCATTATGCCCACATTTATACCCATTTTACCTTGGCCTTCTGACACAGTTATTACAGTGTTAAAACAAATATTTACTTGCTGAGAGAGAATCTAAGTGTTATTCCCAAAATCAGAGTTCTACTTACTTCCGTGGACTAAATTCAACTTAAACTCTAAGTTCTAGTTCTTTGTATACAAAGTGTCTTCCAACTTGTCTGTGCTACATATCTTATATTCTATACTAAGTATAGATTTGAGTGTTATTCTGTCGGACAGAGCATGCACTTTCTAGTTCTGTATTTTTACTTATGTTCCAGTAATATTTCTGTAAATGCCCATTAAAATACCTTATTTCTATAAATGGAAGACATGGATCTAAAATATAAGAAGCATACAAAAGAACTTGAAGTCAAAGTGGTGAAACACAGTTCATATATGATTTACAGAAAAAAAATACTGTAACTATGATACTTATTTGGATATTAGATTCCTGTAGGAAAAACATATTTCAGTATTATATTTTCATAGTTGTGAGTATCCTCTTGCATCCACCAAAAGGACAAACATCCGTAAAGCTTAAACATCCATGCACGTATCTGCATGTATTTATTTTTAATCAAATCTACCTAGTTTAGATATTTAGTTATGTGACTAGATTTCCCTTTGAAATAATCTTTTAAGCCATCAGTACTACAGATGGCATGTATTTAAATGACATATGAAATACTGTTTTTTGGTATTTGGCTGATACATTTTAAAAATTATTTTCTTATGTGTGCAAAGGTTGACAGAAGTTAATCTTAAGGAGAGAGTGTGAACATGTATACAAATCAGGTTTTGTAGACACGTTCAATCTGTTCCTTTTACTTTGTAGCACTTGGGAATAGACTTTCCCCATTTACTAGATGAATTAGAAAGTGTGAGAATTCTGCTGGGCAGTCAAGATTTTGGGTTGCAGAAGGGCAGGTCTAAAGGAAATGTAGAAATGCCCCCAGCTTTTGCCAGATGGAGGCTTCCCTGGCATTACATTAGCTCATAGGATCCTGTAGGACCAGGAGCTTCTCTGATTCAGACAATTTTTTTATTTTATACTATCAACCTTTGTGGCCTTGGAAGGACACAAATACTAAGTTTTCCCCATTCTGATCCAGGCAAAGCATTTGACTAGTTACTTTTCTGTCCATAAACTGTCCATATTTAGAATTAAGTTGCTGCATTTTTTGACACAGTCTTAAAATTTTAGCCAAGATACTGTGAAACACATAACTGAATTAAAATGTGATGAACAACTGACAGCATAAGTAGTTATAAGATCATTTAAAAGAAAAAAAAACAACTTTTCTACTCAGCACAACAAAATCAGCAAGATTGGTTGGCTTATTTTTCAAGATTCTCACAACAGATACATATATGTAATACATATAAGAATATTTCCCAAGAACTATTTGTGAATACATCTGATAAATAATACTATATGATATATTTATGGAGATTGTAAAAGTATAAAAATTTAGTAATTTATATTTATATTAGTTAGCAACCAACAGATGGTTTTCTTAATTAAAAAATAATTGAAAGAACTAAAACCATACCAGGAAAACCTACTAAACAGTACTAAACTATCAGTGCACTTCTCTTTGTAGCACTTCAGAGATTTTTGTGACATGGATAATTTTAACTGATTAATGCAACTTCTCTGAGGATATTATTTTTCTTGGTTTAAGCTGAATAAAAAAAGTACCTGCATCTGATTTGGGTTGAAAAGGCTTATAGATTATTTCAGGCCCTTCAGACTACTGTAAAACTTTAATTTAATTTTTTTATTTGTTTAAGTCAACTTTTAGAAATTACTAGGATTTGCTGTATGAAACATTTGACATGTACTGTAGCATAATGTCATTGACACCCTCCTCCTTTGCAAAAGTTGAACATGATTTTAGTAAAATGTCACCTCAGTATAACAATAGATTCTCTACATTACAAACCAGCAATTACAAACATTCAGCTTAGTGTTTCTCATAATGAGTTTTAGGGTGGCTGACTTGCCTTTACCAGCTCTATTATGTTTTTAGGGGGAGTGACAAGGAAGGGCTAACAGAACTGCACACATACTCAAAGTTTGTGGTTTCTACTAATTAGCACAAAGTCATGGTGTTGCTTTCTATCTTGTTTTATATAGCTTGTCTAGCAATTTCATATAGGTATTTCACTTGTCTGATCATCAGAGAACATTTGGCCACCAACATTTTTTTGTGAGCATGAGAATATCCATCAATATGTTTATGAAGTTTAGGATTTATTCCAACTTCATCTTTTGACATTTATCTAAATTGAATTTCTTCTGCCATTTTCTCTCCCAATCACTGTCTCATACAGTTCTCTTGCATTTCTTCATAGTTAACTTTCATCTTTATTACTCTGAATAGCTTAATAAAATCAGCAATCTCTGCTCTGTCACTGTTTAGCATATCTTCCAGATCATTTATGGAAGTGTTGAGCCTGGGCTTCAGTGCAGCTCTCAAATAAATTTGTTCTATTTGAAAACTGGCCTGACCTCTGTTTAACCAGTTAGTTACCTCTTAGCCTCTGACAATGTAGTTTCTATTTCAGATGAAAATGACAGTTTGGTATTTATTTTCCATATGCTTGCAAGTTTCCTCCTTGTATTCTACGAACATTCTTGAGGCATGTTTCTTTTCCAAGAGCTATGGTAATTATATACCTTGTTTGCCTCTGACTTCATTGATTCTGTGATTTGAAGTAATTTCTTCTGCTTTGGCCATAACAGATAAATGATTAATATCTGCAGTTCCTCAGTTCTCCTCAAAAGTTAGTAGAAACTAAAAAAATAATCATCAACTTTTTCTATTGAAGCTGAGACAATTTTGAGCAAGAAGCTTCCTGCAGCAGGGGCACTTTGGCTATTCTTTGTTCTGTGATTTTTGGGTCATTGTGGGTTATCTCTGTTAACCTTCACTTACTTTGCCTACTTATCTCAACTTCTACTTAAACTTCAGTCTGAAACCAATCACCTAATATGTCCTCCTTAAAGAAGAATTTTACTTCCTAAACACCTCAAAAGGAAAAACACATTCAAGAGATCCTTCTTTTGTATTGCCATGCCTTTGTCAGCCTTTTCAATCAGTCTTTGATCAGTCTTTTCAAATCTTAGTTACCCATCAGCCTCCTAGGCCAATATCACCATTCTTGCTGATAACATATTTTAAACAAGATTATTAACTTCAATGACCTTTGCAAGTCAGCAAGCCAAAAAAGAGTTTGCATTTTTTGCAATTAGCCTACCAAAGTTAATGATCTTGCCACTTTTCTTATTTGACTACAACTAAGTTTTTGTCAAGATTCCTTTTAATAACCTCTCTTTTCTTGATTCTAGCTGTGTTAGAATTTTCTTTTACCTTCTCTGTTAAGAATTTGCTTGGAACTTCCAGGGTTTCTTTGCCACCTGCAATGTTTTAAACTTGTTATTGGCCTCCCTCCTGTTGTTTTATAATGAACCTTTTCACATTATATTTTATATGGCATTGCTTGCAGAGATTGTCACTCTTAAATCATACTAAGTAGGTTCCAGTGCATAGTTAAAAGTGAGACATCTAGTCCAAGATAAATGACATGTTTATAATCCGGTCTGAAAGTGAAGTGTGAGGGTCATCCTGCCCTAAGAAAACGAACCTTGATGTGATGTGGCTATTTTAAGTGAAACAAGTGCCATCTTTCTGCTTCCTCTGTACATAGGAATAGACTTTACCTTTGATATTACCATCTAGTGCCTGGATAGGCACTGTCTACTAACTGTCTACTACTGGCTACTTAGCTTAACACAGACCTAGAAACAAGAAAATAGAAGAGTTTGAAACTCAATTTTGATTAGAAAAAGAAAAGAAAAGCTCATTTAATGTTTTTCAATACAGAGGTAAAAGGCCAAACCAAACAATTTAGGAACTTTGGAAAAGTCAGCACAATTTGAATTGATAAATGGGGCAGAACATTTAGCACTCTGAGTGGAATTGTATTGTTGTGAGTTGCGTAGTTGAGTGACTAAAATAAGTTATTCTAATATGATAGAAACCAATGCTTTCTTGGGATGCCTCACAACATAATAAAGGGTAAAAAGTAATTTAGTAGAAAAGATGTGGATCAGCACACTAAACCATTATGACAGGTGAACTGATGGTGAACATAATCACCACTAGAGACAGTGAAATTTGTACTTATCTCTATAAATCAACTTAATTATGTCTTTAAAATTTCATGCAAACTCCATTCCTGGTTCTTGGTTTGGTGTTGAGGTTTTTTTTTCAGTGTGGTAGCTTAAAATTTTTGAAAAGAAAATTTAGGTCAAGACAGATATCCAGGCATTAGAAAGAGTTGAAGAAACTAGAATACGAGGCGAATATATACATAAAATATATAAAGTTATGAACTATATTAAAATAATTATATAAACATAATATAGATAATAGAACTTGTGTTTCAAAAAGCAAAACTAAATGAGTGGAGCCATCTCTTCAAATTAACAGTATGCTTTATCTTTTACTGTATATCATAATGTCTTGATATGCTATAGCTGCAAAATTTAGGCCTTACATAAGTTTGTTTCTTTATATCTCATTTAAAATAATGTCTGGGGTAAAATATTAAAAATTGTAACGGTGTTTTACTGTTGAAGGATAGGGTGGCAAAATTTCCATTAAAATGCTTTAAGTAATAATTAACTACGAACACCATTCTCAAAATCATGGTTCCTCTACTACTGTTGTCTTAGCAGATTAACCAAGTTTGTGGAAAAGAAGCCATTCTTGACAAATCGGCTAAAGCAGGTCCAGTGCTGAAATTCTTCCTCAAAATAATCTTTTAGGTATGTTTCTAAAGCATAACTTCTCCTTGTATATTATGTGGAAGTAGCAAACTGATCACTACCTGCTGGTTTTTTTATTCTTACTGCTAAGGACAGCTTTTGGCATAGGTTAAGTATTGTTTGTTTGTGATGCATGTTGTTATGGTCTGTGGCAGTACAGAATATGACAAATTTCTTGTGTTTTCTTTATTATGGCAAGACTCAGGATCATATAATCCTGCAGGCTGGATTCAATAACATAATACTGGAACTGATAATAACAGTATGGGTGCAAGACCTAGTGGCTTTCTATGATGGTGTGACAGCATCAGTGGACAAGGGAAAACCAACGGATGTCATCTATCTGGACTTCTGCAAAGCCTTTGACACAGTCCCCCACAACATCCTTCTCTCTACATTGGAGAGCTATGGATTTGATGGGTGGACTGTTCAGTGGATAAGGAACTTGATGGATGGCCACATCCAGAGGGTAGTGGTCAATGGCTCGACGTCCGGATGGAGACCGGTGACGAGTGGTGTCCCTCAGGGGTCCATACTGGGACCGGTGCTGTTTAATGTTTTCATCAATGACTTACTTAGACAGCGAGATTGAGTGCACCCTCAGCAAGTTTGCGGATGACACCAAGCTGAGTGGTGTGGTTGATACACCAGAAGGATGGGATGTCATCCAGAGAGACCTGGACAGGCTGGAGAGGTTGAACCTCATGAGGTTCAACAAGGCCAAGTGCAAGGTCCTGCACCTGGGTCGGGGTAACCCCCCAGTATCAATACAGGCTGGGGGAAGAATGGATCAAGAGCAGCCCTGCCGAGAGGGACTTGGGGTACTGATGGATGAAAAGCTGGACATGAGCCAGCAATGTGTGTTGGCAGCGCAGAAGGCCAACCATACCTTGGGCTGCATGAAGAGAAGCGTGACCAGCAGGTCAAGGGAGGTGATTCTGTCCCTCTACTCTGCTCTGGTGAGGCCGCACCTGGAGTACTGCGTCCAGCTCTGGAGCCCTCAGCAGAAGAAGGACATGGACCTGTTGGAGCAGGCCCAGAGGAGGGCTACTAAAAGGACCTGAGGGCTGGAGCACCTCTCCTATGAGGACAGGCTGAGAGAGTTGGGCTTGTTCAGGCTGGAGAAGAGGAGGCTGCGGGGAGACCTGACTGTGGCCTTCCAGTATTTAAAGGGGGCCTATAGGAAAGATGGGGAAAATCTTTTCAGTAGGGCCAGCTGTGACAGGACAAGGGGTAATGGTTTTAAACTAAACCAGGGTAGGTTTAGACTGGATATAAGGAAGAAATTCTTTACAATGAGGGTGGTGAAACACTGGAACAGGTTGCCCAGGGAGGTAGTGGAGGCCCCATCCCTGGAAACATTCAAGACCAGGTTGGATGGGGCTCTGAGCAACCTGATCTAGTTAGCCATGTCCCTGCTCCCTGCCAGGGGGCTTGGACTAGATGACCTCTAGGGGTCCCTTCCAACCCAAAACATTCTATGATTCTATTCTATGATTCTAAGACCGCAACATGTCTCATGAGCAACTTCTTTAGGATTTTAAGTGCAGCAAAGCAGTAAGTGTTATACGTGGTTTTCCTAACAAGGAATGATCTAAGAGAATAACATGCACCATCCAGTCAGCTAAAACAATTAAGCATATTTATAGTGAACCTTTTATAAGTGTAATTCTATTAACACCCTTACAAATTTGTGTAGCCTAGATCTGTAAAGGTCTAAAACTAGTTTTGATTGCAATGTGTTTTGTGCTTCATACTTCAAACAGAACTGTATATATGTAACACAGAAATAGTTCCAAAGTGACCAGTAACTTCACAGAGAGATTTCCAGATCCCTTCCCTCTTCCTCTTTTGCTAGCCATCTTCTAAAAATATTCCTTAATCTACTTTTTGGTCTACTAAACTTCCAATCCCAGGTTCTCATTAATCTCCTAAGAGTGCCATTTTAAACTCATTAAAAAGTGCCACGTGACTGTAATAATATTTTCTGGAAGAATATTTTATTATATATTTATATGTATCTTAACATTAATTTGTTTTAAAAGATTCTTCAAAAATAATTTGATGCTTATCTCATTTAGTAGTTTTTAAGAATGAAATGTGATAGAAAATTATTCTGCGCCTGTTTTTCTTGGTTTTATTTTGTTTGAAGCATGCAGTTTTACTGAAAATAACACAGTGTTGATTGACCTTGAGAACAGAAAAAAAAGGTGTTTAGGGACCACATAAAAGTAAGGCAAGCATGCTGTGTAGTACACAGTTGGGTTTTTTGTTTATTTGTTTTACCTTGGGGTAGGAATGATGGATGTTACTTGCTACTCCAAGTTTAGATATGTCTCTGTCTTTAAAATTAATTTACTATGAGTCTATGTATACTGTATACAGTGACATTTAAGTGAGAGAAAAGGACAGTACTGGAAAACAAACTTATTTACTGCATTGATATTAAAAATTGAAATAATGCAAGATCTACTAAAATACCAGAAACTTTCAACCCCCTTTGAATAGCTTTACATGTAATTACAAAGAATTTGTCCTACAAATTGTTCAGTTAGGCTTGTTTGATAACTGCTAGATTTCCTTTCTGTCTGATTTTTTTATGTATAACAGGTTGCCCAGAGAGGTAATGGAGGCCCCATCCCTGGAAACATTCAAGGCCAGGTTGGACAGGGCTCTGAGCAACCTGATCTAGTTAGCCGTGTCCCTGCTCACTGCAGGGGGGTTGGACTAGATGACCTCTGGGGGTCCCTTCCAACCCAAAACATTCTATGATTCTATGATTCTATTCTGTGGTATGGTATGGACTATATGATTACTTCTATTTCAGATTGCACTTCTGAAGCAAAATAAATCAACCAGAGCAGAATTCTATGAAAGTGGTTGAGGCATTTAACCAAGACCTACTTTAACCTTCTACTTCATCATGCAGACACTGAAACAAGCCAGATCAAAACACAGTAGAGTATTAAGAAGGTTTGAGATAGCTCTGTGCTGGATATTAACTTACTTGATAAGCAATGGAATTCATAGGGTAACACTCATGTAATTTGCACTGTGCACCAAAATCCTGAAAACTGTTTATGGTTCTGGAGGGGCTTCCAATAGTACGGCACAAAAACAGTGCCAAGAAATGGTCAGGCAAGCTATATTGAGATTCTTTCTTTCTGAGATGTGCAGAAATGGGGACAATAAAATTCACCACAATGAACCCTATGATTATGTATATGCTGCTCCAGCCCATGAGCCTAGGCTATCAGCTTTCTGTCTGAAG
This sequence comes from Egretta garzetta, assembly GCF_000687185.1. Taxonomy (NCBI): domain Eukaryota; kingdom Metazoa; phylum Chordata; class Aves; order Pelecaniformes; family Ardeidae; genus Egretta; species Egretta garzetta. Next base: position 277,419 of record NW_009259786.1, on the reverse strand, counting down.
TCTTAGAAACATCGATTTGATGAAATTCTAGGGCCTGTTCTTGCTATCTTCCAAAATATTAGCCCCAGATTTGCTGTCGAATAGGGCAGTTTTTGACAAGTTTTAGAGACCCTTAGATTCATTCGTGGGAAAGCTTGACACTAACCTTCACCTGAGTATGAAATTTGATAGATTAAATTAAGCAGAAAGCAGAAGGAAGTTGCTATCTCAAAAAAGATTGTTTGGCTACTAGCATCACCTACAAAAATATTTATTACAGCCTGTCTGTTCCAGTCCTGAGAAAGAAAGATAGGGAAAAGTATTTTAATGCTTTTTTTTCCTTCATTCATAGAATCATAGAATCATAGAATCATAGAATCATAGAATGTTTTGGGTTGGAAGGGACCCCCAGAGGTCATCTAGTCCAACCCCCCTGCAGTGAGCAGGGACACGGCTAACTAGATCAGATTGCTCAGAGCCCCATCCAACCTGGCCTTGAATGTTTCCAGGGATGGGGCCTCCACTACCTCTCTGGGCAACCTGTTCCAGTGTTTTACCACCCTCATTGTAAAAAATTTCTTCCTTACCTCTAGCCTGAACCTACCCTGTTCTAGTTTAAAACCATTTCCCCTTGTCCTAACACAGCTGGCCCTACTAAAAAGACGTTCCCCATCTTTCCTATAGGCCCCCTTTAGGTACTGGAAGGCTGCAATCAGGTCTCCCCATAGCCTCCTTTTCTCCAGCCTGAACAAGCCCAACTCTCTCAGCCTGTCCTCATAGGAGAGGTGCTCCAGCCCTCGGATCATTTTTGTAGCCCTCCTCTGGACCCACTCCAACAGTTCCATGTCCTTCTTGTGCTGAGGGCTCCAGAGCTGGATGCAGTACTGCAGGTGAGGTTTCACCAGAGCAGAGTAGAGGGGCAGAATCACCTCCCTTGACCTGCTAGCCACACTTCTCCTGATGCAGCCCAGAGTACGGTTGGCCTTCTGGGCTGCCAGCGCACATTGCCAGCTCATGTCTAGCTTTTCATCCAAAAATCCAAATCCTTTCTTAAAAAAAAAAATTCCTTTATTATGAATGATGGAATAGGCAGTCTGGGACAAAGAATTTGTATGCAATAAGTTTCAATGCTCAAATCTGGAAAAGTGTCCTTTAATCCCAAACTAATTAAAATAAAATCTCATGTTGACTAATGAAGAGTACAAGAAAAAACAGGATTATCCAGTGTTAATGCATATAAAGTGGAAGTGATATGACTTGATACACAATATGGGTTCTGCATCTTAGAATACATTTTCATAATAGTCACAGAAAACAGACCACGAATTAACTCAAAGTTTCTTTTATATGGTATTTGTCTTACTGTTCTCAAACAAGAATGACCTAGTTAAATGAACCCTGTATATTAAGTTCCATATTCTGCCTTTTGCATCTCCACTGCATGGGTGGACTTCTATGAAGATACTAGATGTTTTAGAGGCTGGTTAACAGGCAAGCTAGCTTTCTGGGTCTGGTTCTGTTTCAGTTTTATTAAAACATTGCTGTTGTAGTTAGTGGTTTCAGGGACTTTCATTGTTGTTTGAAACAAGAGGCAAAAATTAGTAGAATAGAGGAAGGCAATCAGGTTCCAGATTTGACACTACTGCATGCATTTTTCACTGCTGCAGTGATTTTTCAACCAATGAGGACATCAACACTCCAACTTTCCAGAAATTTTTGTCCAACTGTAGAGCCATGGTTCTCACTTCCTTTTTTGGGGTTTTCTGGACTGTACATACTTTGTAGTTGTAAACAATATTTTGTGCAAGATATTTCTGTGAATGAAATCTATGGCCCTTATATATGAATAGCAAATGAAGTATTTTTCACTGATATCTCTGTGGTTTAATTCCGTTCTCAGCTTCACAAATGTTCGTATTCACATGATTAACTTGAAGCTTTGCATTAAGATAACAGCTTTTCATACCCTGCAGTGCTACTGAATATGTGTAGTCTCTAATCTTCAGCTAACCAGGAATAAGAAAGCATATGGTTTTCTGCACTTTTAGAGCTGCCAAATAACATGTTTTATTTTTATATTTAAGCCAAGAATCAGAATTGTCCTTGTTTTCTTAATGTTAACTTCTACATTGTCATATCAACAAAGAGATGAAGGTGAGTTTTAGATTGTCTCCCTCAAATAAATGCTGTTTTCTTAATAGTACAGAAGTTTAATTACTATCTGTTCCTTCCTTGCCATCACATAACTACTCTGTGTTGCTGACTTAGTCTTTTGATCAGTTCACTGGAAGGTGACAGCTACTGTGCATTCTTGAATACAGTGATATGTGATGCTACTACTGAGCTGTGGCTGTTTCTGATGCCAATGTGTTTAGTGTATGTGTCACCGAAATTGGGAAGAACGAACCCCGTAACAAATATCAATGTAGTGTTAAAAGGCAGGCATTCTTTATTCACAGTGCCGGATGCATGGGGGATCACTTCAAATAATGTGCATACCTTCAAGTGGCAACTTGTCCCGTTTATATGCAGCAAAGTGTTACATATGCCTGAAGTTTCCCAATATGCCTATACATATTGCGTAACCTGTCCCCGCTTTGTATTAAAATTAGCTTCAGGAGGTCATTTCCATAAGTCCCTCCCCACTGCGCTTGCCCAGTGCCTCCTGGTGGTGGTTGTCGGGGGTCGTGGGGATGAAGGCTGATGGCTCCTCTTAGTCACCACTAGTAACCCCTTGTTCTTGCGCAGACTCAGTTGCTCCTTGACTCTTGCCCAAACTTCAGGGTCAGTGTAAACCAGTTCTTAAGGTAAACTCCTGGTTCTTTTATCAAAAACTGTCCTTCGTAAAGAGCCATGAATCTTCCTGCGCCAGTTAGTTCTCATTCCTTCTAGTCTAGCAACCTTGACAATCCGTTATTATCTTTTGCTTCATTCCCTCCTGATTCTTCCCTTCCTTGAATAAAGTTCTAAATTTACTAAGTAACTACACTACTAACTTTAGCAAAGCATCAGCAAACTAGACAATAAGGCCTAAGTCTTATGCATGTAAGCTGCTTACATTTGGGGGTATTTTAACCCTTAAGGCATATGCACCAGTTGTAGCATCTCCTTCTACTGATTGCTTCTCCAAGTGAGATATGAAACCCAGAGGAGATTTCTGACCATGCCGGATATGGTTTTTCAGAAAGCATCATTGTGTATATATGTATGTAAAGGAAAATACATTCTGATGGCTATGACAGCAACTTGAGCTGTGTTTTCCTTGCAGTTGGCTCTGTCACCAATCTGGCCCTTGCTGACAAAACTTTTCCAGTTCTCTGTTCTCTGAGAGACAAGTCACAAGTAAAGGCACAGAGGTTTGATGCAACAGCCTTTCCACAAACATGGATTTTTTCACTCATTATGATGAGAGTAAGCAGTTTCTCGGGAGACGTTATCCTTCAGGGGCTCATTTTACCTATTACATGTGTCTTCTCAATAAGCCTTTCTTGATGGACTTGTTCCGATTAAAAACACCTATACCTAAGCAATGAATAGGATACAGGTATACCATTTTGTAAAGCTTTGTGTTTTAATTATTTCATGCACTGAAATTCAAATAAATGTATTGTTATACCATGAAGTTCCTCTGGTTTAGCTCCAGTTAGCAAAGGAGAATAAAATTCTTCACAATGAACCTGAACCCTATTTTGTTCAGTTTTCACAAAGGCTTGTTGTTTTTTATGTATATCATCTTCCTTGGAGTTGTTAACGAATAAGATGGGAAAATCTTTGGGTTTCAAGTGAAAAGTTTACTGATGGGAGACTACTTTTGTTTGTCAGTTCAATAACTCATAATTTCTGGCCTCAGAAGTGCTTGCTTGCCCCAACCTGGTTAAATGATCCTGTCTTCCGTGGTCTGCATCTTTTTTTTTTTTTGAAACATAACTTTCTGTAGCATGCACCTAATTGTTGAAGCTGCTTTTGCTCTGAGTAAACAGGAGGCTCTGTTCTAAACACAAATATTCAAAGTGCAGGATATGCTTTATTAGCTCACAAGTAAAAGGTCTGAGTACTTTAGTTCAGAGATTGGATGCATTTTTAGGAGACTGCTTTTTTCCCTCCATTTAATCCATGCTTGACTTGAGAGGTAAGATCTATCATTGGGTTGTGTATACAATGTTGGCCTGCTATTCTAATATTTTAAACAATAATGATATGTGGTTTGTTGTTAGATTTATGGTTTTCATTTTAAGGTATTTTGATGAATGAGAGATCAGTTGCTTTCCTGAAAACAGGGTTGTGTTCTGTGAAAGGGATCTGGATCAGCAGACAGAAAAAAATAAAATCATGATTCTGAGTGACGTCTGTACAGGGTATGTGTGTGGGGAGAGAGTTTTGATCCGTTTTTCACCTAAAGAGAAATTAATTTCTGCTTGAACGAGAAATCTCTGTGTCCTGTACATCCAGTTCTCGGTTTATCAAAAGGGTTTTATGTGTCAGACCTCTCTAATTAATGTCTATTGTCATCATATATAATCAGTCCTGGTTTAAGTGAAGGAAGTACCTGAGTGGCAGAAATCACTGCAGAGTGTGCTCATAACTAATGGTGAGAGATTAAAAGATTTCAATCTGCAAGGTGCTTGTTTTGACCACATGCAGCAGCTGGAGTTAAAGAACTTCCATTTGAAGTGCTGTCATCCCGTGGTCATGACAGATATGCCCCTGTCCTGGTTTTGGCTGGGACAGAGGTAATTTTCTTCCTAGTAGCTCATATGGTGCTGTGTTTTGGATTTAGCATGAGAATAATGTTTATAACACACTGATGTTTTAATTGTTGCTAAGCAGTGCTTATATTGAGTCAAGAACTTTTCAGCTTCTCTGCCACCAAGAAGGTGCACAAGATGATGGGAGGGGGGCACAGCCAGGACAGCTGACCCAAACTGACCAAAGGGATACTCCAGACCATATGACATCATGCTCAGCATATAAACTGGGGGTAGTTGGCTGGGGGGCATCAGTTGCTGTATGGGGACTGGCTGAGCATCTGTTAGTGGGTGGTGAGTGATTGCATCAATTGTTTTTCCTGGGTTTTGTTTCTCTCTCTCTTTTTGTTGTTTTCTTTTTCATTATTATTATTGCTGTTATTAATATTTATTGCTGTTGTTATTTTACTTCAATCATTAAACTGTTCTTATGTCAACCCACAAGTTTTCTTACTTTTGCCCTTCAAATTCTCTTCCCAAAGCCACCATAAAAGAGGAGGGTGCACGAGTGCCTGTGTGGTGATTAGCTGCTAACTGGGGTTAAACCATTACAAAATCTCATTTTTTTTTAGAGGGAAAAAAATTCTAGATAAATCTTTCTCTAAAATAATAAAACTACATTTCGATATGGTCACATGTGTCTGTTTTTTGCAAAAGGATGAAACTCTCAGTCAATGCAGAGGAATCAAGATGGGGGCTTATGACAGTCCTCCAGCAAGTAAGCCTAAGATTTGGACAGGAATTCCCATTGAACTATTTCATTTTTTTTTAAATATTAGTTCTCCTTATAAAAAATAAAAGTCAGGAGTTTTCTATTGGAGCTAACAGGTTGTGGGATCCAATAAATGTACTTTCAGATGGCAAGTTAGGCTAAAGTAGATGGTGGAAGAGGAGAACTAAATTTCTAAACAATTCTCTCAATTTTGTCAGTATATGCTTCCGTGACAGATGTAAGTAAAATACAGTCTTCCATGTTTCTTCTGCTTCTCCTTTTCCACACCTTTCAAAGATCTGACAAGCACAGTTTCTTTCAGAAATTCAGCTCTCCTCTGTAGTTTGTTTTTCTTTTCAACTGTATGAAGCTGACACTTCTTTCACCCTATTTGGTAAATCCCTTCTCCCTGTATTTCTCCCTTTCAACATTAATTCCTTCAGCTATATTTATACAGCAAATTTAAATAATTGGACATAATAGTGTAAATATAATTATATTTAAAGTATTAATTTGATAATCAGTGATATAATTATTAGCTTAGGATATAGTATCTATCTTATAAAATATAATGCTATGTATTATAAATATTATTTTAATAAATTAATATTTTTAATTCACATAAAAGTAAAGATAATTTAAATAGCTCAGTCAAATATTTTTTATGTCAAAACTGGGATACTGTTGAGCGATTGTGTAGAACTCAAGAGGGAGGGAATCAGGTTTGGCAGGCTGTTGTCCAAATTACTTCTGGTAATGATTCTTGGACAACTCTTCCCCATCAAAACATCCAGCCTAGGAAA